>NC_089537.1:3768707-4109957 GCF_963924715.1 Thunnus thynnus | reverse complement strand
GAATCTATCACTTACTTTTCCAAGTCATTTATTAGTAATTTGCTCTTCAAAATGAAAAAAAACCCTCTTTAAAGGATATGTCTAGTGATATTTTTCTCATGTTTGGATCCAAACCAACAATGAATTGATCTACTAACAAGTATCGTGTGTGTATCTTAAGTTTGATACATCTTATTGATCCGTTGTTGTCCAAAAACTATTAAAAACACGTCAGTGAGTCACAGCGCTGCTCTGGGTGACATGTTCCTTCATCATGAAGAGTTTGGTGACGTTAGCTTGTTTAGAAACGGCTCCAAAGACTAATAACAGCATCATGTTTTCAGTCTCTGGAGAGTAGTTCTGTGTAAGATTGACGCCACTGAGCGTGTGCATGAAACGATTAATTGATCAATTATCTAAATAGCTACAGATTAATTTTTTTTTGACAACTGCAGCTCTACTTGTGAGACGTTCGTTGACATAATTGATTAAATTGCAGCCCCACAAGCGACTCTGTGCTTAGTGAAGCTGTTTTCACCTGAAAAATGACACTAATAGTTCAACAGTCATCAATTAGACTCTAATTTTTTGGTGATTCAGCATCGGTGACGCTTCTCTCTTCACTTTGGTCTCATTAAAAAGGTTAAACTGTCAAATTTAAACAGACAGAAACACACACAAAGGAGGAAAAACTGCTCAGAGCTTCTTTAGAATCACTTTGCTTCACTTCATTTTTCATGTCATCGATTACAAAAAGCTTTATCAATAAGTGTTTTCACTGCCCCGTAGAACAACATGGGGGCAGTTTGGCTCATTTATCAAGAAAAACTGCCAGAAATTTACTTGCTCAAGCTTCTCTGATGTGAGGATTTGCTGCTTATTTCTGTTTTGTATCATCGTAAACTGAATATCTTTGGTGTTTGGATCGTTGCCCGGACAGAACAAGCTATCTGAAGACATCACCTGGGAACTTGTGATGCATTTTTATCACTTTTAAAGACTAAAAGACTGGCAGGAAAACAAATTACCATATAAATCGATAATGTAAATATAGCAATAATACATTTTTCTATGTTTTAGTTCCTTTGGGGTAGAGGTGGGGCGTCTGTGGGTGGTTAAAGTAATAATCTCAAACATTTTCATTTAAATAAACATCTGTTGAGTCACTATCTATCACTGAATGATGTAACACATTGGTGACTGAGCCTTTGGCCCACTGAGGAAAGCCTTTGCATTTGCAGTATTATGAGTATTAAGAACTTGGTGTCTGGTGACATTCCCGCCATGCATTCAAAATCACAAGCACGCAGTTAGTGACGCGTTTTCCGTCACCCAGTGGTGGTCGATCCACCAGAGGGGGGTAGGCGGAGCTAACTCAACAGCGTTTTTTTTCTCGTCTCTGCTGGCGTGACGTCACACAGGCGATGCAATTACCGCTTATCGCCATAGGTGCCGCCAAACAGATCGAACCTGAATCTTTGAGATTGTTACTTTAAGACACAACATATAACATTAAAGTTCTCAGTTTCCTTTATTGCAAAACAAAAGGACAAATCATTTAAAAAAAAGTTTAGAGTCGGTGTTCTGCTGGACCAGGACTTGAAGAAGAATAAAAACATCCTCCAAACATCATCTGGAGAAGCAGGAAGTGGTGCTTTGTGTCATGATGATGACAGTAAACGTGTGTGCTCACGACAACCTGCCAGAGTTGTAGAAGAAGAAGTTGTGAGATCACAAGATGTCACAAAGCCAGGAGAGAAGAAGAGTCTGTGGAGTCGAGGAGTTCAGGGTTCAGGTCAGTCACCTGTTCATGACAATAAATACACTATTTATTTATTTATCTTACAAATTCTTGGCTTTCTCTTTAGAGCACCAATGTTTTCCTGTTAGATCTCTACTCTGATTGGATATCTGACTCCTTCTACACTGTGACAACCTCACTTTATTGTTTTGTATTGATTATAAAAGAGAAAAGAAGTAAATCAGTGATGCTACAATTCCAGGGTTTGCCAACTGAAGTCAGTGAAGGTAACATGATATTTACAATCAGGGAAAAAATAGATTTTCTTACATATTATTTTAAGTGAGATAAACTGAAAATCTACAATTATCAATATTAGAAATCTGCAACTAAACAAATTTTGGTCATGTTTGAGGAAAACTTTCCACTGCTCCTTAAAAAACGACAACAACCATCACCGTAGCCGACTGACAGAGAATGAATTGAAAGCTATTTTGATCGATTTGATTGTTTTGAGACATTTTTTAAGAAAAAAAATGCCCAAATTCTCTGGTTTCAGCTTCTTAAATGTGAATATTATCTAGTTTATTTAGTCTTCTATGACAGTAAACTGAATATCTTTGAGTTGTGGACTGTTAGTGAGGACAAAAAAAGACATCTCAGGTTGCATCTTGGGCTTTGGGAAACGGTGATCAACATTTTTTTTTACCATTTTCTGACATTTTGTAGAGCAAACTAATCAATGAATTGAAAAAATAATCAACAGATTAATCGATAATAAAAATAATTGTTAGTTGCAGCTCTAAATGTGTAAAATGTGTTTCGGTAGATCAAGTCTTGTAGTTGTTCAGGAGTTCTTATGATAGTTATGAACATTTTGAGCGATTTGTATAAATTTAGTTCTGTCTTGTTCATGTAAAACCCTGATATTGATTTTCTGTGATCTTCAGTCAATCAACCTTTGATTCATGTTTTCTGTCAGCAGTCAAATTACACAACACACCCACACATCCAGCCCACAGTTCTGCTCTGTTCTGTCTGATGAGGCTCAACAGGCGTTTGATGGAGACGGACGTCATTTCAAACTGGCTGCACAACAAACGCCTGACAACTGCTGCATTCTGAAGACACGCCGACGCATCGCTCGCTGAGCTGTCACTGCTTGTACTTCCGATTTTAAACCGTCAAACACATGGCTTTTGTTCTGCAAATTTCTATCAAATTTAGCTCACAATAATTGACTATTGAGCGCGTATCAAACCTCAAAACTTTACTGGTACTGACCGAAATGTGCAGTATAGAAAGTACCAAAAGATGTCATCAAATGTCTGATCATATTCAACGTCTTGTTTACTTTTTTGATCAGACATAAATTTGAATCTTGCCAATTGTAGACACCAAACCACAACCGTAACCAGCCCTGTTGACTGAAGCAAAACCTCCATGCAGTAGCATCAAGAGGCGGCAAAGTTACTGATCATCTAAACCGCTGTGCAAAACTGATTGATTGGTCCAATTTCTTCTCAATCGATTCTTGCTGATTAGTTTCTAAACTAAAATCTCAGATCTTGCATGAACAGAATTTTTTGGCCACTAGTTTTCAGCAGAAACAAGCAGTGAACACAACACTGACATATCATCAGCTTTTAAGCTAATATGTTGAACATGTTAGCAAACAGTTGCTTATTTCCACATCCAGCAATTACGGAGCAACATTATCATTCATGTGGAGTCGTGTTTCTGTCCAGCTGGTGAATCTAAGTCCAATATTCACTCTATTTTAGCTCTGTTTTTGTTCTCTACCAACTCCTGAGAGAAATATCTGGCTCTTTAGCTGCTAAATGCTCCACTATGTTCACCAGCTAGTCTACAGCTAACTGTGTCTGTTTGGTGCTGAGCAGGTAGTGTACAGCGGCTTTTTACAGCTTTTTCTCTGAAATCGACGCTATGAGAGACGCTGAGAGTGAACCAGAATGGTAAAGTTGCAGCCGGACAGATAAACAACGAGCTGAAACTCACTATAAAGCTCTGTAAAGCTGAGAGGAGCTGCAGAGTCACTGATAATTCTCTGTAGGTTCATCACTACGAGCCAAACACATTACACACTGACAAATCAGACTGTGTTACTATGGAAAATATTGATTATAGTCACTTTAAAGCTTCAAAAGTTTTATGATCCACAGTTGTTAAATTCAAACCCTTTTTATCTATATAAATAAATCTTGTGATCCACTGAGCATCACCTAGAAGAACCAGTAGAGAACCAGCGTTTCACATACATTCATTTGTGGCGGCCCACTACAACATCAGCATTGCCCACCGCATACTGATTTTCTATTTTTGGAGCTGCGTGACCCGCTCTCTCGCTCTCGCCCTCTCACAAACAAATGACAACAGAGTCATCTGTGAATAGCATGATGTTACAGACTCCGGTACAGTAGGTGGTGGCGTGCATCTTTAATGTTGGTTTGTAGTCCGCAGTAAAACCAAAAAAGAAGAAGAGGGGTCTGAAAAGTGAAGCCAATGCGGAAGTGACTTAAATCTGCATTCTCTATAATGGCCAGCAGGGGACGACTCTACTGGCTGCAAAAAGAAGTCCGATTGTATGGAAGTCTATGAGAAAATGACCCTACTTCTCTCTTGATTTATTACCTCAGTAAACAGTTTCCTGATGAGTTTATGGTCTCAATCAATAGTTTCAAGTCTTCTTCAATGCAGCATGATGTTCATTTTGTATATTATGGTCCCATTTAGAGTGAAATAGATGATAAAGCAGGATATGCTTTAGGGCGTGGCTATGTTTTGATTGACAAGTAACCATGGCGTAACCCCAAATTCACAGAGTACAGCCGTAGCCGTTACACATTTTGGTCGCCTGAAAAAGTTTTGTGCAGCGTTTGGTTGAACTAAAAGACCCTCTAAGGAGTCGGATGTTCAGTTTTTCCAGTAAGTACATTTTGTTTTAATGGTTTTAAGCCTGTTTTTCTCTAGTGAAAATTAGCATTAGCATTACCACAGTTAAGCATAGACTGTAAATGCACTGTGCTAACCAAGCTAGCAGCTAGCGTTCGGGTTAGCTCCAACCCCTGTCCAAATATGGTCACTTCTGGCTCCAAAAATCAAAGATGGTGACGTTCAAAATGCCAAACTTGAGGCTTCAAAACAGGAGTCGGAAAATAGTGACAAATTCCCCAGATTCAAAAGTAAGAGCACAAAATTATTCAATTTTTATGTCACTGACAACGACATAAAACTGTGAAAAGCAGTAAATCCTCACATTTCAGAAACTGAACTCAGCTTTAAGGTTATACTACCGCTAAAACATCTCATTTATAAATCAAGAGACGTTCACTTCGCTGGAAATTTGCCTCCAAAAACACAGCAGCTTTATAATCACTTTGTTTCATTCACTGATCAACTGTAAGTACACAACATAGAATAATTAATCATGGATTATTTATGAACACCCCTTGTAAAGATGGTAATTTTGCAGTGTGATGCACTGCAGATACAGAAAAACAAGCCTACACTGACCCTGAATGCACCGCTTTAGGGCACAGATGCACATTGTTGTTGTTTGTATGCACACACACAAACACAAACACACACACACAGAAACCTTAGCTGCACTGCTAATGGAGAAAATATAGAAACTGCAATATGGCATTTTCCAAAATCCCTAAATCCGCAAGAATCTAGAGGTGAAACACATTTCGCCCTCAGACTCAAATAAATATTCAATACAAAAAAAGCAAGATTTGATACGATGTGAAATATTTAGCAGAGGAGAAACTGTGCCGTCACTTTTACACCTGAGCAGCACTTTGTTGATTAAATATGCATGTGTGGACATTCCTTCATTTTAAATCAGTTTCTCTTTGTTTGTCCTGGTCAGACAGTTTAATATTTAACACCTTCCGACTGATCCCACGAGTTTTTAGCAAAAAAACCAGTCCACACAAAAATTTCCCAAAGACATCAAACACACCAAAAGACTATTTTACAGCTTCATCATATGAAGACTTTAATGGTTACTTTGGGGTCTGCAGGACATCTCAGCGCTGATGTTTGCTGCCTTTTGCTGTTTCTCAACCCAGTAGAGCAGCTTTGAAGTCGAAGCAACCGTCCTGTAACAGAAAGCTCGCCGGTTCCCTCCCGTCGACATCCAACAAGTCCATGGACATCTCAGTTTGTCTCGTCTGCTTTCTCTGCTCGCTGCAAGTCACTGTGCATAAGAGCGCCAGCTAAATGCTCCCAAACGCTGGAGAACGGCGCCTTAATGCCTAGAGGTCACGGTAATACGGCAGAGATGAACTAAGCGAGGGAGAGGCTTATCTGCCTCAGCTCGGCTGATTGCTGAGTTTATCTAATAAACAGGTGGAGCACCGGCTCGTCTTCTCAAAGACGAAGAATAAAAAGTTTCATCCCGCAGCCATACACATCAAATCTGACAGGAAATTGTTGCCTGAGGTTCGTTTCTCTGCTTCTCAATAACAGTAATGTTGATGTCCTGTAACACTTATTGGAGAGCAATGAAAACTTTCTTAATCCAGCAGAAGACTTGTTTTACTTTCATGCCAGCAGGCGTTTGGTAGAGAGTCTCAATTTTGCTGAACTGTGACGTGTTTTAGCTCTAATGAGTGACGGCACTGCTGCTGAAATAATAAGTCAATTATCAATCACTGGACAACAATTTTGAACATCAGTTAATGTCATTTATAAGGCAAAAACGTGAGACTTTTTCTGATTCTAACTTCCCAAATGTATGAATTTGCTGCTTTTCTGTTGACAGTTTCTGTTCTTAAACTCTTTCTGAGTTTCAGGATATTCTTGATATTAATGCCAGCATCCTAATCTTCATCTGGCATGATTTCAAGATGTTTTATTTAATTCAAGAAAAACACCAAAATTGGGGCAATAAAGTTATGATTTTTCAAGCAAAAATGACAAACATTCTCTTATTCCAGCTTCTCAGATGTGAGGACTTGTCGCTTTTCTATGTGTCATATTAGTTTAAATTGAATTAGGACTGTAACTAACAATTATTTTCATGATTGATGTATCTGCGGATTATTTTATCGATTAAAATGTCAGTAAATAGTGATAAATGCCCAATATAATTACAAAGAGCCTAAGGTGACGTCTCTAAATAGCTTATTTTGTTCAGTGAACAATACAAAACCTAAAGATATTCAGTTTATTGTAACAGAAAACTCAGAAAACCAGCAAACATCCACATCTGAGAAGCTGATGCATTCTTGACATTTGTTGCTGTCAGTTGATCTATTAATTGACTAATTCAACTCTAAATTCAATATCTTTGTTTCCTTTGTAAGACAAAAAAGAAGAGCTGCAACAATTAGTTGACTAATTGATTAATCATTCAACAGCAAATTAACCACCAACTATTTTGATCACTGATTAATCATTATGAGTAACTTTTTAAAGGGGACCTATTACGCTCATTTCCAGGTCTATATTTTTATTCTGAGTAGATTTGTATGATTCACAGTTAAAAAAAATCCTTATTTATCTTATGCTGGCCCTTTATGCAGCCTCTGTCTGAAACAGGCTGTTTCAGCTCCTGTCTCTTTAAGGCCACTCTGTTCTGATTGGCCAGCTTCATGAAGCCTGCCCAGGAGCAGCCGTATCAGAGTCGTGTTAAGTTACCGCCGATGCAAACCCAACATTTCCTGCTTTCCTGCCTCATATTTAAGGTTCTATAAAAATTTTAAAGCAATTTACATGTTTTAATCGCTTTTTATTGCCAATGAGAGAACAGGTTGTAACGTAACTTAAAAAATTAGCCCTTCTCCGACTTTCTCAGTTGTCTATAACAGCCTGTGGACTGATTTCTATGTGAAGGCCCCAGGCTGGATTTTCCGTAACGTTTTTGTGCCCTCCCAAGTGCTTTGCCTCTCTCCCACTAATGTCAACAAATGACCGGCATAACGACACAACAACACAACAAGAACGGAATGAGAGATGCTTTGCTGAAACACGGTGCAAAACACAACATTAGAAACCTTCTATGTTATTATGAGAAGTGTAAGCGAGGAAAAAGACAGCACCTGCAATAGACTCGAACACAAGCAACAGGATGTTGACTGCAACGGCCACCGGTGTCACTAATGAGAGGGAACTTTTGAATCTTACAAATAGAACCTTCAAAATCTCTTAAATGACAAAATAATGGGAGACTTTTATTGTGAAGAACTTACAGGAAATGAAACGTGTTCCTCACCGAATTGGCAGAGCTTCATTAGCGGCACTAAAAACCGGGTGACACAACAACATATGGAGATATTTGGAGCTCTTTGTTCAGCGGATCAGTAAGAGATTATGTAGAGAGGAATAATACAAGCAGAAACAGCCACAGCGATGATGATGTTTGATGAAGAGCTGCAGACGACCAGCACACCTCCAACAGGTAATGGAGTCATGGCTAGGTGTGACTACCCTCAAAACAAAGGAAAAACACCTTAATGTTAGCATAGCAGAGTAGATGACCATATAAAGAAATCCACCACCTCACTTTTACATATGTTTACCTCATTATTTGACACTTTGGCCACATTTAATATGAACATTGTAACATTACATATATATGATTTAAAAAATAAGGAAAAGTATAACAGGTTCCCTTTAAAGTAAAAAATACTGAACTTCTCTGGTTCCAACTTCTTAAAATATAAATATTTTCTGGTTTATTTAGTCTTTTATGATGGTGAATTGAATATCTTTGGGTTATGAACTGTTGGTCAGGACAAAATAAGACATCTTAGGTTGCATCTTGGGCTTTTGGAAACAGCAGTCGACATTTTTCAACATTCTGACATTTTAAAGATTAGACGACTGATAGAAAAAACAGCCCTTTGAAAAAAGCAACCTGAAGACATCAACCTGAGCTCTGGAAGCTTCTGATGGGCATCTTTCACTGTTTTCAGATTTTTTTTGAGTATACGATGAATCAGTTATTTTTTTTAAAGCTCTATACAAATGAAAAGGCAAGTTAAAAACTGAAAAAAGAGACTGTTTTTCTTTCCCTCCCGATTTTAAGCCTCTTTGAAAATATGCCATCCATTTACACGGACTCATTTGCAACCGGCCGTGACCGCACACACCATCGACACACAAACCAGTAGCCGACACCTTCTCAGCCTCTGTTTTGATGATCGCCAGTGACAGACACACACACTGACACGTCCATCACACTATCAGGAGGCCCGTCAGGCTTCTTCTCACTGTGATCCACCAATAACCCTGTCAGTCCCACTCACACACACACACACACACACACACACACACACACCTGAATGTTTGGAGTATTTCATGCGGGTTTGACGTTCGGCCATGACGTTTCCACTTCCTCCCACCGTTTCCATCATTAATAACATCTGCCAGCAGCAGGTTCTGCTCTGATAAACACTCTCGGCAGGATTAGGAGCTCCTATCGGCCTGCAGCTGCCTCGGTGTGTGTGTGTGTGTGTCTATGTGTGTGTGTGTCACTGCAGTGAGAGAAAATAAAAGCTTTTATGAATGATGAGGCTGATCAGAAGGAAACGGGACAGTTTGATGTATAGAGGTTTGACTAGTTTCAGGGATTTCAAAGGCTGGAGCTGATGTTTTTGGATTAAAGCTGCGGATTCTTGATTGACTGTGCGCCTGAACGTATAAATTTGACCCTTTTCATGTTAAATTATGCAGCATTTGCCCCAGAATTTACACCCCGAAACCCGGCATCAATTCTACAGACACCGTGGTGTTATTTTCAGCCTCACATCACTGCAGGAGAGGCTGGTTTACACTGCAGGTTTTTGCAGACCTGACAAAAGTGACAGACGGGTAAAAAAAAACTGAATCTCCGTCACCTTCAGCCGCCCAGTATTTCATTTTTACTGCAAAGCAAAAGCAACACACAATTAACTCCAGTCTGAGTGTGACAAACCGCAGTTAACACAAATCTGTATGTGACTCACACACACACGCGCGCGCGCACACACACGTTTATCCACAGGAAAATGCACATTTCAGGCAACAAGGTGGCTCACATCCAGCATGTATCTAGGCTTCCTCTCTCACAATGTAGGCCTTCCCGAGCCGGTATGAATAAAATATGCCATCCCCATTATATAAGGGAGAAATACCCTGTTCCTATCCGAGATGGGATGTATTGCAATAACGGCAGGGTGGATTGCTGTGATTGAGATTCAATGGCCCACAGAGAGAAACAGAGAAAGAGAGAGAGTGTTTGTTGTATCTGTGTATGGAAAGAGAGGAAGGGGAGGTGGAGGTGGGGGGTGGGGTTGGAGGGGTGTGTGTGAGGAGAGGGGTGGGGGGGGGGTTGAAAAATATTCCCAAGCATCCCTCCTCATCCTCAGCTGCTCTGCAGGCCCAAAAAACACAGAAGCAGGAGGCTGAGATCACGGGCATCAAACGCCAAACTGTCCCTGTGTGCTGCTCTGTCACGCAGCGTTGCATCGCAATGCTATTATTAAACCCGACCACACACACACACACACAAACACACACACATAAACACATGCATGCATGCAGGTAGGCTCCCCCCCCTGATTGTGTCAACATCTCAAGGTCAAACAACGGGCTGCTTTTCGGACCCAAAACGGGCGAACGTGCCGGTTGGGTGTTGTTTTTTTTGACTGCACCGCCGCTGAGACAAAGAGCAGCGGCCGAATCCCGCAGTGTGTTCCCGCTCTGCCCTCATCCTCTCCCGGCTACAGAGAGCTGGCCAGGCCGGTCCCTGGCTGACAAACATCTGGATGGGAGGAGCGGGAGGGGACGAGAGGAGGAGGAGGAGGAGAAGGAGGAGGCGGAGGAGGGGGTCGCAGGAATGAACGGTTAGATTCCGTTAGTAGGTAGGCTCCCGGTGTGGACGGTGATGATGATGATGATGATGATGGTGGCGGTGGTGATGAGATAACGGGATAACGAGGGGAAAGAGGAGGAGGAGGAGGAGGAGGAGAGGGAGGGAGGAGGGGGGGGAAGAGGCTTTTTTCGCACCCGTTTTATTAATTTCTTACCCTCTGACAGCTCCAGCTCCAGCTCCGCCAGCCGGGCTCGGATCTCCAACGGTATCGGCGACGCCTCACGGTCCGCCATTCGGCTTGTACCGTAGAAAACACCTCCCCGGTTTAACTACCGCCGCCGCCGCCGCTGCTGCTCCTGCTGCTGCCTCCTCCTCCTCCTCCTCCTCTCGGAAAAGGGAGAGCTTCTCCTCGGCGGCCCCTCCTCGGCGAAGACTACGAGGCGTCGAGGGAGAACAAAGAGGATAAATCTGGGTCTCGTCTTTTAACGGGGGCCCGCCATGGCGCCCGGCTCCTCGAAATCGGTAAAGACCCGGCGGTTTGCACGGTCGGCTCTCTACGCTGCCGTTGCGGTGGTTGTGTCGGGCGGTAGTGATGATGATGATGAGGCTCGCGCAGACCCCGAGTCAGCGCCGTTTGCAGCTTCTTGCCGCTGGGGTCACGTGACTGTACGGAGGAGGGCGGGAGGAGGCGGTGCCGCTCATCACCGGCAGGGGGCGCAGCGAGCAACCACACCTACAGTTACCGCATTAACTACACCTGAGTCAACTGTTTATACGTTTAATTACAGTTTTAATTAGAATTTAACTTATTATTTTAATGTGCTGCACAGTCTGTTCTCTACTTACTGTTTACCTTTTTATATTGATGTAATTTTATTTAGATTTTTGGGTAGTTTTCGCCATTTTTTATAATTTTATTCCCTTGCTTGCTCAAATCTCTTAGTACCTGTTGTCTCTTCTGTATCACCTAAGGAAAGGATGGGTTCACAATTTTTCAAATCTGTTTTAAAACAACAGTCAGGTGTCTAAATGAGCATTAAAACATGTTTTGCTTGCTGTAATCATTCCTCCTGTTCATACTGACCATTAGAAGATCCCTTCATAATGACCTTACAATGGAAGTGATGGAGGACAAAATCCACAGTCCTCCTTCTGTGCAAAAATGTATTTAAAAGTTTATCTGAAGCTAATATGAAGCTTCAGCGTCCAGATGAGTCAAATCAAGTAGATATCTTTCAACGTTACAGTCTTTTTAGTGCCAAAGTCCCTCTTTTTGTTACTATACTTCCACCTGCAGCTCAACAGGGAAACACTGTCCGAGGAAACACAAAGAGGGAATTTGATGCTAAAAAGACTGTAAATGTGTCAGATATCCACTTGATATGACTAACTCAGACTGCTGAAGCCTCATATAAGCTTCATGTCAACTTTTAAATGCATTTTTTTTGCACAAAACTGTGGATTTTGGCCTCCATGACTTCCATTGAAAACACATTTGAAGGGGATCTTTTAATATCCAGTATGAACAGGAGGAATGATTGCAGTGAGGAAAACCTCTTTCACTGTTCATATGGACACCTGACTGCTGGTTTAAGACACACTTTTTAAGACACAAAAATTGTGAAACTGTCATTATTATATTTTCATTTAAATAATATATAGGTCTAATAGGGATTAATCATTCAGTATATCACATACAGTATTTATGAATGTTTTAATAAACTCTTTTTTTGTTTTGTGTAATATGATTTTAAAATAGACCTTGGTGGTTTTGAAAAATGTATAAAAAAATGTTCCCAAAAATGCTACACCTGTAGCACCTTTACTCCATCTGAAACTTCTTCCGCTTGCACGGATTAAAACTCATGTCAGTGCTTACACTTCAATTTGAACTGTAGCTGTTATGGAAAAGCAAATTATTCACATTTTAAAACATTTTAACTTAATTAATTAATTTTTTTTACATAGTTTCAGAGGCTCCGTATATGTCAAGATAATTAAACTGCTTCAAACGTTCCAACTGCAAATTGTCAGCTGTGAGACCATCTACATTTTCTTCAGATAATTTAGCCTTTTCTAGTCTTTAATGAACATTTTTCATTTTAATCGTAGATATGCTGCATTATTAATGCTGTATATTTATATACAGCATGTGCCGGTGAACTGTTTTGTGTTTTGTGACTATTTTTAAAAGCTGTTTAAAATAGGTGACATGTTTCTAGCTTTTCAAAATAAATATGTTAAATATGTTTTAATCATTATTTTATTAATTATTTATGATTTTCCAGACCACAAACTCACCAGTAACTTCTAATTGAGCTTAAACACAACCAACAACATGTAAAAATATATAGAAATAAATCTCACTGGAGATGTTCTACAAATAAAAATTGCTCACAAATTTCACTTTTCCTACAATTAACATGACTTGTTTATTTAACATCTGCATGTGGAACCTGAAATGCCTGATGTGATTAAAATTAAAAGTCAAGCTGTGTTCAATTGAGTCCAGTATGATTGAACAAGCCTAATGTGACAGTGACACAAACTGTTACGTGTGCACCACTTTGTTCTTACTCCCTATTTCATTAGTAGTCTTTATCGCATTCATTAGGCCTATTGCCTACCAGGAATCAAATCTTCTTCATTCTAAACAAGTGGTGGGATCACATAATGGAGTTTATGAGCGCTGTGATGTGACGCATGTGCCATCTGTTGGCTGTAAGAAGGAACCACAACCAGCAGCATGGACGTCATCTGTTATTTACTGAATGTATGATGCTTTTTCTATGTGAGAGTGTTCAGTGCTTTGTGATGATCATGATGAAGAAGCATCCATGTGATGGTGGAAGAAGTATTCAGATACTTTACTTAAGTAAAAGTACTAATACAGCACTGTAAAAATACTCCATTACAAGTAAAAGTCCTGCATGAAAAATCCCTCTACAGTAAAAGTAGAGTGAGCTTGATGTAGTTAAAGTATTGCAGTAAAAGTACATAAGTATTATGAGCTTGATGTAGTTAAAGTATTGCAGTAAAAGTAGTGGTTTGGTCCCTCTGACTGATATATTATTATATATGACATCATTAGATTATTAATAGTGAAGCATCAGTGTTAGAGCAGCATGTTACTGTTGTAGCTGCTGGAGGTGGAGCTAGTTTACACTACTTTATATACAGTTAGCTAGTTTAGTCCAGTGGTTCCCAACCTAGGGGTCGGGCCCCTCCAAAGGGTCAGCAGATAAATCTGAGGGGTCATGAGATGATTAATGGGAGAGGAAAGAAGAAAAAACAAAGTTCTGATACACAAATCTGTTTTCAGTTTTTGGACTTTTTCTCTAATCTTTGATTTTTGCTGAAATATTGGATCATTTGAACATTTATGTAAATGAAAGTATGTGAGAAGTTTAGAGGGAAAAATCACTATTTGGTGGAGCTGTTAACAACTCATAGACATGTGAAATGTGACCCCGACTACACACTGCTTTTTGTAAGACGTCAAAAGCCAAAAAGGTTGGAAACCACTGGTTTCATCTTTAACAATGTGTTGTATTTTAAAAGCTTGTTATATTATCCATTGTGTCAAATCTTCATCTGAAAGTAACTAAAGCTGTTAAATAAATGTAGTGGAGTAGAAAGTACAATATTTCCCTCTGAAATGTAGGAGTGGAAGAATAAAGTAGCATCAAAGTATCAAGTTACTTCCCACCACTGATGTTCAAAACAACATAAACACAAAACATATTTAACTTCAAAGGCACTTCTTTAATATTTGCTCAGTATTATATACATCTGTACAGACAAAGTAACATGTGCCACAACCATAGCTGCTGTCTTTCTCCATGACAACTGTTTTACATTTAAAATTTTATATTTTAAACAAAAGAACATTGGACTCAATACAATCAAATTCAAGTTCTCAAATACAATTCAAGTTCTTAGTGCGGAATCAGCGCTTGCTTACAGACACTAACTAACCTGCCCAGCCAGAAAAAAGCATGCTTCCCTTTATGTGGCGACCTGAAATGAGCCCACCTGTGTCCAAAATCCAGCTCAGTGTCACCTGAGCAGACGGAGACTGGGAGACTAAATGGTGACATCAGCTGGACTTAATTTGTCAACACAGGTACAGATGTTTACAATCGATAAAGCCTAAACACACAAAAGCACTCATCTATCATAAATAAAAATATCACATAAATTAAATCCTAAAATGAAATTAAAAAAAAAAAAAAAAGAAAATCATGCAGAGATAAAGGATTGATGTACAGTGCTTTTCAAATCAATACAGAGATCTGATCCTTCCGATACTCACTAATACATATTGGACCTTGGTTCATTACAGGCCTTCACGTCTCACCAGCATTTGAAAGACTAATAGAAACAAACTGGGTGACTCCTCTGGTACTAATATTTAGAGAAAAAGCATCATGTGTGCCCACAGCCGCTCTGTAGACGAAAGAATAACACAGATGTATGAAAAACAAAAAAAAACATCAAAACAAGTTCAGAATCATGTCGGAACAACCTGTACAGCGAGAAAAACATCCAACACACACAAACAGCAGGAAAAGAAGTGCCGCTGCCACCAGCTAAAGAAACGAGGCTGAATCGAGATGGAACCTGGTTCTCTAAACTGATCTGAACTATGAACCGATAAATAAAACTAAACAGAAAGTAGCAGATCAAACTGAAACGTTGGGCTTCGATGTCCTGAGTGGTTAAGCGACCCGGGGACCCGCATCAGCCCATCCTGTCCTGAACCAGCCAGCAGTCAGACCCACCCAGTTCACAGCAGTACATGTCAGCAGTATTTATCTGGGGTTCAAGATTCAGACCGAAATTTAGTCGATTTAAAGTTGATGTTCAGTTCAATAAATCGCGACAATCTGCCCTGATTACACCACATGTTAACAGGCAGCCTGTTTGTATGATTGGACATTACAACAATACATTCTAAGCTTATACAACACTCATAAAGAAGTTCATAAGTGTCTTTTTCTTCATCCTATGTCATCACCGTGACAACAGAGTGGGGTCAGAGGCGTTCCCCGGATAGGTCGGGATATGCTCTGTCTCGGAGGAGGCGTGGTCGGTGGGCGGAGCCGGCTCAGCAGGCAGTGCCGGCTCATTGGGCGACGCTCTCTGGCAGATCTCGGCGTAGCTCGGCTTCTTGGACTCCTGGCCAATCAGAGCACAAGGTGGGGTCAGTCTGTGTCACACCTGTCCTCTTCTGCACGTTAATGGCTTTCAAGCAGAGAGCTCAAGCTGATCTAACATCTCCTCTATCCATCTAATTTTATTTACCTTATCACCATGCTTTCTGAGCAACAAGACCAAAACACGTGCATGTTAACGATCATGTGATTTAATATCTGTCTTTTGTCGCTAATGGCCTTCAAGTGTCAGACGCTGCTGCAGGTTTGTGCATCCTACTTCGAGTCATGTAATCATGTAGTACATGTTCTCAAAAGAGTTGTGGATTATTGGTCTTTTTAGCTCTGAGTGGTTCGTACAATTTTGGTCATTAAGTTTGGCAATCTGATGGTTTGATGCCCATATCCATTATAACAGTATATCACATACTATCACTAGTACTGAAACTGGATACTTTTCACTGAAATCAAAAAAAGCAGTTTTGTTACACAGAGCCATCGGAGAAGTCGTACTTGGAAATTTGGAAAATACGTGGCAGGTGATTGGATGATCCATCTGTCAATCACCGTCTAACCTCGTGAGGCAGCTGGTTTCATGAGATCATGTGAGAACGCTCGTAGGACGCTGATCGGTCCGAACCGCTGGTGGTTCAGACACAAGCGCCTAACTTGAAGCTTCACAAGAAGGATTCTCACATGATCTTGTGATGTCGTGACCTCGTGAATCCAGCTGCCTCGCGAGGTGACGGACGGATGGTATCGAACGCTACGGAGTTGTTGAAAGTGATGCTGAGAAGTCTTACTGTGACTGGTTCCTGTATGAGCGGAGCTGGTTTGGCCTCGTTGGTTGTCTCTGTTCTCTCCTTCACATTCCTGCGGAGACAAAGATCCAAATAAAAAAAAACACTTTCACACCTCTGCAACAACATCACATGTACATCACGAACCTCATGGCAACTGAAAAACTGCCACATGTCCACATATGAAGGACGAATAAGGAAGATAAGTGGGGGAAGCTTGTTGTGCTGTGAACTAACCTTGAGGGATATTAGAGAATGAATCATGACAGTTAATGCAGCAAACTGCTCTGCTGGTAAATCATCATCCAGCTGCTCTCTCAGATACTTACTGCTGGGAGACTGGCTCAGGCTCTCGTGACATCACTGGTACTGGTGTGCAGAGGCTGCTGCTTTTGATTGGACTCTGATGGAATAAAGTCAGTTTAACCATTAATGCTTGTATGTGTGTGTGTGTTTGTGACCAATGTTAAGGCTTTATACAGTGAGGTTTTCAGGACTGTGAGTATGAAAGCTCGAGAGAGAGAGATAGAGAGAGAGCTGGTTACCTTGACGCTGCCGTTTGCTGCAGGTAGCGTTGCTATGGCAGTGTTTGCCGGAGGAAGAGGAGGGAAGCTCGTCAGTCCAAGCTCGAGAGGAGGAGACGGCTGACGAGGAGGTGACTGATTTGGTGCATTCTATACACACACACACACACACACACACACACACACACACACACACACACACACACACACACACACACACACGCACACACACACACACACACACACACACAGAGAGAGTCAATGCACAGTTTCAGCAAAGTGAATATTACAAACAAATGTTCACTGGCTGCTTACACGATTGTTTCCAGCAGATCTGTCCCATGACCTCATGTTCTCTCTCCTCCTCTGGCTGAAGTTTCCTCTCCTTCAGAGCAGAGATAAAGCAGAGTGGTGATATTACTGCAGCTCCAAGTAAATACTGATTTATATTTCTGCGCTACAGCATCACTCAACCTACTGTATGCTGGAGGGTTTTTCTGTAGGTACAGCTGACTTTAAGAAATACAACTTATGTAGGTTCGTCTTCTCATATAACTCTGTAGACGATACATCGCTCTATACTGCAGCACCCACGGCTGTAACTACGGCAACACCTCCATGATGAAGTACAATTCAGGCTTAAATCAAATTCACCAGCTGTAATGGGTTCTACATTTTTCCTGCTTATTTTGGTTTCTATTTGCATGTTTACAGTTCGTTTGCTGAATCCTATCATTACCTTTGATGCTGCTTTGGCCTAATCAGATATCACAATGTGCTTTGTTTTTAACAGCCACAGGTTTCTGCATTGACACTCAAGTCCCAACCTTCTGAGAAATGAGTTGATGTTTCGCTACCTTCCTCTGTCGGAAGTCGGTGGCACGAGTTGCTTGTGGGGCTCCGTCCTTCCACCTCTGGTCTGACGGCGCATGTTGCCCCGTGACCTCCCTCGACCCGACTTCGGAGAAGAGGAGCGTTCCTCTGGCGTTTGCTCAGACGGGTGAGAGGAGTCGTTCTGATGGACCTGCCAGCGTTCTCCAGAGTTCGACCATCTCGAGCCTCTTCTGCAAGAGATGAATTATGAATGCCAGCCGGCGCATGTTCACACCCACATTAAGACATTTTAACAGCTAATAAAAGAGGAGGCGTGCAACTAGTTTCTTTCCTAACAATTATTTAAACAACAGAGACAAGACAGAATGACAAGTAGCTACCTCTGCCTGTGTGGGTTGCGAGGTTTGAAGTTAGAAGCTGCTGGGAACCCATTCATGAAGTCATTCATCATCGGTGGATGCTACAGACAAAAAAAAACAACAGCTTGATGGAAACTGAATCACACTGCTTATGAACTATTAGCCAAAACAAGGTGAGAAGGGACCACAGAGTTACTGCTCACACATTAAATGAGCCATAAGCAGCAACAGTATCCACAAATCAAAGAAAACGAAGATGGAGGAGCAGAAAATCATTCTTTCTAAGCATGTTTCTATATAATAAGCTCTTCTTATAAAGACAAATCGTTAAACTATTATCCTACAAAAGAAAGTCAACATAAGAACAAACCTCAGCACACTCGGAGTATTGTGACGCAGCTGAAGGCCACACCTCATTGGTGAAATCATACAGCTGTTGTGTTGGCATATGAAAGGATGTCGGGGGAAAGTAGGAGCCGTAAGGATTGCTGCAGTTGTCCAGCTGGGCGGGTCTGTAGCCGTTTTTTGGAGCATAGGAAGCGACTGCCATGGTTTTGGCCTTTATCCTCGCCATGATCGGCTTTCCCTGGAACACCCGAACCTCCTCTCGCAGGTACTTGTAGGCCTGAGGACAAACACAGAGCACTGCTAACAGGTGCCTACAAACATTCATCTGAAGTTCTGATGCTCTTCTGATAATTCTTCATATATGTTATTAATGTATCTAATAGGGCTGGGTTAAAAAAAATAAATAAATAAAAATGGCCACGACATCTCTCCTGTTGCACAAACGCTTTGTGAGACAATGACAGCAGAGTTTATGTTTTCCAGAGGTATTAGTGATGTTTGTAGCCGCCTCATTGACACTGACTGCCTGGTGATTCAATTTAAAATAGAAGTTGTTGTTTATAAGCTGCAACTAAAGAAAGCACTGATCTGGTGACTCAATACTCACTAACTATAGAGTCTGTAGAGTTGCACTATATTCTGTTGGCTGTTGTGTGTTCATGTTAAATAAAAAGTACTTTAATGTAACTGCTTTGGGGTCAATTCTTAATGTAAACATTAATATTTTTAATTATGCACCAGGTAGAAGGTTCCCTGTATAATTTACAGCATTAGTTCTCATATTCAAGTAAAGTTGGTATTGTAACTGATCCCCGACCCAATCACTGTCCAATGGAATCAGGAACCAAATCAGGACCTTGTGAATAGGAATGAAATTGATTTGGGAATTCCGTATCGATACCCAGCCCTAGTATCTACAGATATTCATCTATAACTTTGTCATCATGATTTTACATATTTGCAGTTTGCTATCTGGTTAATTCTATTTGTCCAGGAGGCTCTTCCTGAAGTTTCCTCCATTTTTTACCTGTTGAAGGTATTTTGGGGAGGTTTTCTTTATTTAAATCAAGGGTCTAACGTTAGAGGATGCTGTACAGACTGTAGAGCCTCCTGAGGCAAATTTGTGATTTGTGATATTGGTCTAAATAAATAAAAATCAAACTTCTAAAGCACAAACTGACAAAAAAAAATTTAAAAAAAGGTGGACAATTTGAACATTTCATTCTAAAATGATCATTTTGTTCCAGATGAGAAAATACTTTGTCGGTATTCCAACGAACCTGTTAAGTTATACTCAAATTTATGTATTTCGATTGTCCCGATAGTCCAAGAGAAACAAATACATGTCTGAAATAAAGCTGCTCACAGAATTATGTTCTTGTCTCACACCAAATATTATCAAACATTAAGGCATAACTGCAGTGATATACAGTATATAAACAATAAGATAACAACATGGTCAGCTGTATTTTACCTGTTGTGCGTCGGCTTCTGATTTAAAGGTGACAAACCAGTTATCGTTGCTCACAAACTCACAGCTCAGGAACTTGGGCAGGTTCTCTCCGTCAAAAAGAGCCTCCACCTCCTGCACAACAACAGAAGTTAATATCCCACAAACTGAGAAGTGTCAGTCTGTTGTAAAAACAGCAGCTGAATAAAGACTGAGGGGAGAGGAGTCTGGTTGTGTTGGTGTGGTGGACGGGCTCTTGCCTCACGAGGTGTGGTATCAGGGATCTCACGCAGGATGACGACACATCGACTCTGGCTGGGTCGGACCTTCTCACCGCACGGAGCCACCTGGACCAGCGGCAGAGCTGCCAGGCAGAGAAAGAGAAAGACTCAGAGACAACAATAAACCAACAAATAATTCATTTACAGTTTGTGTGCTGTGTAGAGCAAGAAAAAATCTCTTTAATACTAATAGTCCTGATTAATTAATAAAACAAATACATTTGAATAAAACAATAAATGTAAACACTGACATTTCAGAATGTCAGAGATGAGGTTCAGGTCCGTGCTGAGACTCTTGATCTTGTCGAGGCTGGCCAGCGTTGAGATTGAAATGTACTGGTCACTGTCCATCTGAGATTTGAGGTACAGGTCGCTGCCAAGGTGCTCTCTGTGGAGGGACACAACAGCTGGTCAGAAGAATCCTCTAAGCAGAAATGTTTGAAGAGGTTACTAAAGGTTATGACAGGTACACAAACATGTTGGACAGCCAAACAAAAGAAAAGACAAGGAAATAAATTTCAAATAATGATGCACAAAGGGAAAAGACAACCAGATCAGACATAGCATCAAGTATGTATATCAAAGCTTTTATTATGTTTTTATGCCTCCGATATCACATTGTGTCCCGAATGAAAACTGTCAGTCATCATCTAAATATCTGATGATATGACTTCTTCAACAGGACAAACAGAGATGATGTTCAGAGTTCTTACCTGGTCAAGCAGGACTCCAAAACTGTCCTCAGCTGTTGTGTGATCTCATCTAAAAATCACAGGAAGTCATTACTACATCTGATCTGACAGTCAGTGCTCCTGTTATTTGAAAACTTTTTTTTACTGTGTTATAATCTGGGAAAAAACAAAGTTTTTTGGACAGATACCTGTGACAGGTGGGTCACTGGGCTCTCCATTAACTAAGGGAGCTTCAGCAGCCAGCGTTTGGTACTCTGCTGTGCTGGGATCAGTCTCAGTCAGGCCCATGTTCTCCAGCTGAAACTCTGGCACATATCCTAAAAGTGAACCCATCAGCATGTTATCACCACAGCAGTACCACAATCTGCAAACACTGTTAGATTAATGAAAATCTAATATTGAAGACAGGATTTATCCTGGTTCAGGATGAAAGTAAAAGAGTAAGTTGAGTCTACCTTCATGATTGATCTGATCGCTGGGGAACTGCAGCCACGGCTGCTGAGCCTGTGGGAAAACGGGGCCAGCGACGTCCAAATTAAAGTTGTGATTGGTCCATACCTCAGCGTCAGGGTTAAGGCTGGGGGCTGCAACGGGTTCCTGAAATGAAAAGACACAGTGTGCATAATGTTAATCTAATATGAAACATTAAGTCGGATATATACAGAACATTTTGACATGAGTAATTCAGAGAACGGAGCAAATGAATATAACTGTTAACAACAGATGTGCAGGTGATTCAAGTCAAGAACAGACTGAAAATGTCTATTAGCAGCTCTCACTGAACCTGATCAATCCAAAAAAAAAGAGTAAAATACACAGAACTAAATGATATTCAGTCTCACTCTAAACTGAAACAGTAATTGCTGTTTTTTTATAATGTCTTCTCTCATTGTTACAAAACTGTGAAAATCATCTCTGTATAAAAGGTCTTGCAGATGTCTGTGTGAATGATCACTTGTTATGTATCATCTTTGTAACAAAGAGTATAAAAGACTGTCTGCTAACATCCAGTAGAAGATATTTAGCTGTTCAGTGTTTGTCTCTGCTCTATTCATCAGTGTATTAATTAACTGTGTCATCTATTGAGTAGAGGTGCGGACGTGGACGATTCAGCATCGATGCAGTGACAGAACATAATCTGGATAATGAGGCCTACATGAAAAACAAAAACACCCCCAACCCTTCTGTTAATTTCTAATTAACAGATTTTACTGTGACAATAAAGTTGTAAAGTTACAGTTTCCTTCCAGGAGCAACGTCGCTCTCTTGCATTGAACTGTGGGTGAACGTTAGGCTAACATTAGTTTTATATATTGGGAGATACAACAGGATGAGGCAAAGATCAGCAGCCGGTGATAAAAAATACACCAAGTATTTTGAAAGCGGACATCTGGGCACATTTTGATAAAGAATACAGCGAACCCAACTAATCAGCCAAGAATTGAGGAGGCCCTGTCAACTCTGACGTACGACTGGTCCAAACTGGGTCACACAGATACTGGTATTGAAGGGATGCAGCTTATTATATTATAGACTGGAGTAGTCTGTTTTTTGAAAGCACTTTCTAAATAAAAAGGGAGCTAAGATTTATCTGACTGCTTGTATGCATCGCTAATCATTGACAGGTGACTCGTAATCGAATCGTGAGGTCACTGAAGATTCACACCTCTACCACTGAGACACCCTGAACCTCAAGTAAAGTCTGTCTTTCATCAACAGTATCACATAAAAACAAAGACAGCAAACTGACTTCACTCAACCCGTCTCATGTGTTGAGTGAACACTTACAGACTGAGTGCAGTCTGTGTGCCAGTCCCACACACAGGATCCCTGAGGCATCACAGTACTGTAGGGATAAGCTCCCAGCAGAGCCATGGAGGGCTGGAGCTCTGAGACAGAGGCCGGGAGCAGCTCCGCGTCGGCGCCCGTCTCGCTCTCACCCTGGCCGGGCTCGGCATCTAACGTCCCCTGGGCCCAACCCCCGCAGCTGTCCCCCAGACCCAGCTTGATCCAGGGGTGGGGATAGAGGCGGCAGACGGAGGAGTCCGCGTCCTCTCCCAGCAGCTCGGACACCATCTCCCTCATCCCTCCTTCTCTCTCTCCGTCCTCGGCGGCCGCTGGCGGCTCGTGACCCAGGAAGTGAATCACGTAAGACGGAGTTGAGGCGTGCACGTCGATCTGACCTGGATCCACCGTGATCATGTTGAGGTCCTCCTGGCAGTCTGAAATCGGAGCTCTGTCGTCCTCACAGATAATATCATTAGGAATCATGTAAGAGTCACAGATGCTGGTGTCAACGCAGACCTCCATGCTTTTGGGCAGCGTCTGAGTTACTGTAAAATTCTCTGGAGCAATATCGCTGTCAAGTGCAGGTTGCTCCTCTGGTGACATCTTCATCTTGTTAATTTCATCCAAGAGATTTCCATTTGATGAATCTGAAGGTTCAGACAAACTATTAGAGGCTTCGTGCTGTAGGATGAGGTCGACATCTGGCTTCAGACAGTCAGAGGAAACACTGGAGGGAAATATTTCAGAGGTTGGCTGATTGTGGGAAAGTTCTTCGACTGTATCTGCAGATTCAAGCTCGACAGGCAATGAAAAGTGTTGATCAATCTCCTGTGCAACTGCTGCTTCTTCTTCTCTTTCCTCACATACTGGTGGATTTACCTTCAGTTGGATTTGGCTGCATCCACTCTCAGTATTAACTTCAGTCTCTAAACTAAACCTCTGCTCACCTTCCTCAAAAGATGTGCAGGAGGAAGACGGAGGCGGAGAAGAGGAAGTGGTAACAGAATGCTCACTTTCAGCAGCAGGAGGTTGTGAAAGAGGACTGTGACACGAGTCCTCAGTGCTGCTCTCGTGGTCCTGAGGAGAGATGCTTATATTTACAGCTGTGCAGTCATCACAGTGCTCAAACGTCATGTTACATTTTTCATCACTCGTCTCCGGGTGAGGGCTGTTTTGTGCTGTTTCAGGTAAACCGACTGTAACATCACCACTCTCAACATGTTTGCTGTCCTGACACGTTTCAGGTTGGGGCTTTTTGGTGACCTGTCTGTCATCTCCGCTCATGAGGACGTCCTGAAAAGTCTCATTTTTAAGAGAAACCAGCTCACCGTCAGTTTTTACATCACCGCCGTCAAACTGTTTGTCACAGTCGTCCAACCTGGAGTCGCTTTGCTCAGCGGGTTCGACGTCTCGACCGGGAGGCTTAACGCTGCTCAATTCAAACGTTGGATCGTTGAAATTAAAATCTAATTTCTCAGATGTGGTTTTAGTGAAGTCTGAGAGAGGCATCGGATCTGGGTGGCAGGAGAAGGCGGTCAGCTCAGTGGGCAGTGATGACACGGCGGAGATGGTGGAGATTGACGACACCTCTGTGAGGCTCGTATCTGCTGTGCTGCTGTGACCGACGTCCTCTCCCTTGCTTCGGCTTCTGCAGATACTCACAGAGATGGCCTCGCTCTGCGGGGAGGGTTTATCCGGCTCGATCTGTCCTCCAGGCAGAGGCAAACTGTCCTCCTCCTCCTCCTTGTGCGGCGCTTTGAAGTCAAGCTTTGAAGAACTGAGGCTCTGACTGGAAGTATCCGACTCAGAAGTTTCAGTGGCTGGCTGTGAACTTTGGATGTGCTTCTCTGGTATGAGGTCGGACTCATGCAGACATCTGTCCGGAGGATTAAAGCCAGAATCTACAATCTGATCCGATTCTTTCTCCTGGAAGCTGACTGATGTTTCCTTTGTGGCATTAAAGACGTCGTCTGCAGCTCTGCGGTCCTCCAAGAACACACTCTGCTCCTCTGAACACACACAATCCTCTGTAACTATCTTTTCTTCTGACCCCTTCACACTCTCGGCCTCCGCACATTCATTCTTCTTATCCACACATGTATTTTCATCTGTGTTTGACGTCATTAAAGTGTCACTCGTGGATTCATCTGTATCCTTTGCAGCTGTCAGACAGTTCAAATCTCCAGTATTATCAGGGCTGTCCTGTTCAGTCACCCGAGGGTCCTCGCTGGTTATGGGACTGCTGGTCAGGGGCAGAGGGTCGACTAGCTGTGGGGATACAACAGGAAGTGGTACGGTGGTCTTTGACAGGACAGTGGAGGCCTGTTCTGCGGCATGTGACTGTGTAGCTGGTTTCTCATCATGTGACAGTCTGGTCATTTTAGATTCTGTGGCATGCTTCTGGTCGCAGGCTGTGGATGCCTCTGTGTGTGATTGGCTGAGGACCGGAGACTCCACTATGCAGGGCAGAGCAGCTGTTTCTACTTCAGCTGTGTGCAGTGAGTGTGTTGCTCCAGCTGTTTGGGATTGGCTGTGATCATGGTCGTGGTCAAGGTCATCGGCGTCAATGGAGCATATGCTGTAGAAGCTCTGGGTCCTTGTTTTGAAACCCTGACCCAGCGTTGTCGTGACGACACAGACTTCCTCGCCGTCTTCATCCTTGTGGTCAGCTCTGGGGGAATCCCGCTGCGTCTCCCAACGCGTGCTGACCTGCGGCAGTGGTTGGTCACCTGACACCTCGCTCACTCCGATGTTGCTCTGCCAGCTAGCAGAGGGTAACCTGGCGGGAGCTGACCAAGAGCCTGCTGGCTTCTCCTCCCCATCTGGGAGCTGATTGAACCATAAAGCTCTGAGTGTGGCATTCTCCAAAATCCTCTGTCTGGCTGGACTCTGTGTGGGCACCTCCATATAGGGAGCCGGTTCACAGCTGGGCCTGGCAGTGTGTGTCACGCCTGCTGCCGTGTCCGTGTTTGTATGTATGTTTGTGCTGGTTGTGATAATAATAGCCTGCTCCTCCTTGTGAGTGCTCCCTGGTTTGAGATCTCTCTCGCTCCGCTTGGTTTTGTCGCTGCCGACCGAGGCCTCCTCTGTGTAAACTTTGCTGTCCGGTTCTAGAGGTCTCTTCTCATCTTGCGGCGGCTTACACTTGGCCGGTCCGTCTGCCACGCGTGTCTCCTCTTCCTCTTCCTCCATGCACACATGTTGAGCTACAGCCGCAGCGTGTTGCCTGACCTGCTCTGTCACCTCATTCAGCCCATCGTGGAGTGGGGGCTGTAACAGACCTCTCCTCTCATTCTGCAGGCCGGGGTTGAGCTCCTTACTAAAGCAGCACCCCATCTTCTCCGGCCTAGAGTGGGAATAAAACAAACAAGACTGCTATGGCCACACACAGTAAGAGCCTAAACAACACAAGACAAAATCATGCGCAGCTCCTCACGATGGCTCAGCCACATGCAGAAAGAGGAAAGACCCTCTACTCCCTCCTGCTTCGCCCCCTCCCCTTCCGTCCCCGTTTTCCCCTCCCCTGCCCAGAATAGTAAATGTGAAGGGGCTCACATGTCCCTGCCACTCAACAGAGGGCTGCACACCACTTTGTGTGTGTGTGTGTGTGTGTGTGTGTGTGTGTGTGTGAGAGAATGCATGTGGGAGCCCTAGTTAGGCTACAGTTAGAGAGGGGTCAGCACATGGCCCAGTGGCCACCAATCACAGAGCAGGACTGCGGCAGTGTCCACTCCTCCTTCCTCTCATCCCACCATTCACTTCTCTCTCCCTCCCACTGACATCTTTCCTTTTCACTTACATCAGTTTCAGCTTCAGCTCCCCCCTCCCAGCCTCCCTCCCTGTCTCCCCTGACAAGGCCACTAGGCCCCCCCCCCCCCCCCGGGCCCCAGGCATGCATGAGTGGTTGTCCGGGCCCCAACAATCAATCAGATTACTCAGTGGTAGTTTTTTTCAATAATACATTTCTATAATGATGCTTTTTTTAAAGCATGATTTGGTTTCCAGACTGAAATCTGACAGTGATTCCAAACAAGTTCTTCTATCCGGATCAAGGACCAGATCAGAGTGCTGTGAAGTTATGATGCTTTAGGTAGATGAATATTAATGATTAATATTAAACTACCTGGTAGCAGTAGTATCCAGGAACCAGCGCTCCGAGCGTTAACTGCACCTGTAGATCAGCTGGACACAGTGGATTCTGGTCTGACGTCATGTGACACGGGCTGTTGGGCAACTTCACGGGACGAGTGCTGCCGCTGTCGATGGTCACCACGGAGACTGGCAGGGGGGAGGAGGAGGAGAGAAGGAAATGAGTCACAACACCAGCTGGCATGATGGAAACACTTGCAACAACTAGATCACTCAATATGGACTAAAAGTGAAAGTGTCCTGGTGAAAACTGCAGGCTGAAGAGCAGCAGAGTAAGAGAGTCATCATCTCATATTTAAGCAGAGATCTACGGTGTGTGTGTGTGTGTGTGTGTACAAGTAACGACTATTTAAATTCTAATTACATACTACTGTATAACTTTTTTAAAATCAATGAATACTTTACTTAAGTATAAAACACTGTCACAAACACAGACAGAATAGAGACAGATGACCAGCAGGAGTCACCAGAGCCAAAAATTATAGCTGAACAACCTAAAATAAACTATTTAATTTATGATCATATGACACATAGAAAAGCAAGCAGTTCACATCTGTCAAACTAACCAGTAAATTCTTGTCATTTTAGCTTGAACAGTGATTTAAAGGATGGAGCATTTATCATAATAGTAATCAATTGATTTCAGGTGATCCACTAACACATTAACTGATTCATTTCGTTACAATTTCAGCAATAACTTCACACTGATCCTGTTTGAATCACCAGTGTGTACATCTATAACAAGTGTGTTGATTAGAGATGAAGCACAGTTTGGATAATCAATCAGTTGTCATTCTCTAAAGCAAAAGTGTCAATACTTCCTGTTTCTAGCTTCTTAGTTGTGAGGATTTGCTGCTTTTATTTTAAATTGAATATCTTTGAGTTTTGGATTGTTTGTTGGACAAAAAAACAGACATCTGATGACGTCACTTTGACCTTTCACAACTTGTGATGAGCATCTTTTACAGATGTAAGATTAAATGAAAAAATAATCGACAGATTAGTCGACAATGATGATGTGTGTTAGTTGCAGCCCTAGTCACAATATTCTACAGTGCTTATTAGTCACAATATTGTTTATAGTTCTTATTATTAACAGAGTGACTATAGGCCTGTCTAAATAAAATAATCATATAAAAGCAATTTTCTCAACAAATCTAAACTTTCTTTTAGAAATGACATCAGATGGACACCAAGCAGCACATTCAGAAGAGATAAAGATCACAAACTATCAGCTAAAAAACAACAAACTAAAATGATTACTGAGTTTTTTCTGCAACACGACTAAATCAGCAGCTCAACACTTCACAAGCCAGCGTTACAAAGAACACAGTAAGTCTAGGGCTGCAACTAACAATCAATTTCATTATCGATTAAGCTGTCGATTATTTTTTCAATTCATGGATTTGTCGTTGGATCTATAAAATGTCAGAAAAGAGTAAAAAATGTGGATTACTGTTACCTAAAACCCAAGATGTGTTAATCATTGGCAACTAATCAATTAATCATTGCAGCTCTAAGTATTTCCATACTGGCACGTCTGATTAAAACAGACACTGTGACCAAGCCTTCGTCCATATATTGGAAGATTAAAACACTTTATATTTGTTGATAAACAAATATCAACAAAACAACCTTTATGGGATGTTTACATGTTTGACATCACAAATTAACTCCTCATTAGTTTCTGGTCAGCCTCATCTTAACTGACATCAACTGTTATTAAGAATTACATTTCCAAAGCCTCTGGTTAATAAACTTTCCAAACTGTCTTTGAAAATGTTCAAAATATGTTTTTTCTACAACAAGATTAAAACTGCGGCTAAACATCCATCACACAAGTATATTAAAAATAGAGAGTGTGACCAAAGCTTTTATCCACAGTTATTAAAGGGTTGAATCACTTTTTATAATTCTAGGTTAAGATAACCTTTTACTTATCTTTCAATAGTTAATTATAACCTTAAAGAGTTGCTGCATATAATTTCACTTCCCTTTTTATCAGAATTAATGAAATTCTGATAAAAAGGATCTTTTAATGATTTTTAATATAAAAACATGTTTAAAAAATTACATTTCTCACAACTTCATTGACACTTTGCTTACTGTTATTAACTGACAGATTTCCCCTCTGATTAACACACTTTTCTACACTTTTTTGCAGCTAAATACGCTCAAAATTTGTTTCCCATTTAAAACGGATTAAAGCAGACACTGTGACTGAGGCTTTATCCATGTATTGGAGGGTTAAAACACTTTGTATTTGTTTTGGTTAACTGGTTGACATTAACCTTTATGAGATATTTACATGTTTGACACCACAAATAAATGAGTCATTAGTTGTTTAACTTACACTAACTTATTGTTCCAAAGCATCTGGTTGACAAACTTTCCAAACTGTCTTTGAAAATGTTTAAAACCATGTTTTTTCTACATCAAGAAGACTGACTCAGCAGCATAACATCTACTGTACAAGTGTGATATAAGTGTGACCAACGCTTTTATACACGCAGTTATTAAAGGTTGAACCACTTTTTACAATTTTAAGGTGAGTTAACATTTTATCTTTTATCTTTCAGTTGCTGAAAAGAAAAGTTATGAGCTGCTGCATATCGTCTAACTTCATTATTTTAAATCAGAATTAATTAAGGATTATGTTTAATGTGAAAATGTGTTGACAATAATAATAATAATAATAATAATAATAATAATAATACATTTCTCATTAACTTTTGGACGATTCCAACTCCACTGACACGTTGCTAACTGTTACTAACTGCCACATTTCCCCTCTCATTAACAAACTTTTCTGAACTTTTTCAGCTAAATATGCTCAAAATATGATTCCCAAACAAAACGACTAAAAAAAGCATTTGCAGCTGAGTTTTGAAGCCAAACGTCCCTCTAAGTTTCTAAGTAAAATCTTTCATTAGCTTACTTCGATGCTGTTTCGGTGACGGTCTTCTCGGCTGACAACCTCAATTAACCCTTGTTAGCTTTTAGCTGGAGGGAGTTAAATGAAGGAAAAAACAACACGCTTTTTGTGACAAAGTGTAAGTCAAGTTAACCGAGCTGATAACCTTTTAACTTCCTTCATTTAAACGGCATTTGAGGCAAAAAGCAGCAGCTAACCGAACCGCTTTAACCTGCCGTTAACGTTAGCTGGTTAACGTCCATAAATCGAACAGTAACAATAACGTTAAACGATGCTAACGGTTAGCGCCAGCTAAAGTTAATGTTGTGCTAATATAGCTTAACTTTCTTGAAAAAAAGCGGAATCAATCTCAGTATTTCAGTACTCACCTGTCACCTTTCCTCTGCTGTGTTGAAGTCAAGCTTGATTTCTTGCTCTCTTGTGGTGTGTTTGTGTGACTTTCTGTTTGTCTGCTTCCATAAAACCGCCTGTTTAGTTTACCTCCACAAACCACACACAAACTCTCCAGTTGCTATGGAAACTGTACGTTGCAATAAAGTCTGAAAATTAAAATATAATAATAATTATTATTATTAATAATAATAATAGTTTCTGCACACCTGCAGGGCTGTAATCAGGATTTTAGAAATACTGAGGTCATGTGTCAGTTCTACAGGGTATGGAAGTTTAGGAAGGTCAAAATAGTTGTAATTTTTATTTTATTTTTTTAAGCAACTGAATATATGACAATATATGAAACTGAATCACTACAGAATACATTATGTTGAATTTAACATCAATTTATCATTGAAATATTTTACCTTGAAGACCACCTATTTACATGTATGTGGTTTTAATTATAGTAATTAACTTAATTACCATAGAAAATTCATGCATCAATTATTCTGCTTCAATTAATTAATTATTCTTTGGATCTATAATATGTCAGAAAAGGGTGAAAAATGTCACTTACTGTTACCCAAAGCCCAAGATGTAACTTAGAATTTCTTGTTTTTCTTATTATATTGTTTATAGTGCTTCTTATTCAGAGAGTGACTACAGGGAATGGCCTGTCTAAATAAAATAATCATATAAAAGCAATATTCTCAACAAATATAAACTTTCCTTTAGAAATAACATCAGATGGACACCAAGCAACACATTTAGAAGAGATAAAGATCACAAACTATAAGCTATGAAAACAACAAATATTAAAATGATTACTGACAACAAGACTAAATCAGCAGCTCAACATACACTGCACAAGCCAGTGTTACGAAGAATAAAGATTATCATTATCAGTTAATTTGTTGATTATTTTCTCAATTCATGGATTAGTTATTGGGTCTATAAGATGTCAGAAAAGAGTGAAAAATGTGGATTACTGTTACCAAAAACCCAAGATCTGACCTAAATGTCTTGATTTGTCCTGACCAACAGTCCACAACTCAAAGAAAATTTAGTGGACAAGTGTCTGTTGCATGTCATCAAGCGTTAAACTTCCATTTCTTGGATTATATGAGTGTCAGAACATAATTTAGGACAGAGGTCTAATCTAATCTCTTTGTAGACTAGATTTGTTATCCTTGTTAACCTGCACTGTAAAAAAAAAAAAGTTATTTCACAGAAACTTACTGTATTATTTTACAGTTGTTTTTGTTATTTCTACATTAAGTGTAAATGCCATAAAAACACAGTAAGTTATTTTTATTAAAAATGTTCACCATAAAATAAAGGCTGTAATCTGTAAATTAATATAATGGAATATTATAGTTTATTTTAACAGGATTTTTCAATTATTTAATGGTCTTGAATGTTACGTTACATTGAATTCTATGTAAAAATACAAATAATACACATCCTATTACTGAATGTAATGTAATGTAAAATTAATTTTTTACTTTAAATTTAATGTGTAAATTTTTTTTTTTTTTAAAGTTAAAAAAAGTGAAAAAACAATTACCGTCAAATATTGGTAAAAAAAAAAAAAAAACCTTTAGTTATTCTACAAAGAATTCTTTTTAAAAATACAGATATTTACTGTAGGCATTATCTGCATTTTTACAGTCCAACTGTTGTAAAATAAAAACAAAAAAAATATAAAATATTGGTAGAATGTTAAATAAATGTATAAATGTGCACAAAAAATTAAAAACATTGCAGAAATACCTAATTTAAATAACGGCTTGTTTTATACAGTATTCTTTTGTAAATTCATAGAATTATCCAATTTATCCTTAAGACTGCCCCATCAAAACACACATTTCTGGATGTAAAACACAAAAAAATTATGTAAAATTATATTCAAATTATCCTCCTTTAACACCCATTAATGGTATCTTGAGAGCTTTAGGCTTTAATTGTATGTGATTATCTCATCTATTTACAGTAAATTCCTGGTAAAAAACATTAGCTTAGGTTGTAACCTGGCACAACATGAAAATGACACTCCACAAAAAAAAGCAGCAACAAGGGATTTTGCAGCCTTTAAATGTTTATTTCACAGTTGTGGTTTCAGGGTGAGTTAACAGCAAAACAACAAACAAAAGGGAACTAAAGCTAATGAACCTAGAATGACCTATTTAAACAAAGAAACAAAAATACAAATCACTGACATGACTCCTAACTTAACAGAAACAGGAGGAAAGATGTAAAAAAAAAAATGCCATCCACCCCTACAGAAACTGGGCTGTTAAATATATTTACAAAGTTATTTACAATACTGTGCACAGTGGGTCAGAGAAGCAGAACAACAACAGCAACAACAATAACAATAGATACATGACTAGCAACAGCAGGAACAGCAGGAGAAGGACATCCCCACGTCAGTGCGGTCCATGGAGTTTCCTGCGGATGAGAAAGCACAAAGAACTCCGGGGAAGAAGTCAAGTTAGTAACATGCATTAATGGTAAAAGAATACATACAGATGGAGAGGAGGAGAGAGGAGTTCAGTGCGTCAATGGAAGCCGGCAGTCTAGGCCTATAGCAGCATCTGAATAGTTTTTAGAGGCTGTGAAAAAGTGGGTGAGACCTCCATTTTGTCTCCATTAAACTTTGTATTTCCTGCCGTACTTGTCATTTGTTTGTTTAGCCAGTCACATTGCTGTCATTTATGGTTCAATCAAGACAGAAAAGTATTGAAGTTCATTATTTATTGTTTCTTGAGTTATAGATTAGCTTAGGTTGTAACCTACCATACTCACCCACCATGCGGCCAGGAGACAAAATGGAGGCACTGAACCACTTCCTGATTTTAAGATCTTGGAGCTTGCTCCAACATTCACACACATTAATACTGCATAAAATACAAAATTATGAACCCTAGATCCTGGAAAACATGTTAGATCAGATTATTTATTTTTGTTCAAATAGTTAATTAATGTGAAGTTAATTTATAAAGTTAATCAACCTGCATGATGTTCTTTAGTTTTATGTTGACATTCCAAATTGTAGTTGATTTAACCCCCCCCCCCCCTCAAAAAAAAAAACAAGGTATGAACTGAACCACAAATAGTTGTATTTATGAATCCTAACTATAGCCATCCCTAGTTGTAGAGACTAACTAACATGTGCAGTTCTCTCATGATATGGCTTGCCATTGTAACCTTTTCTCTCGTGTTTTAAGTGCTTCTTTCATGGTGACTGACTTGTGACTTAATTGACTTTTCTTGCTTGACAATTAGCATTGACTTGACTTGGCTTACTTGAGTCCAAGTCACAGTGAGAGTCACAGTGATTTAAGACTTGCGTGAGCCTTTAAGGTTAAGACTTGAGACTTGCTTGTGACTTGCACATGTGTAACTTACTCCCACTTCTGATATTTGTGAACATGAACTACTTTCTCCCAAAGCCACAAACCAGAGACGTAAGACTCAAATTTGTGATGCCATCCGGAATAAAGTCTGGAGCTGATTCATATACAATGAATGTGAAACTAATTTTGTAGTAATTTTTTAATACCCAAATAAGCTTTATTCTATAATAAACTTTCATATCTGAAACATAAAATGTACCTGTATACTAGGCTTGGGCAATGTCTACAGAATTACTTTGTAAAGCAAGCAGTAAAAGGTAATTTTATGATATATTCTGGTTATTAAACATCTTGAAATCTCATACATCTCAAATGGGGATCTGTATTGGATGGATTGCACAATATTGTAAAATGTCAATAGAAAAATGTATATATTTATTCAGTGTCAAAGTTGATATAAAGGTTCTTTTACATAGACCTTCTGGTTTTTGTACATTCAGAACTCCATATATAAAGGTGAAATATCTGTAGATATATTGGGGAGTTGCTTGCAGTTACTGTCACATAATGTTTATATAAAGTAAACCCTATACATTAATGGGAAAAGCCTGTAAATATATTGGAGAGTTGATTTTCATTACTGTCAAAAATGTTTATATAATGTATACCCCATACATTTATGGGAAACGCCTGCAAATATATTGGAGAGTTGCTTGTAATTACTGTCAAATAATGTTTATATAAAGTAATGATTATTAAAATTATGGTTTTGTAAACTATTATCACATGATCTCATTTTTTTGTACAGTATAAAACCAACATTTACCAGGGATCTACTGTAAATAGATTGGATAATCACGTGAAATAAAAGCTTAAAGCTCTCAAGATACCATTAATGTGTGTTAAAGGAGGGTAATTTGAATGTAATTTTACTTATTTTCACTGTGTTTTACATCCAGAAATCTGTACTTTGATGGGGAGTTCTTGTGGATGGATTGGATAATCCTATGAAAGAGTAAGAGGTAATTTTAAGGTAGTTCTGCAATCTTTTTCATTTTTTGTGCAGATTTATACATTTGTTTAACATTCTAGCAATGTTTTATAATGAGATTTTCTTTTTATTTTATTATGGTTGGACTGTAAAAATGTTGACAATGTCCAAAGTAAATATCCATATTTTTAAAATAAATCTCTGTAGAATAACTAAAGGTTTTTTACTGTTATTTGACGGTAAGTGTTTGGCAACTTTTGCTGCCAGACTTTTTACCATTTTTTTTACGATTTTTTTTTTTACAGTGTGGATGTTCCGATGGATGATCCAATTAGAATCCTGAGCATTTTTCCAAAAAAACAAAAAAAACAACTGAATTTGATCAACTTGAATGTAGTTCGTTAAATGTTGGACACTATAATCCATGTGGGATAAGGTTTGGAGGAACACATTTATATTCTTCCAGAAACTTAGTCCACCAGCTAATTGACTTCAAGCTTATTCACGGGACTTACCAACAACTCCAAATGAAGAAGACTGATAACCTGTACCGCCACATCTGCAATATCAGAGCTGTGGGGACAGTGTCACTTTGGGACTGCCTTTTTCCAGATTTTGGACGGAGGTTTTCATATCCACTGCTTTAAACACTATAATCATACCCTCACCAACCCTATTTCTTCTTAATGACAGTTCCTTACTTCAGGCAGCTATCAGTCCCCCAGCGCAGACTCCTTCTAGCCCATCTTGCAGCGGCAAAGAAATCTGTTCTCCAGCTGTGGTGCTTTCCCACACTTCCACTTTTTTAGCATATGGTTGGATAACGTTGTACATATTGCTATTCATGAAAAATCATATGTCAGGTTACAGGGAGCACAAACTCATACTATAAGGGCACAATTGGAATGATATGACTATATCTTTCTTTTCTTATCCAGGTACACATCCTTTTATGTTTTATAGCTAACCTGTACATATACCACATGTAAAATCCTTATTTTTGTATTTTAGTGTTTTTGCCCAGCTGTCTTTGTTCCTCTTTTGTTCAATATTAAATTGTTCACAACAGAAATATTGGACACTCAGATTTTTACTTAAAAAGAAGAAAAAATACTTAAAATCGATATCAGGACATTGCACCATGTGAAATTACCTTCTAAAATCCACAATAAGAAGAGTGACCTCAGTGTCCTTAGTGGTGCGGCAACTACGACACATAATGTCACTTTTACATGAACAAGATAAAAATTAAATGAGAAAAAAATAATTATGTGTACAGTTGACTCCACTGATATCAGTCATCAGAAGAGAAAGGTATTTTTCAAAAAGCACATTTTTATTAGATTTTATCCAAATTCAGTACTTCCCTTTGGTTTATGGGAAAAGATACAGGTATAAACAAAAGTGTACTAACCTTCTATTAGATGAACAGAAAGAAGATTCACATGTACATATTATTAAAAAACAAGAGATTAGATTCCATTCATATAATCTCAGACTCGACCAACTCCTGTGAGACAAGGGTTAGGGGGAAACTGTGCACAAGTACAGAGTTCCTACTCAGGCTGAGTGACTCTAGTGCTTTTATCTGAATCTCTCTTGCAAATAATTACTGATATATCTGGAGCTGCATGTGTGATCAAGAGTTAATTCACTGAAGTGTCTGGAGCCCCCATGGAGAGGAGGAATCCTCTCTGTTACAAGTTGATGGAGAGTTTGTAGTGCTGGATCAGGAGTACAGGCTCCAGTAGATGATGTTGAAGAGCAGGTAGGACAGAGGGAAGGCCAGGCGGGAGTACGAGTCGATCATGTAGCTGTGGCTTAGCAGCAGGTCTACGTTTTCACGCACAGACCGCTGCCGGCGGAGGCGGGTTCCCTCCAAGGGACGGATGTCTTGGTTTTGGGTCGGTGTAGTGAGGGGTTCAGAGGTCGGGGTTGCTGCCATCCGGGGGAATGGAGTCAGCTCAATGTCGTTGTCATGGAAACAGCCGTCGAAGGCCATTGCCTGGCTGGCATTAAAGGTGGATGGGAGCTGAAAAGGTACAGAAAGCTGTATTCAGCAGAGGCAGATAAGATAATGTTTGATATTCTAATACAGAGTGTATTATTATAGTCACATGTGCCTCCCTGCCAGTTAGGATTTGATTAAAGGGGACATATCATGCAAATTTCCAGATCTATATTTTTAATCCAGGCTCAACTGGAATATTTTTGTATTATTTACAGTTTAAAAAACTCCTTATTTATCTTATACTGGCTCTTTATGCAGCCCCTCAGTTCAGCCTCTGTCTTAAACAAGCCGTTTCAGCTCCTGTCTCTTTAAGGCCCCCCTCCTGATGGCCCCCACTCTGTTCTGATTGGTTTATTTCCCGGAAGCATCCTCTGGCTCTGGAGGCTACGTAAACAAACAGTAGTAGCAAGATTTCACTTCTTTTTCTCATACTTTACTCACAAATGTCAACTTCTAAAATACATCTGTACATGTTTGAGCTGAAATCTGAAATATGAGAGTAGACAACTCAAGCAACACATGGAAAACCCTCAGCAACAACCTTAGCAACCAAGGCTACAGAACAGATGGTTGTTTATGGGCATTTGCTCGTTGGAAAGGTAGAAAAAAAACATCACAAACGGAGCCTTCAGAGCAGGTTTTTGATTTTTGACATTTTGCATTTCTACATACGTTAACCTCAAGTTTTAGAACTTTGACCATGTGTAGTATATATAATTGACATGATCATAACAGTTTATAAATGACAGAAAACCTGAAAAAAGCATAATATGCCCCCTTTAAAGCTAAGATTGGAAGTGTAGGCCAATAGATATCCTCTACTTTCCACTCCCACAACTCCTGCATCTACCAAATCTCAAACACACCTCTGAAATTTATTTATGCATCTTACACATCCTCAGACGAGATTCTAATCATGTTTATTACTATTGGTCACTTTGTACTCACGTTATTTAGGTCCTGAATAAATTAATCAAATTAAGTGCAGGTGACCATGTGTGGATCTTTTTTTAATTAATGTATTAATTGTTTTACCTGTAAAATATCAGAAAATAGATTTCATTTTAACCGACCAACAGCCCAAATCCTAAAGATGCTCAATTTCTTATTATACGAGACAAGGAAAATTCTCAAATCCTCACATTTGGGAAGCTGAAACCAGCAAATGTTTGGTGTTTTGCTTGGAATAATGACTGAAACAATGAATCTGTTCATAAGCAATCAAAATAGCTGCAGATCAATATTCTGTCGACTCACTAATAACTAATTGTCTCACCTCTTAAGTATTTCATTACAATTCTGCTTCAGAATCAGAGCAGTGATGTGAAATAAAAGTATAAAGTAATTAGAAATGTGAAGTTTACTGGAGGGCAGCATTTAAAGTGCTCCATAGTTTGACCTGATGTAATGCCTCTGATTGGCCACTAGAGTGAGACGTTGTGTAAGTAAGAGCTGATTCCTTCTCTGTGTTGATATGAGGTGTAGTATTCTCTCCTGTCTCCTGTGCTGACCTTCCCCCTCTTCATCTTCCTCATCTCCTCCAGAGTGGTGCAGTAGTTCACGGCCGCGTACTCGATCACAGACAGGAAGACAAACAGGAAGCTGGTCCACAGGTAGATGTCCACCGCTTTCACGTATGACACCTGCAAGCACATACACGAACAAAGTCATGGGTGGAAAAAAAAATCTGTAAATATTCACAATAATAAGTGAAAAGGGAGTAAACTTTGTGGATGTTGCACATTTCAGCTGATTATAGTTAATTAAAATTACAAAAAGAAACAATCCTACTGTATAAAACACGGGGAGGTTATATGTATAGTACAATGCAGTATACATCAAATTAAGCTCACAGAGCAGCTTCTTAGGGCCCCTCAGCCTCCTGGGAATCCCAAACAAATTCAAAACGTGGACTCCCTTTGGCTGCAGGTCTTGAAAAGTCTTCAAAAGTATTGAATTAAGTTCCAAAAAAGGCCTGAGACAGTATTTAAAAGCTTAAAATTTCATTTACAAACATCTTGAATATTGTTTTCTTGCATGGTGCAGACAGTAAAATTAGTTTTATGTGTTTGTGGGCTGCGCGGAGACCACAAGTGAGACTGGTGCGACAGCAGATTGAGCTGCAGGAAACCGTTAAATCTTTTTTTGTTGGAGTCTCAGTCGGCATCATCAGACCTGCAGCAAACACTGTTACTGCTGCAGCTACAGGAGCAGGAAGCTCATCTACTCACTGGGGACAAGTGTCGACTGCAGCAGAAACTTAAATTAATAAAACATTATAAAATTTGTTAATCTATCCATCAATTTTCTGCCACTTATTAGGGTCCAAGTCATGTTATTTGATTGCTTATATTACTAGGAATTATTGTTGTATGCAACTGAGAAGTGTTGACAAAAATGTGATATAAATGCCAATAAACACAATTAATTGTCTTATTGTTTCTACTGAATAGATTGACTGTGAAAAATGTATTGAATTGTATTATATGTGTTATTTGAAAAGTCTTGTATTTAATTTCATATCACTGCAGAAACTCTGGTTGATTTTACATCATAATTTAAGTATTTACAGATAGATCTCTTGATTAGCTTCACGATGGCATCCATTATTATAACAGATAACACATTTTGGAGGTGCTCCACTAAATTGAGGTAATCCATCATATAATGTCCAATTATTATTATTTTTTTGTACTTCTTACCGTAAATTGTTTCCACTTTCTATAAGAATGACTCTGCACAGGGCAGATGTTATTGAAGTTATAGCAGTTGATTTTTTTCTGAGTCATGTCATTTGTCAAATTGTAGTTTATTTTTGCTGTGTGCATTTACATATTTTTCTAATTATCAAATTATAATCTTATAATCAGATTAACAGATGAATGAAATGACATAAAACTAAAATTCAAGTGAAGGCAAGTAAACAAACTCATGAAGTTACACTCGCATACTGTAAAAACAGGATGAGTCATTTAAAAATTGATTTGAAAGATGTTTATGACCTCATTTCCCTGAACAGGTCGTTCCAGAGCTTCAGGGCCCTGAATACAAAGACTCTGTCTGCTCTGGTTTTAAGACAAAAGACATCTGAGGATCTCTAGCTACATACAGGCTCACGGGGGGGGGGGGGGTTAAATGTCTGAAATATAGTATGAAGTGCTTTAAATGTAATCAGTTAGATCTTAAAAACAAACAGGTCAAGCCTTGAGAGCCCACATAAGCATGCAGACATGCACTGAGGGCTTCCTTAAGGCCTCCTGCACCCACACAAACACACACACACACACACACGCACACACACACATACACACACACAGCTGTTACCTGCGGCATGGAGGACGACACTCCTGTGATGATGGTGGACATTGTGAGCACTGTGGTTATACCTGCAGGAGGAGAAAGCAGAGGTGTGTTTCACATCACAGCACGCTTGTTTTCAGACATAACATCACCTCTGACATTTGGTGGGTGAGTTTTGTGAAGACTGGTCAACTGGTCAGCTTATCTGTCCAGTAACGAGAATGTAGATACCGATGTCAGTCAGAACGCTTCACACTGTGATGTCCTGTAGAAGTTATAAAGATTATCTGACTGATCTGACTTAAAAATATTATTCATGTCAGCTTTCAACAACCAGGAAGTTTGTATTTTTCTGACAATCCCAATATTTCTAGCTGAGCAGTAAAATATCACATTTAAAGTGTCTTTAGAACATACAGACATGGATTTCTAAACCTCAAGGCAGCCAAAGATTCCTGTTTAAGGTATCTAACCCTAATTTAATGCTGTTGTGATCATTTAGAACAGAAGTAGGATTTACACTCTGCAAAAACACTTGTTGGTTAGAAATTAACTGTATGATAGTGTGTAATGTGTTGGTTGTGACTCATAGTGATGAACCTACAGAGAATTATCAGAGACTCTGCAGCTTCTCTCGGCTTTACGGAGCTTTATAGTGAGTTTCAGCTCATTGTTTATCTGTCCGGTTGCAACTTTACTGTTCTGGTTCACTCTCAGCATCTCATAGCGTCGTTTTCAGAGAAAAAAGCTGTAAAAAGCCACTGTACACTACCTGCTCAGCACCAAACTGCAAACAGACACAGTTAGCTGTAGACTAGCTGGTGAACATAGTGGAGCATTTAGCAGCTAAAGAGCCAGATATTTTCCTCAGGAGTTGGTAGAGAGTAAAAACAGAACTAAGAGAGAGTGACTGTTTGTTAACAAGTTCAACATATCAACTTAAAAGGTGATGGTATGTCAGTGTTGTGTTCACTATTTGTTTCCCCTGCCCCCAAAATCTGTATCTGTGTATATGTGTGTATATTCACGTATGCGTTACCCAGAGAGACTCGAGCGGGAACGGCCCTCCTGTCGATCCAGAAGGAGACCCAGGACAGAACGACCATCAGCATGGTGGGAAAGTACGTCTGCAGCATGAAGAAGAAGATGTGCCTCCGCAGGATGAAGTTGATGAACAGACGATTGTACCAACCTGACGGAGACACACAGGCTGTTAAGTGTTTTTTTAACTGTAAATCATACAAAAATATTCCAGTAGAGCCTATGATTAAAAATATAGGCCTGGAAATGTGCGTGAACCATCCACTTTAAATGTGCTCCATAAATAAATAAATTGACGACTATGATTTTCTGTGAGTGAAGCTCAAGATTAAAACTTCATTCAGCTCTCTGATTTATTTCAACAGTCAACCGCTTCCTGCATCTTCCTGAAGACAGAAAACTCGGCCCTTTCAGTGTGAATACAGGTTAGTCCACACACACACACACACACACACACACACACACACACACACACACACACACACACACACACACACAAACAAACAAAGACCTGTGCTACTGTAGAAAGCCAGGCCACTGGAGGGTTGGAAATGCTCGATGAAGAACTGAGACAAGACGATCTCATCCGTCCTCAGAGAGTCGTTCCCATTCTTCCAGTAAAGCATCAGGTCGTTCTCATTATACGCATCTGTTTGGAAAAAGAGAGAAGGAGGTTTTCAGTTTCACGGAAAACAGGAAAGAGGAGGTTATCCTTCCGCTCACTCATTTGTTTCTGCGAATTACTTCATGATTTAATAGAACTGATGACAGTATGATGTGTTATGTGTGTGTGTGTGTGTGTGTGTGTGTGTGTGTGTGTCTCTCACAGCTCTCCAGCTCCAGCGAGCAGTTCTGCGTGTCCAGAGGGAAGCTACTGAAGTCCATCGAGCAGAGAGCCGTCACAGTGACCCTAAAACACACACACAAAATACAGCTTTTATAACAGTTACACCTGCAGACTTCATCCATTGTGTCCTGGATAGACCTTTCTTGCTGTTGCCATGGAAACCTGAACATAACCGTCCTCTCCTCTCTCTCTCTCTCTCTGTCTTATTTTCTCAATTTATTCAGTTTCAGTTACTGTTTATAAGTCTTACATGTGAATTATATTTTTGTTTTTGTTATTAAGCTTTGGCTCAATGCTTGGTGAGTGTTGACAGTTAATTATGGGTGTTTTAAACCTGTAGTTTGTTTGCTCTGGTCTGAATCTTGGTTCAGTTTCTTTTTCAAGCGAACCAAAAAGCATCACTACAAGCCAGATGAGAACGTTCTCTCCTCTCATTGGTCAGATGTGTCCGAGGTGGGAGTGAGAATGTAAAAACGCACATGAAGACTGATCCTGAAGACGCTTCAATCTGCACAAATATCAAGAGGGCAACATTCTTTATTGTTAGTCCAGGTTGGATCTTGATTCATTCTCCAGCTACAAAACACATGAGTACACCTTGTACTCGGTCAGATGGAGATCGGATCATGTTCCCACCACAAATAAACCGCTCCGGAATTTGTTTGCGACCGTACAGAGACCACTTCCTCTAAAGGGTCTCAGGAGGGGAGGGGGGGAGAGGGAGAGGGGGACAGGGGGGAGAGTGGGGGGCGACAAACCAGAGTCAGATTCAACTGGACTTAACAACACAGGTTTGAAAACACCCTTACTTAACTAGTGCTAATTTACAGTTTGGATGTTGACAAGAACACGATTTACAGGTTGGAAACTCTTAATTACATGAACTCTGATATGACATGAACGCAGCATAAGCTAACGCTAATAAATGTCTATAAGGCAGAAAGTTGCCTGAAGGGCTGAATATGAGACTATGGGATGGATACATTTTGCAGTTCATAACATTACAACTACTGATAGTCAACTGTCACTTTTGTTAAGATAACACAACAAAGGGTTAAATTACTGTAAGAGGACACCTGATAAAACATCCTTTTGTGCCTGTAAGTTCTTATTTATATTTCATTGGCAGAATCTTTGCTTTCCAGACTGTCTGCTTTCATCAGTAGCCTACCTCCATCACCTCCATATTTTAACCTCCACCCACACCTGTCCTCTACCTGACGCTGTAGAGGATGTTTCCGTCGGGGTAGACCCGCAGCATGATGTTCTCCATGGTGGTGTCGTGGATGAAGGAGCGTTTGGAGTGGACGAAGAACACGTCAGGAACCCAGATCTTCTTCACCAGCCGTGAGTCAAACGTCCTGCTCTGGTTGTTACGAGATGGAAACGCCAGCCGCTCGTCTTTCCAGTAGTGACGCAGGTATAGAGTCATGGTGAAGTCCTTTAGGAAACATAATACCAGACAACTGAATCATTTTCAAATCTCCTTATTTATGGAAACATAGGGGAGAACGGGGTAACATGAGCCACTTTTTACATTTGATGATTTTACTGCAAAATGAAAGTGTATTTTTTTCAAATAATAGTTACTATATATACCTCAGGTTGTTGTCTACCCATGGAAATTAAAACAAGTTATCTAATTATTATGGTTTTAGAACAATGACCCATGGGGTAAATTGTGTGCTCTATGGGTAAATAGTGTTACCATTAAATACTGATATAAAAATGACACTCTGTGTGTTACATACAGAGAGAATATGTGTGTAAATGTGCTTTTGTGTATACAGACAGGTGACAAATTAAAGGAAAAACTGGTCCAGGTCTGAATGTTTGACCCCTACAGTGAGGGGGTCTGGTGGCTCTGTTAGGCTGTGGGGGGCATTTTGCTGGCATGGTTTGGGTCCACTTGTCCCCTTAGAGGGAAGGGTCACTGCTAATCAATACAAAGGTGTTCTGTGTGATCACTTTTATCCTATGATGAAACATTTCTACCTTGATGGGAGTTGTTTCTTCCAGGATGACTGAAGTGGAAACTTAAGATGACACAGAGAGCAAGTTGTCTTTCAGAGTTTTATTGCAATATCCAGAATACATATTTGCAAGTCCAGATCTCCCAGTTTGCTAGGCTGAAGAGATATTGAATGAAGTTCAGTGTTGGTACTTGCATATACAGCCACAGTCTCTCAGTCTCTGTTGAGAATGAAGAGTTGAAGGCCAAATCCTTATCTGCCTTTCCTCCCTGGACATTCCCTCTAAAGTTACAGTGTTTAGAGTTAGGAACATTTTCACACAGGAAGCAGAGATCATAAAGTCTTACAGTGTAACATAATCTTAAGACAATAACATAAGTGTATATGTTTTCATTTCAATGACAATGCCCTCATTCACAGGGCACAAGGGGTCACTGAATGGTTTGATGAGTATGTAAATGATGTGAATCATATGCTATGACCTTAACAGTCACCAGATCTCAACCCAACTGAACACCTATGGGAGATTTAGGACTGATGTGTTAGACAGCGTTCTCCACCACCATCATCAAAACACCGAATGCTGTTCTGGTGGTCCAATACCTTGCTAAGACACTTTATGTTGGCTTCTCCTTTAATTTGTCACCCGTCTGTATGTACAGCTTGTTTGTGTGTGGCTTAAACTTAACATTAGTTAACAATTAGGTATTTATTCATCAACACTATAGCACTTGTAACAGTGATCAAACATTAACATGAACAGGGTCTCTGGTCTCTAGAATATCAGAAAATAATTTTGGGGGTAAATTGATCCATTGACTGAATTGCCCCAACATCATTGGCACATTTTACCCCCCAACCTCCATTTTGACAAAACTGTTTCACACAGTGGTTCAGAGCTACAGTTATGCTGAGTTTATGACCTTGTTTTGCAGCTTACACTGACTTAAATTAACATGTAATAATGTCCAAAACTTATCTTTTTTAATTAAGATACAAGACTGATAACTTTAGTAACATGATGAATTCACTTGCTCTCCATGTGCTTGAGTCCAAGATGGATTGATTAAGATGAACTATACTATCTTAAATTGTGGTCACATGATTACTTTTGCTGGTGGTTACCTAGATAAAGGGGGTGGCTCTATTTACCCCGTTCTCTCCTACTATAAAAGCTTTTCAAACCTTATAAACCTTCTCTTTGTAACAGGGTCTGTAACATGGTGTCACTCTTATTTTGGAAGTATTTGGAGCTTAAAAGATTTAGAATCTGGTGTGAGATGGATGAGATGGACGTTTTTCTGCAGTCTGCCTGAGGAGAAAATATTACTGAAGCCTAAAGTGGGGGACGGACCACATGCAGATTTTCACCATTCCAGTCCTGGCTGCTATAACAACGCCTTCCCCTCCACCATTTATCTCTCTTGGTTGGAGGAACTTGGTAAATCACTTGTAAGTGGCCAGTCGAGTTGAAAGCAGAGCCATCGCGAGGTCAGAGCCCAGATAAAGAGAACCGACAGGAAGTGATGTCAGGCCGGCCTTCACCTTAATTCAGAAGAAGACGCCACAACCTTTTTGAAACCCTCTGAAATCTTTAAGTGGACAAAACCTGCCAGAGGTGCAGATTTTGACCTTTTGAAGGCAGGTTTAAATATGTAAGAACACAACTGTTGTGTCTTAATTTTTTACCAAAAATCAGGTTTGTTTTAAAACATCTTGCCACACAAAGAACGAAAAATACTTTTAAAAGTGTCACTTATTCAATGAAGATTCAAACTTATTTTTAATACTAAAAGTTTAAGATCTAAAATAAAGAAGTGAAAAAATGACCAGTCATAGAATCATACTGTTAATGTTAACAGATATATGAACATACCGTACATGTTATGACATGTTTTTTTCACACAGGTTAACTTACTTATATTAATTAACCATTAATTGATTGAATTGTGTACATTTTCTGCCATTAAACTACACAGAGCATTCACTAGTAGATAGAAAAGGTGTAAAAAGTCATGATGTGGATGTTTTTCATGTCATCAAAGCTGCATGAAACCACTAGTTTGGAAATAAAGTTAGAATAATGTGACAAACTGAGTCCTCACCATGTTGACCTCTGAGATGCTGTCGATGCTCTCCACCTGCACATCAATGCCTACTGGGATGGCTGCGCCTAAAACAGCAACAGAAGAAGAACATCATTACCATACTGGCCTGAATATAAGACAATGTTTTATTCCAAAAATTACATTTAAAAAAGTGGGGTTCATCTATTATTCGAGCACTAAACAATTATGTGTTGATCAGATCAGATATTCTTTTTGAATGGAGAGAGTATCGCTGTAACACCAGCTCCTACAGTGAGTGTTGCATTATGGGTTGTTTGTAGCCTTAAAGGGAAACTTAGGTATTTTTCAACCTGGACCCTATTTCCCATCTTTTTGTGTCTAAGTGACTGATGGGGACAACAACTGTTGAACTTGATTGAATATTTAGCTGATTTTTACAAGTCAAATCTCACGAGATTTCAGAATGAGACTTCTCCTTGAGCGAGACTTTGTCTGGATTACATTGTCCTCTCCTCTGTGTCTCACACACACACACACACACACACACATAGAAACACAGAGCAGACAGCAGTGGAGGAGGACAGAGTTGACTCAGTGAACCAGGTGAAGTGAAAGATAATGTTTTACTCGAGTTGACGACAACTACACTCGTTACTGTACTTTATCAAACCACCTGTTCAACAAGCATAAACATGTAGAAAAGCGATATTTTCACCTGCTTTGCCAGCAGTGTCCCATCCACCGTTGCTATGTTTTACACAACCACAGTGTGCTGTTTAAGCTAATAACACAAACGCTGTCATTATGCAGCCTAACTGTTTATGTGAGTTTGCCATGTATCTTAAAATTTGGCAAATTCTTGTAAACTTAGCTGCTGGCTGAGACAAACCACCCAATACACATAATTCACAAGGACTGCAACAACACACTAAGAATCCAACATGAAGAAAGACATGGAAACATATGCCTCTGCTCATCCCTGTATAAAGGTAAGCCCGTTTTTAATTCAGATTGTATTGGCTGCATTACATATTGTTCATCATGGGATGACAAATTAGTCGACAGAATTACTTCATGATTAGTGCAGCTCTCTGACAGACTGTCCTGCCAGTGCGGCACCCATGAAATAAATAGTACAAGTGAAGTGAACAACACTGATATATGTATATATTGTGTGGTTATGTGTAGATTTGACTATATGTGTGTGTGTGTTCATGTATGTGTCTGGAGTTGGATAACTTGTGTTCTTGTGTTCTTTTGTTTTGTTTTCTTTTTAAACTTGTGAACATTCAATAAAACACTGTAGTTTTGATATTGGAAACAACACATTAGGGGTTATGGGGGATATGACAATATTAGATTGTGAACGATTCAAATGTCTCAACAATCTGCCTTTCCAGAGAGATCGTTTGTATCGTGCTACAGTGCATGTTATCAGTTCAGCTCCGTGACGGAGCGCAGTCTGCTAGCAGGAGGCTAACGGGTAACAGCACCGACATGGCGAGCACTTCATAACACATCTCCAATCTGCTGGTGAAATCTACAGCAGTTTAATGTCCTGCTAGGAAGCTCACCAGCTGCACATCATGTTAAACTGACAGCTGGGATGCAAGTAAACGCCATCGTTTGGCAGTTAGCTCGCTTGCTAACTGGTAGCACTAACTTCTGTCATGCCGCAAGCTAGTGTGATGTCAGCTCAGGTGTACTGTGTTGGTGCCTTTTTTTAACACATGCTGCTAATTATTCAAAACGAAATACTAACGCTTCTACACAATGTCAACTGTTTGCCTTTCAGCTGTGAAATGAGTTTGGTTGTACAGTTAGTTTGGTTTCCCGCTGCGATAGCCATTAAACACTATGGCTGTCACTACTTTTTTAATGCAGCTGTGCATGCCTGCTTTTATTTATTTGTAGAATTGTTTGCGTTCTAATGTAATTTTATCTCTTTCATGGGTGTATGTTTATGTGTATGTGTTTTTGTGGACATGTAAGGAATTGTTAATTTGTCATATTTCTTAAACAACTCAATGAATAACCACGATGCTTATTATGCTTAGTATAGAGAGTTGTATTTCTTTTATTTTATTCTTTTATGTTACATTTGTTGGGGCACTCTGTTGGCCACGGGGCCTTTTGCCACCACAAAGCTCGCTTATTGGCTCAGCCTGCTCAGCATGTTCTATGACATTTGATTGAAGTCTAACTATGTTTGTGTCTAAAGCAACAACCAAAAAAATTCCATGGCCATGCTGGTCTGAAACCACCTGACCAGTTACACCAGTACGGCCATGCTGGTCTGAAACCACCTGACCAGTTACACCAGCACTACCAACCTGGCTGCTCCACCTCTCAACCAGCTACACAAAACTGGTCTACCAGCTGATCACCAGTTAAACCAGCTTGAACAAACTGGCCCACCAGGTAAATCCAGCAAGACCAGCTAATGACCAGCTAAAGTTTGAAGCTGGTTCTAGCTGGATTTTACAGCAGGGTGATTTGGCATAAATATTTTCCCCGGAGAGCACAGGAAGCTGCAGTTTATTTCAACTACTGGTATGTATATTTTTAACATTTTGACACCAGGGAAACTCCAGGGAACAGCTAGAGTACAATAAGGCTGTCTGATGTTCACTGCTGTTAGTTATTGGCTTGATTAATGGTTTACAGCCTAATAATGTGTGTTTGTATTGATTACTGATGGTGGCTGATTGTACTCAGTTTCTAATTGCAGTATGCAGTAAATGATTGACCTTTGTGTGTGTGTGTTTAAACTACTTTCCTAACATGATGGTTTTATTAATGACTCCTAATGAAACTTGAAAGCTCAGCATTCTTGTGGCCATTTATCTTCCCTTTCTATAATTCACACAAACATTTATTCACCCTTCATTTTTCTGTATAACATGACTTCCTCTTTTATTTACTGGTTTTTCACATTTGATTTCAGGCCAGTTGGAGAAGTTAAACCTGTGAATTTCTGCCTTTGTATAATTATCCAGGCTGCTGCTGTTGCTTTTATACTGTATTTCATGCAGGTTGCAGGTTTCCAAACAGAAATACTCCAACATCCAGCAGCTGAAAGTGCTGTGTCCAGATAGTTGGTGGTTGAAGGTGGTTGATGTGGGGCAGCTGTATAAACTGTGTAGCTGTTTTAAGTTGTAAAAATACAAGAACAGGACGACACCTTTTTTGTAAATAGTGATGCTGCAAGATCTCCAGTCTTTGCAAGATCTTTTTCCATCCTAAAAGAATACAAATCTGGAGAAAATACTGAATATTTGTTAATATTTGGTATAAAATGATATGAAAATTCAGTAGCTTCGATAGCATCTCTTCAATCCTATCATCGGTGTCGGCTCTCAAACCTCATTTTGGTCAAACACTGGTAACAACATCCTTTGTCCTCACCACCAGCTCACCGCAGCCACCCACATCTGTCTTCCACGCTCCCCCACTGCATCCGCCTCATTAGCAGATTAAGCTTGTTTAACCGCTAAACCTGAACAACCTGATTTGTGCACACAAACAGAGCAGAAATAGCTAAACAGCTCAAATCCCCCCTCCCCAAAAAAAACCACACTTCAATCACAGCTACTCAATCCCTGTTTGCTGCTCTGCCTCCACAAAGTAATCATGACTTAACAAACTTTGGGAAGTTTCAGGACATTTATCCACCCCGTAACAATGTTTGATGGTCCTGTTCTTTTCCAAAAATCTACTTGGCTAATTTTAACCCGCATTCCTGCCTCGACCACAAACATGAGGAATGATTTCATAGTCGTCTTAAACTCATAAACACTTCCAGGCTGTTCATTGGAATCAATGTTAAAAGCTTAACAATGAAAGGAATGCACTGCAAGAGTGGCTGACTGTCAGGTTACAGAACTGCAAAACCAGTTCTGTCAAATTTATTCACTGAGCTTGCTTCTAATGGGAAAGATCTAGGCTTCACAAAGTTGTTGTTCAAACAGCATTAAAATGACTATTTTAAATGTAAAGTAGGTCCTAACTACTTGTTGAAATATAGTCATTTTAATGCTAAATGAACTGTTAAATGTAACCCAGACAGCTAAACAGGTGTACAGCGATGCCAGCAGCTCTGTCGAGGCTGTACTTTGGCACAGGAGACTCTTGCCTTGGTGAGAATTATTTGTGGTAAATTGACCCACTTGACCTCTCTCTGGCCTTATGAACCAACATCTTTTCCATATGTGTGTGCTTAGTACAGTATGTAGGCTATGTGTGTGCGTGGATAAGTATGTATGTGCACAGGCGCCTGGTTATGTTTTATAATGAGGGAGCAAACATGGAAAGATACATAATTGGTGGATGCGGACCGCGGTCCTGCCCTAGGAAAAAATTTGTAATTTGGAACAAATTTTCTGCATTTCGACACCACATCACCTCTTGGATTAAGTCAAGAAACAGCCATCTGCACTAGTCAGTCACTGGTCAGTGTCCTCTTTTCACACCACAACATTATCAGTTATGAATTTGTTTTTCATTGTGTGAGAAAATGGACGTTTGGCGTGTGAAAAGGCTCATGGTCATTGTGTGAGAATTGGAAGCCCTGGACTTCCTGTGTGAGCCAATACGTTATTCTTAAAGACCACAGTGACTGTGGGTTTGCCAATATTGATTTATGAGTTTTAAATTAAAAATGTTACAACAGACATATTTTGGCAGGAACTTATTGTTATGTTTTTACTTCATTGACATTGAGCTGTGTCCTTGTTATTATGTTCTTATTATGTTATTATTTCTCTGAGCAGACATTCTGATCAGAGGTGGTGGAAATGTTTTGCTTGGCAAAAGATCCACACATTCAAGAATTTGAAGGAAAATTATGTTAATAAATCTATGATGCAGAAACTGGAAAGTAACCGAAGAATCCTTAAATGTGATTTTCAAAATCTGATAAATTAGGTGAAAAAATAAAGAAATAAAGCAGGTTGATTCACAAACTTAACTATGTTTTCCTCTTTACAGAACAGTTTTACTCATTTTCCAGTGACAGTTGTGTTTTGTTCTTCTTCACTTTGCCTTCTTTTACAGTACAACTAGACAAGCTAGCAAGGCAATCAAAAACTAGCCTACTGACACCTCCAACTGTCTCCGTTGTCCATTGAGAGTCTCCCTCTTTATTGCAGCAATGATTTTAGCTACAGTAAATGCTAACATCAGTTTGCTACAATGCTCATAATGGCTGTTATCATACTAATGTTTTGCAGGTATAATGTTTGCCCTTGTCACTATCTTAGTTTAGTGTGTTAGCATGATAGCATTTGCTAATTAGCACTATGATTTACAGTTTAAAAACTCCTTATTTATCTTATACTGGCCCTTTATGCAGCCCCTCAGTTCAGCCTCTGTCTGAAACAGGCAGTTTTATCTCCTGTCTCTTTAAGGCCCGCCTCCCAATGGGCCCACTCTGTTCTGATTGGTCAGCTTCAAGAGGCTTCCTCTGACTCCAGAGGCTACACAAATAAACAATAGTAGCAGGATTTTACTATTTTTTCTCATTCTTTACTCGTGAAGGCAACTTCTCAAATACATCTGTACCCATTTGAGCCCAAATTCAATCTGAAATATGAGAGTGGGCAACATGAGCAGCCCATGAAACAACCTTAGCAACCACCTTAGCAACCTACAATGGCTACAGAGCGGACGGCCCTTTAATGGCAAAGGTATAAAAAAAAGAAGCTGCTTCAACCTTCAACCTGCTTTGAACAAAGTGTTCAAAGCAGGTTGAAGCCCTGGCTTTTGACTTGTAGGGAGCATTTCTACATATGTTAACCTCAAGTTCTGTAACTTTAGCATAGACATCCAACATCATAACAGTATATAACTAACAGAAAATCATAAAAAGCATGTTATGTCCCCTTTAAGGGATCACTAGAGTTACTGTAGTTCATTGTGAGGAGAATATGAATGTGTGTACCAAATTACATGTCAATCCATCGAATAGTTGTTAATACATATCACTCAAAACCCTAAAATATCAACCTCGTGGTAGCACCAGGCAGCAGGCTTCATTATCTGATGACTGTTAATGTTTGTAGGAAATGTCATGGCAATCCAGCTAATAGTTGTTTTGATATATTTTAGAGTGGACAAAAAATGACACTGGCTTGATTAAAAAGTGTCATTGTTCTGTCAGATTTAACCCACTTTTTTTTAACCTACATGGCTAGTAAGGATTATCTGTGGCTTGTTCATACATTTTGTTAATTCTGGTATTGCTGTAATCACAGGTAGTCATTGGCATATTAGAAATTGATTTATTATCTGTGGTTGTGAGTGTGCGCACACTTCTGTTTTCAGGTTTTTAAAAATTATTTTAGTTTATTAAACTCAAATACAAAAGAGAAAAAAGTAAAAATCAAGACAATGCCGGTGTCTTTTGAACTGTGAATCTCCAAAACCATGTCTGCTGGTTTAGTATGCATAGACACACACACACAGCCTCACTCTCACTGGTTTTGGGTTTGTCTGCGACCTCTGTCTGGATGTGGTTTACCAGGTTACATTCCTGCTTTCAACCTCAAAGACAGCAAGAAAAAAAAAAGACGTTCTTGAAAGTATGTATGTGTGTATTTTCTTGCGTGTACCTGGATGTAAAGTGTGTTAATTCCACTTGAATGTTAGCAGGACCGGCAGCTCAATAAACACTTTATTTAATGAAGTTTATCTGACAGCCAGGACCATAAAGCTCCTGCCGTAGCCCGGCTTTGTCCTGGAGTGACTCGTAAAACCACCAGCAGTGCAGACTCAACATTTAGCGTAGCCCCGACAACGACTGCTGTTGGTGAGAAAAACCTGGAACAGAAGGTCACTTGCTCTCACTTTTTTACTTCTTTCCTTTTCCCATGTCGCACCCAGTTAGTGTATGTTTAAGACGTGAGGCAGGACTTTTATAGAGAGACTAGTAAAAGGAGGTCAAGTTCAACTCTCAAGGTTCAGTATTTTTAAAGTCCCCGTCCTCTCAAAAATAAGTTTTCCTTCTTGTTCCTTCAGTTGGATGTGTGTTGTGTGTGTTGTGCTCGCTTTACATCTGATTTTAACACGTGTACCTACCAGCAGGATTTGTGACATCACAACTAGTTTGGTGCCAGTCGTGGTCCAGTATGCAACTTAGACGTGTGTGATATGGAAGCTTGAAACCTGCAGTGCACAAACACTGAGAATGGACTTACAGTGAAGTAGTTAGGACTGTAATGAGGTAAATTAACCTTTTTTGTGGTATTAAAGGACAGGTTCACAATTTTTCAAGTATGTCTTAAAACAGCAGTCAGGTGTCCATATGTAACGTCCATATGTTATATATAGTAACAAAAAGAGGGACTTTGGCACTAAAAAGACTGTAACATTGAAAGATATCTACTTGAAGCTTCATATTAGCTTCAGATAAACTTTTAAATACATAAGTTGCACAGAAGGAGGACTGTGGATTTTGTCCCCCATCACTTCCATTGTAAATGCATTATGAAGGGATCTTCTAATGGTCAGTATGAACAGGAGGAATGATTACAGCAAGCAAAAAACATGTTTCAATGTTCATTTGGGCTCCTGACTGTTATTTTATGATAGACTTGAAAAATTGTGAACCTAGGTGTAGGTGTCAAGGCTCGTGTTTACCTGTGGACTATCGTGCATACAGGTAAAAAACACAATTTATTACTGTACAATTTATTAGGGATGGAAAACTTTTAAAAATTGTCTTAGTGCTTCTGCTGTCTTATCAACATTTGTTCAGCATCAGCGTTCATGGATCTGTCATTATGTGTGGATTTAACCCTTGGAGGCAAATCAAATTTGTGCTGTGCTTTCATGTAGGGTTCAAATTTGGTGAAATGTGAAACGTGTAAATTCGCATCATTGACCAAATAGACAGAACTGACTGATTTACACTGAATTGCCATTTTGTTTTCAGAAGGAGAGAAAGTTGGAAGTAATGTACCTGTTCCACCAATGTCACTTTTTTTTATACTAGCGGTTGCAAAGAGCATTTAACATCTGTTATGTAGACTGAAGACATATGTTGGTGTAAGGGTAACCACCCTGAAAAAACAAATTGAGATCACATCTGGGCTACAAGAAAACTTAAAAATGTAATTACTCTCAGGCAAGTTCTGAGGTTATAAGTCTGTTTTCTAATTATTTCTAAGCAGATTTATGGACATGCAGTATATCTGCGATTAACATTGTGGTAATGAGATAATAATATGCTAGAAAGTGCCACTGAATCTAAAAATATGTTTATCATGTCTGTGTGTTCAGACAAGTTTGTCTCTCATTTGTTCTGAGGAAAAAGAAAAACACTTACTGAACCTGTTTCACCATGACAGAAAATCACAGCCTCGGGATTTAAGTGTCAGGACTGAAATGGATGGTGAGATTTTTCTTATTGACTTAGCTCATACCATTAACCAATTAAGTGACTGACAGCTACCTCTTGTCTCTACAAGTTTTACATAATTGAAGTAAAGGAGGTGCAGTTTGCATTTCCAGAGCGTGACCTGGAATTTGTTTTTTCTGCACATGACCCCGTATGGCAGCAGAAGGTTTCTGTTTAATTTCTTGTCTGTTGCACAGATTGTCACCAAATCCAGCTCTGGTGACATTCTCAGTTTACCCCAATAACATAAAAATCTTGCCTGATGCAGCTTTAAGGCCATTATTTTTTTGTCCCAAAATGTTTGTGTGCTCAGCGTTTTAGAGTGAGTCGTTTAATCCCTGAACACAACGCTGCAGATGGATCAATTCATGCAGTCATAAGCAGCATAATGCAGCTTTAAGGTCTCAGGATGTTTCTGTCCAGCCCCCGTCGAGTGTTTTCATTTGAGTTTCCATCCCCACCAATCAAAGGAGGGGGAAAGGAGAGAGGTGGAGATGGATTAAGAGGTGATTCTCTGGGCAGCTTTTGGAGAACATAAACAGACATAAACAGTCAGACTTCCACACAATCCAACCTGACTCCGCCCAACCATACGTAACACTGAAACACTGTAATGTAATCAAAGCTGTGCTCACAGCTGCCTGAATCTGTAGATTTTTAGCGTACACACACATACACACACACACACATATATAGCCTTTATTTACTAAACCTATAAAGGACCAAACCAGTGATTGTACATGTTAAAGCTCACTTACTACAGTAAAAATAACATATGCTTCACATCACGGCTGACCATTTTGGAAACTTTAGGATGTATTTTCCCTGCAGTTCCAGACAGCCATTGTGTTCATTTAATTACATTACATTACATTAAACTACACCCACCCACACACATGCATACACATCAGAGGAACTTCCACACATAGACAGAAGAAGCTGAGGGTAACAAAACCAAAGTTGTCAGGGTTATAATATTGTTAATTGATTTGAAAAGTCTCCTCTGTATTATCATACATCATTTGTCTTGCATTTTGGCTCCGTTTTCAGACTGCCACTAACTAGAACCAACAGATACAAATACTCTTTTTTTACTCTCTGCTACTACTCTGGCAAATTCAGAGAGGAAAAGGTCATCTAGATACCTGAACTGTTTTGACTTCTATATATGTTTTTTAATTGTTTTTTTAAAATTGAATTGCAGTTAAGAAGCTGAATCTTGCAAAACGCTTTGTTATGGTCCTTTTAACTAAAAATACAGTATGTCTAGAAAATTAGATGTGAATGTCATGAAAAATACTATTTGGCCTGTGAAAACGTGCTCTGGAAGGAGCACTCCAAAGTTTAAAACTTAACCTTGATGATGTCATAGAGATGTCATCGGGGTTATCTCATGTTGGACTTGGAGACCACAAACCATTAACAGAAAGCCACAGTTGACTCACCGGCTCCAGGACTCTTGTCGGACTATTGTTGCAATATTTGAGTTTATTGTTACTTGATTATGATACCTGGCCTGTTAGAACAATGTAGCTAAAGTAGCCAACTTTAGCCCAAGTGTGCAGCGCCCAGCAAGCTAGTGTTAGCTTCGAGGCAATACCCTGCACCCTGTCAAATTTTCCAAAATGTACGGACAGTTAGGCATGTTTTTCCTGTCAACCACAGTAGCAAAAAACTCTCCCTCAAGAGCAACTTTTTAAACCTTTTCATGCTGCCAATCCTCTTTTTTTATGACAGGAATGAATCTTGCAATTAGACCTAAGGTTGATTACCTGGAACTGCAGCGAGGCGAGGTCACATACTGTAACAATAAGAGATGCAGCAAAAATATGGCAGCCTCTGGCAAGCCACCAGGATCTGCTTGTAAATCAATTACAGGCATTTGGTGTCATGATGTGTAACGTGGAAGGAATGAGGTGGTCTGATGTGGAGTTATAGCACAAGTTTGTGGGGATTCATTTAAGTTTATAGACATCCTTTAAAGGTCAACCTAGATATAGATATACTACAAGCCCATAACACGTGCAAGAAATAACATAAAAATGTCACATGGAGTATTTCTGGATCTGAGGAGGGAATGGTTTTGATTCTTCAGCTTCTTGAGTGACTCACACACACACACACACACACACGGGGCTATAGGCTTATCGGAGGCAGAAAAAGCTGAGATTTCCCTCCTTTTCAGGGTAAAATTATAGTCCATGGAAATGCCACAGGGCCGTGGGGCAGACAGTGGTGCTTTTGTTGTCCCCAGCCTGAGCGACAGGCAGGACCACAGACGCATGCAGGACACCAACCAACCATATAGACCAAAGAGGAGAGGAAGAGGGAGATATGATGACAACAAGGAGGCTGTGTGGTATGTATCAGGGTCAGAAAGGCACAAAAAACACTGAGACAAGCTCATAAAAGTCCTGGAATTAAACAAGAGAGTCAAAATGTGCTTGATAGGACGGGAACCAGCGGTGGAAGAAGCACTGAAAACCTTTACTTGAGCACAAGTAGCAACACCACAGTGAAAAAATATTCCATTAGCAGCTCAAGACTTGCGTTCAGATCTCTACTTTAGCTAAACAAATATTAGCAGTAAAATCTACAAAGAGTAAAGGTTACAGTAGTTTTAATAAAAACCTTGTAGATCATGTCTTTGTTGGGATTATCCTGCTTTCAAATCATTTAAAGAATGAAAGGAAGAGACTGTTGTCACAAGAAAAATGACACCATTGTCCTTTGTTCAAAAACTTAAAAAGACTTATGTTTACATTTTGGTGATGTGCTGCCTCTTTTGGTCATTCTTACAATGACTGTAAAACCACTTAGGTGGGAATGATTGATTGGGGACACAAAGTTCCCCAGGCTGACACTGGAAACCACAGTTAGCATCCTGACTCCTACCATTCATGTTTCTCAGAGGACAGAGCTTACTGACTTTGGTGAACCTCTGACTATTCCTATAGTGCCACCAGCGGATTAAAGTATTCAGTTATCCTGTGAAATATTGAGACTGTCCTCCCATGAAAAACGACACAATAGGTCATAATATCAGGCGCCCAAAAACGAGATATAGTTACGTTTGAGTGACAGATGCCAGTGGTGCAATGGAGATGACATCTATATACACAAATTTCCTCATTTGGAGGTGGCGCATTGGGTGGATGGAGGCTTTAACCCAACAGTGGACTTTGCCACAGGAGAGAGTTGTTTGTTTCCTGTTTTCAATCGCGAGTTGAGATATTTTTAAAAAAAAAAGCATAACTACAATCGTCCCCTAACATTAACCCTGTGGTTATTATTGTAGCCATGACGACAAAGGCCACCTAAGTTTCAGGAAGTATAAACTTTAGCCTGCACCACATGTTTCTCTAACCTTAACAAAGTGATAATTTTAACCCAAACCATGATCTCTCCCTAAACCGAACCACAGCGGTGTCACATCATAAAACATTATTATTTCCTAACAGTGATGTGTAATGGTTTCGGAAAGCACAGACAATTTGTTTGATGTTGTCCTGCCAATATGTCCTTCTGGAAACACATGGTTGAGCCAGGTATTCGGTCATTAAATTTGGAGGACTGGTTGGAAATATTGCAACATCAACATGGATTGGTACAGAATTTTGCTCATGGCTCTTAAAAATCTTCTAAGGGAGCTGTCATTTGACTATAGCAATATTTGTCTCATCTTGGATGTAACATCTGAAACTGCAAAATAACTCCAGCCATTAGATAAATGTAGTGGGGTAAAATGTACAATATTTCCCTCTCAAATGCAGTGGAGGAAAATTAGAAAGTCTCCCAAAAATGGAAATATATGTGTAAAAAGGTGTACTTGTGTGAGTAAATGTACTTATTTTCTCGCCTATGTATGCTAACAATGAATATCTCTTGATAGTGCCTTTATATATATACACAAAGAGTAACTTATAGAGTTACAAAGTACATCTTCCCAAGAGCTTTTAGTTCATATATCACTATAATTTTCACCCATAATCCCTCTTATGAACTACCAGCTCCAGTAAATGTCCTCTGATTCTTCTTATACATGAAATCATGTGGCATTTTGCGTCATGTGCTTGCACGGAATATGTTTCTTTATGCATGGATTGTTGTGTGTTTGATAGTGATGATCTTCATTGCAGACAGCAGTTTGTTTCCCACCCCTCCATCTGCTCCAGACTTGGAATATAATCCAGATTAATGCACACGAATCCCCCCGACCCACACAGTACCCCCCACCCCACCCCCCACCCCCACACACACACATAGAGGCACTCATTATATTGCAGAAACACACACAGGAACACACAATCCCATTTTAGTGAGCACACAGAGTCCTACTGTATTTCAAATGCTCAGACACACACACACGCACACACACTCGTGCTGCCACACAATGTAGTGTAATCTGGGTCAGAGCTGGCGATTTTGGATTGACACATCCGTTGTCTGGGTGACCCAGTGCCCATCCTCACATCATCAAACCACTGCCTACACATCATCATCATCATCAGCGTGGGACGAGAAGTGCTTTTTTTTTGTTAGACGATGTGTGAGTGAGTGGATTAAATTATCTGGGATCTGAGATGAAATGAGGTGTGTGTGTGTGAAGCATCTAGTGCAGTAGTGCAGAAGTGTAGTAGTGCTTGTAGTTAGTGAATGCTGCATGCCGCCTTGTGGTTATTATTGGCCCTGGGGAGGCACTGCAGGAGTCTTGGTGGTAGAGAGGGTCTGTACTGGCAGAAGGAGGCTTACACACCAGGCTCCTCTTTTCACCCTCTATTAAGGAGGCTGTTTGTTACTCTCTGCTTACAGCTATTGCCGCTGGCTAGCCTCGTTAACAGAGGGTGAAAAGAGGAGCCGAGTGTGTACTGTACAGTACAGTACAGAGCCTCTCCACAACCAAGAGTCCTGCAGTGCCTCCCCAGGGCCACACATGGAAACTGGGTATCTCAGTGTGCAGACCCGCCACTGTGTGGACATGCCTCAGCACCCTTCAACCACTGTCCCAGCTATAGGCAAATAGCCCCACTGCCATGTGGTAAGTCTGTTGAGACAAAGGCTAAGGGAGCACACCCTGACAGAAAAGCAATGTGCTGGGGGAGTGCAATAGGCTGGCCTGGATAGACAAAGGACCCGGCAGCCTCCTGCAGCCAAGATTTGCGATTGGTTGTCCTGGGACCATCCTTACCACCGGGATCTACCTCATCATGGTGAGGACAGTGCTAATTGCTTGTGCAGGTCTCCACATTTGACCACAGTGAACAATACCTGGTCCTTACATATGGTTGAACTCTGATGGCGATGGGGTATCTGGCAACAGGAGCAGGTATGAACGGATCGGGAGCTGTTAGTCAGAACCCTGCATGGTAGAGGCACAGGGTATTTGGTCACTAATAACTGGGACTGAGTTCCAGCTGTTTTCAGCAGACCCCCGTGTGACTGAGCAGCCCTATTTAGGGGCTGCACTGCTAACCCCAACTGGAGAAGGGCCTAGAAAAGGTGGCCTAAAAATTGCCAATTCAATCACTCACCTGGATAGGTTACTGTGCCTATCGGGTCATTCCACTACTGTGGTCGCAATAGAAATAATTCAACCTAAAACTGGCAACATGGAATGTGAGGACTCTCCTGGACTTGTATGGCATCTCTGACAGATTTCACTGCAGAACAGCCCTGATCACTGCTGAGCTGAGGGGCTACAACATGAACATTACTGCCTTGAGTAAGACCAGGCTCCTGGATGAAGGAGGATGGGGTACACCTTCTTCTGGAAAGGTTTCCCCCCAGGTGGACGACATCTCCATGGAGTGGGACTGGCCATCAAAAGCACCTATCTACCAAGTCTCACAGAGACACCTGTTGGCATAATGAAAGGCTAATGACCCTTCGTATCCCCCTGGCAAAGAAACGTTATTCCACACTATGCTCCAACTTTGCCATCTGAGAATGAGGCCAAGGAATGCTGTTATCAGGCACTGGATGAAGAGTGACAAGATCCTCTTGCTTGGGGACTTCAATGCTAGAGTGGGACAGAACAACAGGATATGGAGTGGAGTGCTAGGTAGGCATGGTATTGGCAAGGTGAATGCAAATGGCATGAGGCTACTTACTCTTTGTTCTGAGCATAACCTTACCATAACCAACACCAGCATCCAGCAGAAGGCAAATATAAGACCTTGCGGATGAACACTCTCTATAAGCATTGGCACATGATTGACTTCATCAGTATGAAACGCAGTGACATCAAGGATGTTCTCATCACCCGTGTCATGAGAGGTGCAGACTGCTGGACTGACCTTTGTATGATTGTGGTTAAGCTCCATATGAAAGTGCTTCACCTCTTGTAACTGCAAAATCCCAACAGAAAGTGGGTGATCTGTGTCAATGCTGCCTAAATTGCAGTGTGGATTTAGGAAGAAGAAAGCTTCAGGGAAAGTGCCGGGAGGAACATCAGGACCTGTTTATGGCCTTTGTTGACCTCCCCAAAGCATTTGACACTGAGCAAAGAGAGCTCTTAAGGGATGTCCTCCTCAGGTTTGGCTGTCCCAAAAAAAAAAACATCCTCCGCCAGTTTGGGTGACCATAGGAGGACAAGAGTCCAAGTCCTTCCTTGTACAAACAGGGGTGAGGCAGGGGTGTGTGCTAGTGCCATTAACATTTTCCTCCTGTGTGTCACCAAGACAGCAGCAGTGACTGTGCTCTCGTGGCCCATACTCTGGAGGATCTTCAGAATGTCCTTGCTGTGGCAGCACAGCAGGATGGGGCTGACTGTCGATACCACCAAGACAGAAGTGGTCTGCCAATGGAGCATCCAATGGAGTGTCCCACCCAGTCTACCTGCCTTCACTGTTGGTGATGAACAGCTGTCAATAGTGCCATCTTTCAAATATGTAGGGAACATTCTCTCTGAGGATAGCAACACTGACAATGACATCCAGAGCCACATTAAACAGGCATCAGCTGCCTTTGGGAGACTTTGGCGCAGGGTCTTGCAGAACAAGAACCTTCATCCCTCCACAAAGGTTGCTGTATATCAAGCCGTCTGTGTCACCCCCCTCCTCTTTAGCTGCAAAGCTTGGTTAACCCACAGCTGTCACATCAAGTCCATAAAATGCTTCCACATAAGCTGCTTCCAGCACATCCAGGGAATTACCTGGCATGAGCATGAGCATAAGGAGGACCTGGGGGATGTTGCTGCTGACTGTATCACTTGGCAACAGCTGTGTAGGGATGGGGTTCATATGCTGGAGATAGAGAGGACAACCAGAAGACAGTAGAACAGAGCCAGGAAAAATACAGGCATGGTTGCCACCACGACCACCACATATACATGTCCCACCTGCAATAGAACTATGTGGTCCAGGATAGAACTGTTCAGATGTCAAAGATTTCACCTTTAAAGGAGTGGACGTCGTCATTGGATTTCAATGGACAACTGAAGAAGAGGAAGAAGTGTGTGTGTGTGTGTGTGTGTGTGTGTGTGTGTGTGTGTGTATGTCTGACCTCCGAAGCCTGGTCTCATAGCGAAGTCATGCTCCTCAATCCTCAGCAGCTGTTCACTCTTTATAAGGAGTGTTTTGGTGCTGTCCTGCTTCTTCAGTTTGTAGTCAATGCGCCTGCAGAAACAACACACACACACACACACACACACACACACACACACATTCACAGAGACAGTGTGTTAAGGGATTAGTTGGTTTATTAAGGCTGCAACAAAACACAGTTTGTGGTTTTCCTCCCTTCTCTCCCTCTCTCCACCTCCCTGCTGCTCGCTCATTCGCTCGCTCTCATCCTGCCAAAAACCATAGCCTAAATCAAAGGTGAGGCACATCTCCATGAACATATCAACACACATGCAAGTGTACACACGTTTTCTGACACTCAAAGAGTTTTATTATGTTCACAACACAAAACATTCCTCAGTGCCACAGTGCCAGCAGCTGCTGAGAGTGTATCACTCAAGTATCGTTAATAAGCAATTTACATTACATTTACCATGAGTCCTCTCCTCCTGAAGCTGTATATAGAGAGCCAAAGTCAAACCAGAACTTCCAACTTCTCTTCAAGAAGAGGAAAAACCTCATTAAAAATCCCATTAACGTGTAACCATGCCAATAGCTGAAAATCCATCCTTGGAACAGAACCTTTCTTTATAGTATGTTGTACGGCTCGCTTCATATGTTTAGATGAAGGACTGGAGTTTTCTGAAAAACTAAGAACTTTAATCAATATTTATTTTTTTAGCGGCCTTTAAAGAACCTCATTCCCTACAAGTCCTAGACGTGTGAAGCTGCACGTAATAGCTCAATAGAGGAGGCGAGTCCATGAGTTAGTCAGGAGGTCACGGCGAGTTCAGACACGTCTGTAACAACAGTAGGACAGAGAGGAGTCTTTACACAAGACGGATTACAACTAGAAAGATGCATTAGACTGACTTTAGCAAAAAGAGTTGGGGAGTTTTATGGATATGGACAAAACCAACAGTGACATAAGTACCCGCACTTGTAGTTCTTTTAATGGGAGCTGTAGTTTTTCTTTGTGCACAATGAAAACTTAACAAAGGTTCAAATTTCTGATAGCAGCTGCTGTAGTGGATGCAGAGCAGTCTGAGTCTGCATTGAATTACAGAAGCTAGACAGGAAGTGGTGTCATGACTTTGGCTCTCTATTAAAGTTAGAGTAGAAGAAAAATGGCCTCTGACATTTGTTAGCTATCTTTCTATAATATAACACACACACATGTTTCCAATAAGTGACACAGATTTACAAATTTAAATCAAAATGATTAAGATTAAGATTTTTTTGTCGAATGAACCTTCAGGCTCAACACACTGGAGATGCTTGAAATGTCTGGATGTGATGTAACATCATCTACGTACGTTTGCAACAGCAAAACAAACCATGAAATGCCAAGTACATTTCTTCTTGTCAACAGTGTTTGAGTGTTTTGAAGTGCTGCTGTCCTCACACAACATAAAATAAACATGTTTTCACTGTTATATAAACTATAAACTACTATATATGTCACATTCAACCAGGAAAACCCCAACGAGACGACATTCAGACGTTCAGAATATAAAAGGTGTAATTATGGCCTGAGAACGGCTGCCTCACAGCTGTGATACATGCTGCAATCTGTGTGTGTGTGTGTGTGTGTGTGTGTTCCGAGAGGGGGTAAACATACACACACGTGCGGCACACAGGTGAGCACACAGCGGTAAAAGCGATAAAAGCTGTTTGAGATTTTCTTTGCTGACAGATGAAAAGCCTTTTTGAAAGTCACACACCTTGACCCAAACAAACAGGAACACACGCACACACGTGTTCTTCGATTATTGTCAGAAAATGTATTTGAGCCAAATCCCATTTCCATAATCCCTTAAATTAACAATACAATCCCCCAAAACAAACCCAATTTAACCCTCATCACCGTAATTCAATTATGGCGACATGTTTTTTTAAAATGTATTTTTAACAGTTTGTTGTTCTTAGAATGAAAGAAAAAAGGTCTTTGGAAATATCATAAATGCTCTGTTTTGTTGGCTTGATAGCAGCTGGCAGGCTACCAGTTTTACACTGTACAGAACATGGTCAGACAGTGTGTCACTGACAGGGATTTTTAAAGGACTAGTGTGTAAGATTTAGTTACTATTACTGTAGCAGACAAAAAAAAGCTATTTAATTTCAGCTGACCGCTTTTCCCAGAGTGAACTTGGACAAAAGTGAGGATCAAAGAAAGGAAAAGTCCTTTTTTTTTTTACCACTCAGAGAAAGCCTCAGAGCCATAGATGATGAGGATAGCCTGGCTGCTACTGTCGACATCAGCATTCAAGTATAACCACTGCTGTAACACTATACTGAATACACACACACACACACACACACACACACACACACTTAGTCATTCAAGTCCAATTTAGTCATTTAGTGTTCTCCTTTTGGACTACAGAGCATTATCAGTGATCTCGCAGTTACTCTAAATGAACTGAAATTAAACATTTGGAAATGTACCAATTGGTATTTTATGATGAAAGATATTTTGACAAGTCACAGAAAGAAAAGCACAGGTGTAAATAATCAAATTAATGATTGTATTCCATTTAGATGCTTGTCAAGACGGTATTCAAGTTCCATGAATTTATGATTACATGCTGTACACTTTCTGGAGCAATAATAATAACAGGCAGTAAAAATGACTTTTATGGCAGCGGTTGAGGTGAAGTGAGCTTTGTGCATGAAGGTGTGTGTGTGCGTGTGTGTAATGTGTAATAAAATGCAGGGGTATTAACATTATTACAACACCTTAGTCAAAAGCTTCCTTGTCTCCAACAGTGCATTGAGTTTTGCAACCTGCAGTTAGTCACTTAATCTGAATATTTTCCACTGACGATAGAAACTTTACATGAATGGTTTCACTAATGCAATCAGTGGTGGGAGAAGTATTCAGATCCTTTACTTTAGTAAAAGTATATAAGTATTATGAGCTTGATGTAGTTAAAGTATTGCAGTAAAAGTACATAAGTATTATGAGCTTGATGTAGCTAAAGTATTGCAGTAAAAGTAGTGGTTTGGTCCCTCTGACTGATATATTATTATATATGACATCATTAGATTATTAATAGTGAAGCATCAGTGTTAGAGCAGCATGTTACTGTTGTAGCTGCTGGAGGTGGAGCTAGTTTACACTACTTTATATACAGTTTAGTCCAGTGGTTCCCAACCTAGGGGTCGGGCCCCTCCAAAGGGTCAGCAGATAAATCTGAGGGGTCGTGAGATGATTAATGAGAGAGGAAAGAAGAAAAAACAAAGTTCTGATACACAAATCTGTTTCAGTTTTTGGACTTTTTCTCTAATCTTTGATTTTTGTTGAAATATTGGATCATTTGAACATTTATTGAAATGAAAGCATGTGAGAAGTTTAGAGGGAAAAATCACTATTTGGTGGAGCTGTTAACAACTCATAGACATGTGAAATGTGACCCCGACTACACACTGCTTTTTGTAAGATGTCAAAAGCCAAAAAGGTTGGAAACCACTGGTTTCATCTTTAACAATGTGTTGTATTTTAAAAGCTTGTTATATTATCCATTGTGTCAAATCATCATGTGAAAAGTAACTGAAGCTGTCAAATAAATGTAGTGGAGTAGAAAGTACAATATTTCCCTCTGAAATGTAGTGGAGTGGAAGAATAAAGTAGCATCACATGGAAATACTCAAATAAAGCACAAGTACCTCACAATTGTACTTAAGTACAGTACTTGAGTAAATGTACTTAGTTACTTTCTGCAACTGAATACAACTGCAGAAGTTGCACAGAACTCAACCTGTATTCATTCATTCATTCTAACAGAAGCTTCAGGAAAGCTGTCTGCTGCTCTTCTCTACTAGAGAAATAAAACCTGTTTGTAAGAACACGCTTTTGCTGAAAGTCCCTTGTAAGAGCAATAAAAACAGCACAGTCAGTATTTTCATTTTTTAGGCAAACCAGAAATAGAAGTGAAAATAGAAGTGAAATTCACATAAGGGAAGTGAAAATGATTAAACTATGGGAACCTCAGTGTAAAAGTGAAATCACAGCTTCCTGCACCTCCCAAAGAGTGACTGAATAAACTGTTGTAAGTTAATGGAGTTACTAAAATGGCTACCATTAGCTCATGCTAAGCTGCATACAAATTGTGAGGATTTTCACTCCACAGGCAACAAGTTGTTTAAGTAGCTAGTGTCAAAATGTGGTTGTTGTTATTGAGTCCTCCCATAAAAGACGGTATTGACACAGAACTGAGGTATTTTAAAATAATGCATGTTTTCAGGCCTCCAGCGTTCCTGAAGTGAAAGTCAGATTCATTTTCTCATAGAAAATGTGACAGTTGGAGCAGGTAAAGTCTGGGATGGACATCTTCAGTACAAAATATGAACAACTGTGTTTGAAAGTATCGGGTTCTTTCACTAAAAGTCAACTGTACTAATCCGTGGACATAAAAACTGGCTGCCAAAGTGCATTTCAGTAAGAAACATCCAATCACAGAGCTTCAAATTTAGTTTCTTTAGTGGTTAACTGCGAGCTGAGACTAAAAATTACACATAATAGAAACATGATTATATATAAGTAGTTAAAAACTGCTCACTGTCAGATTCTTGGCCAATTTTGGAAGAATGCAACAACTACTGTGCAGTGTTTTGTTCCCAGTTGCAACAACGAAGTATTTTAAATTTGATGCAGCTCTGACCAGCTTCGTCGTGGGAGGAGCTATTTTGGGCACTGCTGGTTCCCGAGGTAATAGCCCCAATTATTTTTCCCACAGACATTGTTACGTGACTCTCAGTTTGGGCTCTATTACAGCTTGGTTGAGTCATCAGTACAAACTCCTTGAAACTCTACAAGTTGAATCATCAGTACAAAAGAGGAACAACTGTGCTAGAAAATATTTGGTTCTTTGATAAAAAAAAAAAACTCAATGGTACAAGACTGTGTGCATAAAAAAATTCTGGGAAGAAGTCAACTATGACTTCCAAGGTGCATTTTGGCAAGAAACATCAAATCACCAACTTAAAATTGGATCATGTGTGCTGCCAACTGTGGGCTGATTACGCTGTTGAGAAAACTGATTTTACATTAGCCTACTTTAAACCAATTTAATTTCATGTTCTGGGTTAATTTTGAAAGAATTCAACCACCACAGTGCAGCGTTTTGTTCCCAGTTGCAACAACAAAGTCTTTTGAATGTGCTGCAGCTCTTACTTCTTCCTCAAAGCAACGTCAGCTGAGACTCACGGATATTGTAGTATTCAGAGCCATCCACCAAACTGACAATAAAGAAGAATGAACAATATCCTCAATATTAGTTAACATTCAACTCAGGACTCTTTCCCGGATAGTGTAACGATCCTATAGGTTTATAATTTGAACACTAGTTTCAATTATTTCAACTTCATTTCTGAGAAATCAAGTTTTGTCCGTGATTTTCAAGGACAAAACTCAGAGTAGAGGTGTGAATCAGAATTAAACACTTTTAAAAAATTAAAAGTAAACTGATCCAAACTGAGGATTGTAAAATCAGTTTTCTGAACACCGCAATGGCACTGTTAGCTGTGTTTCTCAGAAGTGTGTAGCTCCGGCTCTGATAAGTGAAGAAAATGCAGAAGTGCCTTAAACCTGCGTTCTCTCTAATGGCCAGCAGGGGGCGACTCCACTAGCTGCAAAAAGAAGTCTGATTGTTTGGTAGTCTGAAAATGACCCAACTACTCACTTGATTTATTACCTCAGTAAACAGTTTCCTAATGAGTTTATGGTCTCTGTTGCTGATTTCAAGTCTTCCTCAATACATCATGATGTTCAGTTTGTAAATTATGGCCTCATTTAGAGTGAAATAGATGATAAAGCAGGTGATTGACATGACACTGCCACAGCGACAACGTTGGTTAGGTAACGTAACCATGGTGTAACCACAGATTCACAGGGTATAGCCGTAGTTGTCGTTATTTCTGTGTTTTCAGTTCATGAAAGTTAATTGTAACATTTTGGTCGCCTAAAACAATCTTGTTCAGCGTTTGGTTGAACTAAAAGAAGGCGGATGCTCAGTTTTTCCAGTAAGTGCATTTCAATTTAATGGTTTTAAGCCTTTTTTTTTGCTTGCAAAAATTAGCATTACCATTATAGTTAAGCAAAGACTGTAAATGGACTGTGCTAACCAAGCTAGCAGCTAGCGTTAGAGACAGCTCCACCCTCTCGTCCAAATACGGTCAATTCTGCCCCTAAAAATCCAAAATGGTGACGGTCAAAATGCCGAACTCGAAACTTCAAAATGGCGGTCCGTAAACCAAAGGGTGACGTCATGGTAGCTACGTCCGTTTTTTTTTTTTTTTTTTTTTTACAGTCTATGGTTTCTCGCTGTTTCTTGCCAAAATGCACCTTGGGAGTCGTAGTTAACCTCCACCCTGAAGATTCTTGTTGATCCAAGCCGTAGAAGAGTTCGAACTGAGAGTCGCAAAACGTTGTCTGTTGGAAAAAAGAATCGGATTTTTACGCCCAAAACAGCTCTTCCTACTATGCAACTAAACAACTCTTTTACAAACATGCAGTTGTACTCCTTAACACCTGCAAACATACTTTGATGTGGGAAATTTGAAATGACACTTTACATCAGCTCCCCTGACTTCCAGTTCTAAACTTTCTGAGAGAAACACCAAAGAAATATTCTGCTCCTAAGCTGTGAATACAGTGTGAGTGTGTCTCTGTGCGTCTCACCCTCCAAACTTGAACTTGCTGTTTTCCCCGAGAAAGACCTCTTTGTGCTTCCTGCGCCCGGAGCTGCGACCGCCGGTCACCATGGCAACAAGGCTGGCCGCGGCAAGGGCCAAGCAAGTCAGCACGTCCACCTTCATGTTTCACAGGTTTCCCTGCCACAGTGGACACAGCGCCAGCATCCCGGCTGCAGTGACCCCCACCACCACCACGTCTCTGCAGTCAACCGTCCACACCGTCCGGCTGACTAATGTTGCTGGTTGTGGTGAAACATCCCACAGTGGCTGGAAGTTTCCTCAGCCAGAGAGCTCCAGAATGAAGGCAAATACATGAGATTCCTCTCGCATGCATGTATTTGTGTTTATTTATGTATCTTTACATCCATGCATGCAGCTCTTCACTCTCCAGCTGAACATACTGAGCCTGCAGGTTGATGATCTCCGGGAATCTTTGCCTTCTGGTGTCGCCGCTCGCTTTCTGGCACTCACTCCTCTGCCGCAGTCTGTCTCGGTCTGTTTTATCTGTGGTTTTGTGGATCTTTCTATCTCTGATTAAAATCGATATGAATCTATTCCTCGCAGCGATAGAGGAATGACACTAATTCCACTCTAATCCTCTTATCTACAGCCACAGCAATCTTTCACTAACCTACAAACTGAAACACACACACACACACACACACACCATCAGTAATCAGGATTTTCTCAGCAGGACAATGAAAAACTGGCACCTGGTGTGATTATATGAGGTTAGCACACACCTCCACCTCGTGTGTGTGTGTGTGTGTGTGTGTGTGTGTGTGTGTGTGTGTGTAGAAGGGTTTTTGTGCGAGAAAATGAATCACAGGTTTGGAAGCAGCTCAAACAACAAAAGGTCGTCAAGATCGGCCGAGGTTTAATCCGAGCTGGAGTAGAGCGAACTGCGTCTAATCCGGCCTCACCTCGCGCCTTCCTCAGTTTACACCTCTGGAAGACATAATCCAACACACACACACACACACACACACACACACACACACACACACACACACAAATAAATATCACATGCACAAAAATACAGACGATACACATGAACACGCAGTAAGCAGCCTGACATGTCATACAGCTACAAACACATAAATGCAAAATAACATTTGCAGTAATAAATGTTGCTGAAATAATTTTCTGAACAATTTTTAGGTATTACGATAATATTTAATGTGTTTTTTAAAGAAATGTTCTCTGATCTGACGCCCCTAGGACAACACTTGTCTGTTGTCTGTCTCCTCCAAATCACTGTTGAGGAATAACTACGTTTTATGATGGGACGACACTGTGGTTAAAGGGGACATAACATGCTTTTTGTGATTTTCTATTGTTTTGGTGTTAGATGTTAAACATGGTCAAAGGTCCAAAACTTGAGGTGAACGTATGTAAAAATGCTCCCTGAAAGTCAAAAGCCAGAGTTTCAACCTGCTCTGAATGCTCCGTTTGTAAAGTTTTCCCAGTTACTGATTTTAAATATCTTGGTGTGAATCTGGATCCAAATTTAAACTTTAAGAAACATGTAAAAAAAAAAAAACGGTTAAAACCATAAAGTACAACTTAGAAAATTTTAGACATATTAGAAACTGTCTCTCTTTGGACACAGCCAAGATATTTATGCAGCTATGATTCTTTCCCATTTGTCTTATTGCATCACATGTTGGCGGCAGGCTGGAGAAACAGCCGTAAAACCTCTTGAGTCCTTATACAAACAAACTCTAAAAACTCTGGACAAAAAGCCAATGCATCTCCATCACTGTAGGGTACTGGAGAAATATAATTTACTGACCTTTGACAATTTTAGATTATTCTCAAATTTGTGCCTAGTTTATAAAGTTTTAAATGGTTTGGCCTCCTCCACTATGTGACTTTGTGTTCACTCGCTCAGTAAGTTCTACTAGACCCTCCAGAATATCCTCTATACAAGATTGTACCAGAACATTTCGTCGCACTGCATTAAGGTAGTCAGCTTTCTCTGTGAAAGCCACAACTCAGTGGAAAGTCCTGCTTGATGATATAAAGAGCTGCAGTTCAATCAGTACATTCAGAACCAGGTTGAAGAATCTGCTGAAGGCTGCTCAGCTCTGTGGCCGCTGAGTCTGGATTTGATCTCATGGTCTTCTCAAATAATCTCGCTTTTGATTTGACATGCTTTCATTGTTGATTTCTGGTTGACATTGTGTGTGTATGTGATGTGCTGTTGTGTGTAGCTTTGTATTTTGTACAATGAGTCCTGTGTGTTTTTTGCTTTGTACTGTTTGTTATTGCGCTGTTACATGTTTTAATTGTAAAGGACTGCAGATGAAAATTAGCTTTAAAGCTAACTCTGGTGCAGTGCATTAAATGTTAACATTTATGTTTAAAACTACGTTGTCCCAATAAATACAAAACTGACATCAGATTGTTCGCGCATGTCCACAAATGTCTGTCTGTTCTGTAGTCTTTGTTGCTATGTTTGTTCGATGTGTTGTTCACTCTCATATTTCAGATCAGATTTCAGCTTGAACATGTACGGATGTATTTGAGTAGTTTCCATTTTGAGCAAAGAACGAGAAAAAAAGTGAAATCCTAATGCTACTGTTTATTTACATAGCTTCCAGAGCTGGAGGAAGCTTCCTGAAGCTGACCAATCAGAACAGAGTGGGTTCATCAGGAGGCGGGCCTTAAAGAGACAGGAGCTAAAACGGCCTGTTTCAGACAGAGGCTGAACTGAGGGGCTGCATAAAGGACCAGTAGAAGATAAATAAGGAGTTTTTAACTGTAAAACTGTAATAAATAAAGACCTGGAAATGTCTATAATACGTCCCATTTAAGGTTTAGTTAGGTGTAAGCACAAAAATAACTTGGTTAGGTTTAGGAAAAGATCATGTTTTGGGTTAAAAGTACTACTTTATTAGAGTTACCATACCAACCGTGCAGATTAAGGTTTAAGTGGACCATCGTTTTTTGGGTTTTTTTTTAATGAAAATGAACAGCAATCTCCTGTGTTTAAGTCCGATGTGTTGTTGACCCATCCACCCATCCTATCCTCCTCCCTACGCAGCCTTTGTCGCTCTATTTTTACCTCACCTGATTTCCTCTTTTGGTCTCATCAAAATTATTATGGCTGCTAGAGGGCGCCATGACTTTAATGCTGTCACGCAAACAGATGTTGTTTTGGGGCACTTGCTGAAACAACTGATCCTGCCGTTTATCTTGGGAGGACGGTCTTGGTTTGGAGCAATGAGGAATATGGAGAATTTCTTTTTTTTATATCTATGGAGCCTCAGAGGGGCTGTGGAGAAAAAAATTAATAAATTCGTGCTCTTGATTTAATGGAATTCAACCTCATGCCATTCTCTCATCTGGCGTACAACCTCAGTATGAATCGCTTGCATTTAATAAGGTTTTACTATGATCTTGGACTAAGATGTGTGGATATACTTTAAGCACAACATGTATTATATCCTCTTAATACATCCATGGTGGTGGAGTGCCTCCTGGTTGCCTTGGTTTCAGCTTGGATCAGTAACTGAGGTTACAGGGGAAGCAACGTCAACAAACCATACAGTCAGTCGCTTTCTTCAAACGGCTGACTGAATGCATTTGGTGCCCCATAACAGAAGGGAACAGGCAAAGTAGATCAATCAAGAGCACAAATTATTAGACGGCATAAATTAGTTTTATTTTCTCTGCGGCACCTCCAGGGCTCAGAGAGTGGAGAGATGACAGGAGAGAGAACGACATACAACAACAAAGGCCCATGTTGCGGTTCATGATCAGCGTCTTAGCCCCTAAAGGCTTAACCAGGGCGCTCGTAACATAAACTGAAATAATACAGCTATTAACACTGAATTACTCACGGCTTGGTGAGATAATAAAACAGTGCTGATTCATTCATCAGTGCTGATCTGTATACTGGTAGTTGCTGCCTGAATGAACCTTTATTGTTGTGTTTCATTGCTGTTTTAAGCATCAGTCAAAAAGCAAGTCAGACACTTAGCACCCTCCCCTCCCTTATTATCTCTACTGGGCTCCCCCACACACTCCACTGGAGCTGCTCAGTGGCTAAAAGGTCAAACTGGTTGTACTGGTGCAACGTGGCAGGGCTTTCCCAAAAAAGGGAACAATACACTCAGCACAACTTCCCAGGTTGCACATCTGCATCTTACATCTCCCCTGTTTTCTTTTCAATCGAACTGGACCATGTAATGACTAAATGATGACGTGAAGATGACTAAACCATGACTGCAAGGTGACTGACATGGAGGAGGAAGCAAATCCGGTAAGATAAAACATTTACCTTTGATGCTCATGTTATTTGGCAAGCTACGTGTGAAACTCAGAAATGTAAGCCAACCCTTTACTGTATCTTCAGTGTGTGTGTATGTGTCAGTGAGTCTTTCCCAGCCTCCCTGTTGGCTGTTTGACATACATTTCATAGCACATAGTACACAGCACTCACTAAAACAGCTATGCACTTTGAAAACAAATCCCACTGACATTTGATGGTACTGCAGAGGAAACACTGTCCTATAGAGGGTCGTATGTGTGTGTGTGTGTGTTTATGTGTGTGTTTGTGACTGTGCCAATCACAACCAAACTCCACCCATTCAGAGGGTGTGTGAGTATGTGTGTGAGTGTGTGTGTGTGGACCGACCTTACTCTCTCTGCTGTGCCTTGTGCATGGTGAAATGTGTGTGTGAGTGCAGTCTATTCTCTAAATAACCTGTTGATCCAGTCAAGCTAACACTCAGTCTCAGGAGGCAGCAGGCTCAGCTCTTCACTTCTTCCTCTTTCTCCTGAATTTCATCTGAACTGGAGCTGCTGCAGAGTCACTGTAAGTCTCAGCTTCTTTTTTCTTTTTTTTTTTTTTTTTTTGGTTTTCTCAGCTTTGACGTAGATTTCTCAGCACATCCTCACACTGTGACAGCCCTACGTGATATCACAGGTCTATAAAAAGTTGGCGTTGCGCTGGCTGTAATTAAGGGAATCTGTTTGGCTTTTACTGTTGATGTCCAGGAACGTCTGTAAGTTATTATACTCACAAAGTGTTTTCTATTAGTATTACAAGAAATACTATTACTACTACTGCTGCTGCTACTACTAATACTACTAATATTGCAGACATTTACAAAGTTGTTTAAGCCTGTCACAGAAGAAGAATCTGATCATTTTCCCGTGTCATTTATATCTTATGTAGGAGCACTTTGGTTCTGTGATGAGCTCTAAAGCGCCGCAGAAACTTGTAAAAACGTACTTTTCATTCATTCACAAACTTAAAGCAGTGAAGGTCTAATGAAAGCTGAACTGGTGTAGTTTTGAGATAAGCTGCGAGTGCACCTGAGGTCAGAGTCACTGCTAAGTCATTGCTGGGCTCAATAAACTGGTCATTAATACAACATGTCATCTCAGCGATATGTGTTCCCTCTTTAAAGGGAAGGACATAACACCTTGTGTAGTATTATAAAAACTGAAAGTGATTTTGTAAACATGAAAAAAGTTGGTTACTTTTTTTAAAAAAAAGGGCCTAAATCCGGATTAAATTCAGGTTTATAGCTTTTCTTTTCTGTCTCTTGCTATTTGGTGTAAAATGTAATTGAAATTTTGCAGATAAATATATGTTGTTTGAAAGTATAGAAGTAGGTATAATGTTGTTTATGATGTTTTTTATGTGTTATAAGGGAAGATGCATGTTATATATCTGTTCTGTGTAATACGTGACGGAGCAAATGTTTGGCTCGACATGAAAATATAACTACAGAACAAAGCGATTATATCTTGTTATGGTTTGTTTACGAAGCAGCAGAGTGACTGATTTTAATTGATTTAATGGTGCATTTTCTCGTATTTTCTTTATTATAGTTTTCTGTAAATGTGACTTTCGCATTTCACATTCAGTTAAACACAAACTAGGACTGAGGTCAAAGACTTAATAATATCTAATTAACATGTCTATAATGCAGAATTAAGTGTTAAAAAAAGTGTTATTGTATGTTTTAGAGGCGGCACAGTGTAAAGCATGTTCATATTCTTCTTCATATGTCACTTGTTGCTTGTTTGAATTTTAATCTAAAGCACAATGAGTTTAAGATGAGCTGTTATAGCGTCTTAATATCGTTAATAAAGGTGTTGTTAATACTGAATAAGGTGTTTAAGATGCAGCAGTGAGTGTAGTGTGATCATTGACTTACTGTTGCATTTTCTTGTATTTCTTTTAATACATGTTACTTATTTAAAAGCACATTAAGTTATTCACTACATTTTGGACGTCAGATTAGCTGTTTTACTGCAACAAGGAAACATTCTCTCTATTAGTTAACTTATTTAGAACTGAGATCATTTATTTTTTGATTTTTTTATTGGTTTTCTGTAGAATCTTACACATTTACACCTTTACTTTTACCTGAACTGTTTGCAGAGCAGGTTTTGTCTCTGCAGAACATAAAAAGTGACAAGCATCATCAATCAGCTCCTCAAGAGAAATAGACAAACTCGTTTGGGGTTTTTTTTTTTTTTTTGCGGGACACAAAAGCAAAAACAAAAGTCTCTTGCTTTGGTCGCACTTGCTCAATCGTTGCTGCACGTTTGCTCAGTCACCAAGAAGAATTACTTGGAAAAAATCCAAGTGCTGCCCTTCTTCTCCAGTCAAAAGGAAGGCATCAGCTGTAAATATGAGATGATGTGCTCCCTCTGCACTGTATAACACTTGAAGAGAGTATTGTCTTCAGCTCTAATGCAGGAAGAATCCAACATAAACACGAGACCTCTGACAATGACGCCCGCTGCACGCCTGGCTCCCCTCCAGCCATCAAACATCACAGCTGAACATCATCACCCCTCCTCATCATGACACTCACTTTCTTCCCTCTTTCCTCGCTTTTCAAACACGCTCTAGTAAACTTCCCTAACCTCAAAGACTAATTGACTTCTTTATGAGCGGCAGGATACGTCACATTTCCTCTCGCTCTTTGATGTGCGGTACCAAGTTCACCTGTGTTTGTTTTGGAGCCTCGAGATAGTGTCAAGATAACCAGAGAATCTTTTATTGTGCATGAACAACAGACGTATCCTCTTCCTTTTTGCCTCCCAGCTTATCATATCCATCTAGAGATAAAAAAGAAGGGCTCGATGTGGAGGATAAGATAAGATGAAGACATGACAGAGATGAATGCAAAGAGATGGATGGAGAAAGAGAAGAAAGAGAGGCTGCTTAGAAATGCAATCTTGTCCACTGGATGAAAGACTGCAGGGCTCCAGCTGCAAATCTCACTTTTATTTAGTATTTTTCGATGATGAAAAGGAAGGTTTGGGCCAAATCCTCATCGCTCATCACAGGATCAAACCGCAACTCTTCTCAGAAAGCTGCACATGTTCTGTCATGTTTCATACTGACTGTTTTCCTGTGTCCATATCATCAAGAATGTGTCTCTAATTATGCTTTTCTCTTCATTTTTTCGCCTGTATTTGTGTGTGTGTGTATGTATTTGTGTGTGTGTGTGTGTGTATGTGTGTCTGTGTGTGTGTGTGTGTGTGTGTGTGTGTGTGTGTGTGTGTGTGTGTGTGTTGGCAAACCACCCAGGGAGATCCAAAGAAAAACCTGCTGGAAATAGAAAAAAAAGCCAAGTGGAAACCCTCAGCTGAAATCACCAGAGTGGAAGAAGCATGGACTGAAGACTTGTCTGCATGTGTTTCTCTGTGTCATCATAGTGTGTGTGTGTGTCTGTCTGTGTCTTAAATGCTTGTAGCTGAAAGGAAATCATGTCAGCGATACACACCTTGGCCTGTTTCCTCCTCTGGATCAGCTTTGCCACGCAGGACAAAACGCCAGGTAAGACACAAACGTCCCTTTGTCCGGCAGCCGCCACTGATCCGTCAGCAGGGAAACTTTCACAGGGATTAACAGACTGAAAGGTTTCTTTCCGAAATGTGATACACAGATCCAGTTTGTAAGGAAAATATAAAAATCTGAGTATCGTAAAGCTGCAGGATGGCAAGAGTTTTCCTTTTTTGCAACAGAGAAGTGTCCCATGTGAGTCAAACGTTTCCCCTAAATTAAACTCTGACGTCAGGTATGAACTCAGGATGGAAATATTCTCCAACCACGGCCAGTGAAAAAAAGCAGCTGGCACTTTAAAGGAAAATTGTCTGGTCTGACCATTCCTAACAGCTGAGATAACATGCGACTTACCAACTTTATTACTGAAATCTGGAGATGCACAAAATCACAGTTTAACTGAATAAACTTATTTGGAAATGACACAGAAAGTAAAAGCACTTGACATGTCCAACATCGAGAGACATAGAAAAAGCATGTGAACCAACACGTATGATGCATGTATGGATGTTTTGGTGTGAACTTAAATGTCCACCTTAGATTTCTCTTCCAAAGCAGTACAATGAAACTGGAGTTTTGTTTATAGTCTGTTTTATCCAGCAGTGATCTCAGCAGTGAAACTGGTGAGTAAATTGTTTCAGGATGGACAAAACTTCAAAAATAGGAAACAGGTGTTAAAAAAAAAGCTGGAAGACTTCTCGTCCCCAAATGTGCTACGTGGCAATTTGATTAAGCATGAATTATCTTAAAAATATGCGACATATAAGCACAAAACTGCAATAATGAAAGTCTTGACAAAGAGAATTGTCCCAAGAGGAGATCAAACAGGACCAACTGTCTCCGAGAAATTACATTTATATATCATGAAACCGTTTTCTTGGTTATGTTGTGCTGACAGTTGCTTCCTGGATTATGTTCACAGGCAACGTATTTTTAGATGAATGAAGCACTACATTTATATACTGCACTGAAGACATCCTGAGTCTTAGTTTTGGGACTTTTTAGGATAAGCCTTAAAGCACCAGTGTGTAGAATTTAGTAGCATCTAGTGGAACGGACTTGGCAGAAATGGAATATAATATTCATAAGTATGTTTTAATTAGTGAAAATGAGAATCACCGATATTTCTATAATAACAATGTATGGAAATGCGCTCACTGTAGTTGTGCAAACTCCTATTTATTTTTTATTGCTACAAACCAGATAACGCACAGTATATCTGGAGCGTTCGGGGGAAGTTGCCCGCTATGCCTGGTTGGTAATTCAGCCTTGACTGATGCATCATTGTTTCTAGTTAATGACATATTTCAATTTCAAACTTCTGCTTCACAAAGTGGCCTCATGCAGATTTAAAGTCATTGTTTGGTATCGCTAAATTTAAAGTATGCAAGGTGACTTTGCTGAGCAAGAACATAAAGTGGCTTAATGTCATAAAGTCTCATAAAGTTCTCATAAAGTAACTCATAAAGTGAAATATGACCCCTAATTGACCTCTGTTCATCACCAAGAACAGAACAGAATAGACTTCTGCCAATCTGGCAGTTTATTAAAACATAAAATACACACTAAAACTACGTAACAAAAACACACAAACACAGTGTGAAAAATCCAATTAATTAAGAAGCTGCAGAAACTCAGACAACTCTCTGGTGCAGCTGACACTGACCTGAAAATGATCAAAGTCACCTTTTCACAACAGGAAAGAGTAAACTACACTGAACTGTATGAGTTCATACTGTAGATGCAACAGAAACATCTGGGCAAAAAAAATCATCATCCCTCATAAGGCTGTAAGTAATGATTATTGTCATTATCGATTAATCTGTCGATTATTGTCTCGATTAGTCGTTTGGTCCGTAAAATGTCAGAAAATGGTGAAAAATGTTGATCACTGTTTCCCAAAGCCCAACCCAAAAATATTCAGTTTACTGTCGTAGACGACTAAAGAAACAAAAAATGGTTGATTCATTTTCTGTGGATCGACTGACTGATTAATCGATTAATCATTGCAGCTCTAATTGTAAATGCTAGAATATTAACACCACTGAGACTACCATTTGGCAGAAGAACAATGCTTTTCAGTTCTTATATCTGACATATTATTCGATACTGTTTGATACTGCATTCCTCAATCTAGTGTTAAGAGAGTTTTTGTTCCTTCATGTTCCCTGAAAAGCTGTTAAGATTGTCTTATCACTTATTTTGTGTAATGTCTCATTTACTGGTTAACTCCTCATTTGCTCACCAATCAGTGAAAGTACGTAGTAAATCCAGATCAAGTGTTTACTTTTAAAAATACCGGCGGTACCTTCAACAGAATCCCTATTTGCTCAGCAAATTGTTCAGGACCTACTGCAAGGGCAAGAAATGTCACGTTAGAGTGTGACGGGAGCCGGATTTCACACACGTCACCAGGCAGGTAAACAGGTTGGTGTTGTCCAGGTGTGAGTCAGAGATCTGAGTCATGACTCTGCTCCTGTCAACGCTGTGATTATAAAGAGAGAAGAGTAGGAATTAGAGGAACAGCTGTGAGCATGAGCTGGCAGAGCAGAGCGTCAATCATAACGCTGTCAGCGAGGGCCGAGGTGGGGGGAGGGTGGTGAAAGAGCCACTCAGGTGATAAAGTCCAATCGTTCATCTGTAAATTAATCATTCTGTTTTTATACATGCGAAGCACTTGAAAACAAACTAATCCACAAATAAATAAGAATCTTTTGGTGCAAAACCAAAGATCTGATTCCAGTTTTGGCTCAAAACACCCAACAGTCTGAACCAGTAAGAGGGAAAGAAAAGGTTCGGCGGCTGATCCGAGCGAGATATGAAAAGGGTTTTACAGAGAAGAGGAGGAGGTGGTGGTGTGTGTGGAATTCAAACCTGAGCTTTGCAAATATTTCTAGGAATCAGAGTTTCTGTCGAGGCAGGAATAATGCCTCTGGTTGAGTTAACTCAGCACTGAACTGCTGCTGCTGTAGGCTACGGGGTCAAAGTGTGTTCAACTTCTGGCCACACCTGAATTAGTGATGTCACAGCAGGTGTTTTGTAGGTGACAACTGGTACAAACTGCCCTCTTATACAAGTCTCAAGTACAAGTATTGCATTCACTAAGGTAAATAAAATTGTAAACCTTACCCCCTTATTATGACTTACTAGATTTCATAAGTACGAGAGCAGGATCTCATGATAATAAGACACTGACAGATGATTGAAAACATCTTCCATGACACCAATGATCATAAGCGTAGGGTTGCAACTAACTTATTTTCATTGTTGATTAATTTGTAGATTATCTCTTCAATTAATCGATTAGTTGTTTGGTCTATGAATTGTCAGAAAATAGCGAAAAATACCCATTATAAATTCCCACAGCCCAAGATGACGTCTTCAAATGTCTTGTTTTGTTCGACAAAACCCCAAAATATTCAGTTTACCATCACAGAAGACAAAGAAAACCATAAAATCCTCACATTTGACAAGTTGGAACCAGCAAATTTTGAACATTTTTGCTTAAAAACTGAGAAAAGAATTACTCAATTATCAAAATAGCTGCAGATTAATTTTCTGTTGATAAACTAATCAATTAATGCACTAATTGTTGCTGCTCTACATGAGTGTAAAGTCGAAATTAACTGAGTTTAACTGATGTTTCTTAACTCATTCAGAATTATTTATCAGTTGTACTTTGCTGATGGAGAGTCCTGGGTATCTGAAATTATGCTAACATAATTAACTAATGTAGAACATTGAAGAATCTGAAACTCTATATAATCAGTTCAGAGCTGTATTATCATGTTAATCATGCTCATTGGGCAGATATAATCACCTAATGCTGAGAGAAGCTATGAATTGTTCATAATAAATAGCCTTCAGCTCTGCTATTTTGGTACCTAAAACAACTATCAATATTTATTTATTAAGTTTTATTTATTCAGGAAATCTTTCTTTTGCATGAGAGACCTATTAAGTTGTCTTGTTTTGTTAGTTAGCATAGCAGCTAGCTTATGGCTCCTATAGAAAAGCTTAGGGAAGCTGTTTATCAGAGGTGGGCAAGTTAACCAGGTGCATGTTTCTTTGTCTAAAATACAGTTTGAAAATACTTGTGATAAAGCATAAATCTCACCTTTGTGCCACTTGTAAAAGTAAGTTTTTCTAGTTTGAAGAAGGGAGAAAAACACCCACTACGACTGCGACTCTCACCACCTGCCAAGTATCAGCAGGTGTTTTCTATCCTCCGGCCTCAGGGGGCAGCAATGAACCCATTACGACGATCTTTTAATAGCCAGTATGAATAGGAGGAATGATTAGAGTGAGGAAAACCATGTGGACACCTGGCTGTTGTTTTAACACACTTGAAAAACTGTGAACCCGTCCTTTAAGTTGTGGCACAGTGACACAGATGCTCTATCAGCTGTGTTTTCAAACGGTAATTTTCGGTTTTACCATATAAAAAACTCAAAGGATGAGGACTAACTGGTTAGTTCGGCAAATGTACGTCTCATTAACTGCCCCACCTTTGTTAAAAAGCACTTCCTTAGCGTTTCTATGGCAACCATCCATGACTGTCTCCTGCGCAGTGAATACAAAGCATCAGGTATGTAACAGCCAGAGACAAAACAATCAAATTCCAAATCTATTTATATGAATTTGGATCATGTGGTGTGTGACATAGGAAAGAAAAGTCACAAAGTCTCACAACACTGAAGAATACTCCCTTCTTTATCACATTTAGATAAAGTACAATATTTCGAGCACAAATCGCCTCTTCATCAGCTACAGAAGTATCAAACTGTCCCTCTCATGGCTACAATCACAGGATCAGTGCACACCAGTTAATTTGTACACTCAAATCTGTAAAAACAAACCTAATTTATAATCTCATTCATATTGGCTACAGAAGCATTCTTATCTTGTTGAACTGTTGTTTGGATAATATTTCTATCAAATTACAATGATCTGTTTTCACTCAGTCAGGCATATAAAAACTTGTAAACGTGTAGAAGTTATTTCCCCCTGTGTATTTCCCAAGAATAACGTTTGACTTCCTGTTCTGTGTAATACTTTTGGTAAATGCCACAAAAGTTTAATCATCACTGCCAAGATGATTTATCCACCACCACCACCCTCACTGTGTGGTAATAAAGGGGGGTTGAGTGTATGATTAAAGAGAAATTCCCCCTTTTCACGATTAATTTGGCAAGTATAGTCTTATATTTAAGAGTTTAAGAGTGCAAAGTTTATCTCTAAAGGAAACACAACTTAGTTTCCAAAATAGAAAAGATGCTTTACAGATAGAGTAGGTGGATTTGGTTTCATATTTCACTCATGAATAGCTTGTTTCTCAAATATTTACTGATCATCTAATGGGTTTTAAATGAATGATAATTCAATAGGACTCGATGGTCCACTGGTGTGTTTTATTCCGAAAGTACAGACAGCAGTAGATTCATCATCATTCCTCTAGTTTACAGCTTTCAGTCACAGCTTGTGTGCAGATGTGACCATCCACAGCCGAGTGTTTCCTCCTTTAGTTTGGTTTGTTATATCAGGTGAGAACAGTGCCATGGAAACTCAGAATAACAGCTTGCAGTTTGTTAAAGAGCAGCGTAATCTGAACTGACTAAAGGAAACAACTCCAGGCTGGTGTTTCTGGAGGCTGACCTTGACATTTGATAGGCGACAGTTCCTCGTGCTCGTAAATCTGTGGACAACAAAGAGAAGTTTACTCTGATGCTCATTGTCATCAGTTTCCTTGTACAGCTCGATTACCAACTGGTCACGCTGGGTCCCCAAAAAGCTCAAAAATCTGCGTATCAATTAGTTTTTGGTTATTTATTCTTTATGAATTTGCCTGACTGAAGTTTAATATGAGCTACGGTTGGTCCTGCATTAATCTTCTGGGTTCTGTGCTCACATGGTAAACATTCACCAATAAAGTTGTGTTTGATCAAATTACCACAAAGTAATTGGCACACAGAAATCATGGGAGCAGGTGGTTTTAACCCAGATCAGGAGTGCTGGTTGGTTTCTGGGTCTGTGTGCTGCTGTGTGTCAGTATTCAGTTATCTAACAGGCACCGTTACTCTCCACCACTCCTGCAATCAGGTGTGACGACCAATTGTCTGATAATTTTGCAACTGTAATTAAACACATAGAAATTTGAGTTATATCAATATTTAATAACTTTATATCAACCAAAGAAAATATGGCTACAACTAATCACATTGATTATTTACTCAATTAACTCATGATGATGGTTGATGGTTTTGTCTATTAAATGTCAGAAAATAGTAAAAAAAAAAGGCACATTATAATTTCTTAGAGCCTTAAATGATGTGTTCAAATGTCATGTTTTTTTTTATTAACAATCCAAAGTTTACTATCATATACGACACAAAAAAAGCTTCAAATCATCACATTTGAGAATCTGCAACCAACAAACATTTGGCATTTTTCTTTCAAGAATGACACAAACGATTATTCGATTATCAAAATAGTTGCTCATTGATTTTTTGTTGGTCGACTAATCGACTAATTGTTGTCATTGACCTCAATGTGACCTCATCTTGAGTCTCTCTGTCGTGTTTCAGATGTCACTGTGACGTGCTTTGTTTCGGAGGAGTGCGTGCTGCCCTGCAGCTTCCAGCCCGGCAGCCAGGAGACCATCCAGTGGTTCAGACAGGATGTGGTGGTCTACAAATTCAAACGAGAAGACGTTGATGATGACGACGACGATGACGATGATGATGATGATGATGATGATGATGACAGCAGTGAGGAGCAGTTTGAGCACGAGCAGGTCGCTGGACGTGCCTCCATTTTCCCTCATCTGATATCACGAGGAAACGCCACGCTGATCCTCAGGGGGAGTGTTCTCAAGGACAGGGGCACCTACAGGTGCCATGTTCGCACCTCGAAGGGCGAACACAATGCAAAAGTCATCTTGAAGGTGGAAGGTGAGTTCAAACACAAAACGGACAAACCAGAACTGTGTGATAGATATAATATGTCTGGATGAATTCAAAAGCCACTGATGGAAAGTAACTAAGTACATTTACTCAAATAGTGAACTTAAGTAGAATTTTGAGGTACTTGTGCTTTACTTGAGTATTTCCATTTGATGGAAATACTGATGGATTTCACATGTCTATGAGTTGTTAACAGCTCCACCAAATAGTGATTTTTCCCTCTAAACTTCTCACATGCTTTCATTTCAATAAATGTTCAAATGATCCAATATTTCAGCAAAAATCAAAGATTAGAGAAAAAGTCCAAAAAACTGAAAACAGATTTGTGTATCAGAACTTTGTTTTTTCTTCTTTCCTCTCCCATTAATCATCTCATGACCCCTCAGATTTATCTGCTGACCCTTTGGAGGGGCCCGACCCCTAGGTTGGGAACCACTGGACTAAACTAGCTAACTGTATATAAAGTAGTTGAAACTAGCTCCACCTCCAGCAGCTACAACAGTAACATGCTGCTCTAACACTGATGCTTCACTATTAATAATCTAATGATGTCATATATAATAATATATCAGTCAGAGGGACCAAACCACTACTTTTACTGCAATACTTTAACTACATCAAGTTCATAATACTTATGTACTTTTACTGAAAAGGGATTTTTCATGCAGGACTTTTACTTGTAATGGAGTATTTTTACATTGTTGTATTGGTACTTTTACTTAAGTAAAGGATCTGAGTACTTCTTTCGTCAGTGTCAAAAGCTAAAATCATCTGCTGACTGTGGTAATAGTTAAGGAAAGGAAAGAAAAGGTCCATTAACTGGACTTTTGATATGAACCTCTGACCTTCAGGGGGTATCGAAGTGATGTGATTTGTTATTTATACCATGTAAGAAAATAGATTACCACAATCAAACTCAATCAACTTTATTTGTATAAAACCTTTTGTAAATGTTAGGGCAATTTAAAGTGCTTTCTAGATGACTGACAAGTCAATAGTAAAGCAGTACAAATGTAAATGGTAACAGTAGCTTGTTATGCAACATATCACAACCTCTTGACTTTGTACTGAAGTTCTTTGAGAAATTTCCAATGTAGTACAAAGTCAAGAGGTTGTGATATGAAGCACAACAAGCTAGTGAAGCTGTAAACATAAGCACGTTCCTGCACATGCTCAGAGACGTCAGCCTTACTCAGAACTACTCTCTGGAGACTGATCTCTGTTAGTCCTTGGAGCCGTTTCTAAACAAACTAATGCAGTGTGGCTCATTGATATGTTTTTAATAGTTTTTGGACAACAACGGAGGTCTACGGCACAGATGAATAAGATATATCAGGCTTGGTTTGGCTCTGCACAAGAGATGTATTAATTATATTATATTAATAACAAAAATATAGAAAATAACCAGCCTTATCCTTTAAAACTCTCTAAATTTGACTAACCAAAGAAAAACAGTCTGTTGTCTACACTGTAGAGTCTGAACCTTCTACACCCTCTGCTGTAGACTAGAACAAACGTGTTCAACAGTGCTGCATTAATTGACTTAAAACTGCCTTTTTAAAAAATTTTTTTTACAGTTCCCCGCTTTAAATTGCATACTCCTAAAGCCTTAATTCCAATCTTCCCCTAAACTTTATGCTCAGTTTAGCAATCCCTTAAATGACAGGTTCACAATTTTTCAAGTGTGTCTTAAACCAGCAGTCAGGTGTCCATATGAACCGTGAAGGAGGTTTTCCTCGCTGTAATCATTCCTCCTGTTCATACTGGATATTAAAAGATCCTTCAAATGTGTTTTTAATGTAAGTGATGGAGGCCAAAATCCACAGTGTGTCCACACAGTCATTTAAAAGTTGATGTGAAGCTTATATGAGGCTTCAGCAGTCTGAGTTAGTCATATCAAGTGGATATCTGACACATTTACAGTCTTTTTAGCATCAAATTCCCTCTTTGTGTTTCCCTGTTGAGCTGCAGGTGGAAGTATAGTAACAAAAAGAGGGACTTTGGCACTAAAAAGATTGTAACGTTGAAAGATATCTACTTGATTTGACTCATTTGGACGCTGAAGTTTCATATCAGCTTCAGATAAACTTTTAAATACATTTTTGCACCGAAGGAGGACTGTGGATTTTGTCCTCCATCACTTCCATTGTAAGGTCATTATGAAGGGATCTTCTAATGGTCAGTATGAACAGGAGGAATGATTACAGCAAGAAAAACATGTTTCAATGTTTATTTGGGCTCCTGACTATTGTTTTAAGACAGATTACACAAACTGTGAACCTGACCTTTAGGGAAAGTGCAGTTTTCCAAAAATTATTTTTATACCAAGGTTTATAAGAACTGTCTGTATTGTTAATGGAGCTCAAATGTTATCTTAATCAAAATGATATCACCCACTGCCAGGCTATATTGAGCTCTGGTATTTACAGTCTGTCATCAGGGACTGCTGGGAAACATTTTAGCATGCTGGGTTTGTGTGTGTGTGTGTGTGTGTGAGTGTGTGTGTGTGTGTGTGTGTGGACCAGGTATTCCTCATGTTGTGGGGACTCACCCCCCTTACGAGGACAAAAAGCAGGTCCTCGTAATGTAAATAATTAATTTTAGGGTGAGGATTCGGTTTAAATTTAAGGTACATTTAGAGTTATGTTAAGGTTAGGATGAGTCTCTAGGAAATGAATATAAGTCAATGTAATGTTCTCTGATGTGACAAAAACACGACTGTGTGTGTGTGTGTGTGTGTAGCACCCATCCGAGGCCTGTCTGTGGAGCTGTCAAGGCTGAGTGGCTTTGAGGAGATGAGGTGTATCGTCCGTAATGTCTTCCCGGCTCCTCGCGTAACTTGGGCGACGGAACCGCCCACTTTCGAGGACCTCCGACCAATCACGCGCATGCTGGCTGACAAACAGGGGCTGTACACCGTTGACAGCCGGCTCAAGATGCTGAACAGCCAACCAGCCCTCATCTACATCTGTAAAGTCACCACTTCCTACGGTGGTCCGACTTGGACCGCCTCGCTCAGGGAGAGAGGTAAAAAAAATTGAAATTTTATGGTTTTATGTGTTGAAAAATGACTGGGTTGATAAACCAAAATTCTTCTCTGGTAGCAATACGAGGAACTGATAGGAAGGATTTGACCGTCCCCTGCTATGCCCCTCCTTACCTGAACAACCCCTCCCTCGACTGGAGCTTCTCCAACGGCGAGGAACCCGCTCACATCCTCACCTACAACAGCCGCACGGGGCACATCGTCTCCTCACCACCCTGGAACAGCCATGTGGAGCTGGACGCCTTCAGGGTCCCGTTTGGAGACGGCTCCCTGCGTCTGATGGACCCCGAGCACTCGGAGCACTCGGGCAGCTACACTTGCACGTTCGCCATGCAGTACAACACACACACCGAGCGCACTGATGTCAGTTTCGACGCTCCTGTCGGTGAGGTCACAAGCACAAACAATATGCACAATAAACCTGCACAACATTAGCAAGTTCAACACTGGAACAGGATAACGGATAAGTAGACGAATCCCATGAAAAGACTAAAACCAACAATGTGTTAGTCCATCTCTCAAAACCTCCCTGTCTGTGGCCCTCAGCTCCAAGCCCACTGGCTCCTACTGGAGACACAAATATATAGTTTCATTTTTATAAAAGGCTCAGTAATATCCCTAAAACAGCTGGCTACTGTAAATGTGTTTTTAGCAAAGACACTGGAATAAACTGTGCATTTTTTGGGGACTATTTTAGGCCGTGGATGAATCCACATTTGGTGTTCTAGTGAGTATTTCTGGCAGCAGGATGGTGTATGTGGCACTGAGTCAAACTAAACTACAGTGTGCGTATTCATGGTGATGAAGGAACATGTCACCCAGTACAGCGGAGTGACTGATTAATGGTTTTTTAATAGTTTTTGGACAACAGTGGAAGTCTACTGAACTGAGGAATAAGATATATCAGGCTTTAGATGCACACAATACTCGTTAGTAGGATCAGTTCATTGTTGGTTTTAGTCTTTTAATGAGATTTGTTGACAATAAGAGAAACACCAGAATTATCCTTTAAATGACTGTACTGGTGGCTTTGCATACAGACAAATTGTCTACACTTATACACAAATGTTTATCATTTACCAGAACTGAATTTTATTTTTTTTTATGTTGGTCACAGCAATAACTCTTTCCAGCAACATTGGTTTAGTATTCTTATCCTAAATATCTCTTACTTTTTTCTGTCTCATGTCAGAACTCTTAACTGCACAAACTTGAGGTGAACATTCCATCAGCATCATTGACGCCCCTAAAATGTCCATATAAGGCCACCTGTGCTGCTCCATTTGTGTCAAGTTTCATTCACAAAAATGTTCCCAAAGGGTAAAAAGAATAGTTTAAGGTTTCTGCAGTCAGAAATCAGCTGACACGTTTATCAGTGTCACATCAGAGGAGCTGAAACTGTTAGAAAATATGAATCCATCAGAGCAGTGCTGTACTGTGACAGAAATAAAGAGGGAACACTTTGACATGAAGTATTTTTAAAGCAAAGCGCTCCATGACTAATGTGAGAGGCATCATGTGACAGTCACAGAGGTATTAGAGGAAAGAATATTACAGCTTACAGTAGGTGATGTTACACTGTCAGCTGCAGCACATGATACTGGTGACCTGCAGAAACACCCCTAAACCAGCTGTTTACAACAACTACAGACATAAACATCAGCACATCAAGAAACTGGCAGCCATGATGATGATAATATATTGAACAGAACATTAAAGTTTGTTTTAGTTACATATTTTATTTGACTTAATTTTGGTATCGTATTTAAACTCCAAATTTATTCAGATTAAGACATTATGGCTCTAAGTCAAACAAGTGTTTCTCCTCTTGTGAAGAAGGTCAGACTATCTGTTCATGACTCGTATGACAGGCGTGAACTCGTAAATTTGGTTTGTGCAAAAATGCACAGAACACATTTAAACAGTTTTAATATAAACTTCTACTTCTGTCGAAAGTTGTCTCAATGAAAACTGATCACAGCGAGTTTTGAGGATTTTAAAGGTACACTACGCAGGATTTGTTGGTTAGGGTTTGTAAACACAGCGTTCAAAGTTGGCCCCTCCTCCCCGGTTCGACTATAGTGAGCGAGAGAGAGAGAAAGAGAGACAGAGAGGTAGAGAGAGAGAGAGAGAAAGACCAGTGGTGGTCGAGCGAGCTAGAAAGTGAATGAAGAGAGCGAGTGGTGCTGGCAAGAACAGAGCAGTGAATCAGATAAATAAAACATTATTTTCCGATTGTTTTACAGCGGTTATGTTCTAAAGCACAAATAAACACGCCCATACCTCTGCACAACCCTGCAGGAAGGTGCCGCATTGTCGGATTTTATATGAATGCTTCATCCTGTCCACTGTAGCCTCTCTGCTCTGTGTGGGTGTAGCTCAGTCCCGCCCTCGGTCAACAGACACACAGACCTGCTGCTCTTTATACATTCATGACACAGAGACAGAGAGCAGAGCAGAGCAGAGGAGAGAGAGAGACACAGCGATGTAACCTGGTCGCTACACCACGACATCACACCCTGCACACTTTTATTGGCTGGCTTTAAAGGCTGACACCCAGACACGCCTGAACACAACAAAATAATAAGAAAATAAGAAAATTCAGAGTCTCTGCAGATACATACAGCACCACACACTTCTAGGCAAGGCAACTTTATATGTATAGCACATTTCAACAACAAGGCCATTCAAAGTGCTTTACATAGAGCATAAAAGGCATCAAGACAGAATATAAAAGCAACACAAGCAAAAAGACATTTAAATACAATTAAAAAGTGTTACATTTGGAAATAAAAAGAAGCTAAAAAGGAATAAGACAGATAAAACAGGAGAATAAAACTTCTAGTGGGTCATAAGTGATGATTGAGAGGGATTATTTTTGTATGAGTCTATACCTTGTTTTTTTTAGGAAAATCCTGCATAGTATACGTAAGCACGTCTAAGTTCTTCAAGATCATAGTAAAATAAAGTAAAACCATTTGCTGCTTGATAGTAAAAAATATCAGATACTTGATAATAAATTTGGTCTGAATAAATGTTAAAAACTCATGATCTATCTAGAATAGGCAAAAATATGCAAACCCACCAGTCCTTTGGTCCTTAAAGTAGAAAGATATGAGGAAAATAGTATCCTCAGTATGAAATAAGTGGATAATTAACAATAATATTAGTATGCAACATATGACAAATTAGGTTATAATATTAAAAAAACAACATGCATGGAAAAATTTGACATTTACACATAAACAAAAATTCATTTATTTGTTATTTCATGTACTAATGTGTGTGTATTTGTTACCTGCGTGCAGCTAATCGAAGTACATCAGAGAATACATCTCATTGGTGGATTGTCGGTCTGGTGATTGCAGTGCTGGTTCTTGCGCTGGCGGGCATGCTGGCCTACCTGAAGGCAAGAGGTAAAGACAAACTCCAAGAGAAGAATGAAGACAGCTTGACCGCACTGAAGACACAAGACATACATATCACATATAACAAACATGTCACATATTAGAGGAGGAAAGCAACATACAGTCTTCATCTGCTGGATTGAAACTATACCTCCATGCACAGACTTAAAGGACCAGTGTTTAGGATTTAGTGGCATCTAGTGGTGAGATTGCAGATTGCAGCCAGCTGAATACCCTTCCCTTTCCAAGCATGTAGGAGAACCTACAGTGGCTGCAAAACTTGTGAAAAACGCAAAAGGCCTTCTCTAGAGTCAATGTTTGGTTTGTAGAAACTACTGCAGAAACATGGAGGTGCAACATGGTGGCCTCCGTGGAAAAGGACCCGCTCCCTCTGTAGATATATAGGACTCATTCTAAGGTAGCGAAAACACAACAATTCTTATTTAAAACATACTTATGTATATTTCATTCCATTTCTGCCAAGTCCATTCTGCGAGATGCCACTAATCTTACATACTGGTCCTTCAAACTGGGAGTTGGTGGAAATAGTTTCGGATGTCTAGTTTTTGGTCTTTGGTTTTCTATCATCATTTCTACACTTTACAGTTGATTTGGAATGTACTGTATGAAATTCAGTGTTTTGTTAAAGACCCATTTTAGTTTTGGTCAGATGCAATATTTTATGTTGAAAATGTTGAACTATTCCTTTAATTAAGTAACAACTGCATCGTGGTCACAAGAGTAGGGCAGCAGCCAACAATTATTTTCATTATTGATTAATCTGTCTGTTTGGTTTTTTTTGTCTTGATTAATCAATTATTATTTGGTCTACAAAATGTCAGAAAGTGGTGAAAAATCGTGATCACTGTTTCCCAAAGCCCAAGGTCATAGAAGACCAAAGAAACCAGAAAATAATCATTTAAAATTAAAAAATTTAATTAAAAAAGCAATTCCACAGAGGGTTCTCCACCAAAATGGATAAATGAAATTAAATGAAATGAAATCAAAAATACAATTACAAACTGCAGGGGTTTACAATTATTCAAGTGAGGTAAAGTTTCTACCATCTTATTGCAGAGATGAATAGCAATATTACCAACTAACTAAAGAAAACACTGGTTGACAGAAAATTAAGATGACTAAATGGCCGTGCTGCAAGTTCAAAGTGATGGAAGAAGTTTTTAGGTGTTTTACTCAAGTATAAGTATTAATGCTACTATACTACTTTTAGTGAAAAAATACTAGATGGAGAAAATTACAAATTGCTGCTGAAATTCATCTTTAACTGGAGGCTATAGCTCAGGGTCACTGGTCCTAAAACTTGTGTGAGGTGAAATGTTGTGTTCCTTCATAAAATATTACAATATAAAGCTGACCTGAACTAACCTGTTCATATCCAAATACTGAATCTACATGTGGCTACATACACAAAGCTTGTCTTTCTTTTCCATTGATTACAAATATTTTAATCATAGAGAAATATGTGGAAAAATAACTACCGATAGACTATTTATATTACACCTGCCTCTACACACCCACTCCAGTTGCCCAGCAACCAACTAATTTGATCCGAGTCAAGCCTGTTTTCGATGCATTCTGGTAAATGTAGGCACTCTCTAACTAAGGGAGAAGTCCTAAGGGTCAAATAAAAGCAAGAAAGACAAGAAAGTAGAACAAAAGATCTGAGGCTGAGAGAGTTTTCTAAGACTTTGGATTATGTTGTGTGATTGAAATCACATTTTAGGGCTTTTAAATTCAGAATTAATTACTGATTTCTTATTTCAGACATTCTCACACACTATGTCTCTCTTTTCTGTCCTCAGGAAGCACCTCAAAGGCCAGAAACGACCCTGAGGAGATGACAGAGCTGCGTTTAGTCAAAGGTTGGTCATCCAAAATTTTAAATATCTCACCACTGCACTACCAAGACTAGACACTAGATGGAGCCAAATAATAACTTAAAATAACTGCTCTCTGTTGCTTCAATAGAAATGTCTTCTACTGTGTGTAACTGTGAACCTTTACAACTCATGGATGATAACATTTAATCTACCATCACTGATATTAATAGTGAGGACAAAATATTAGAAACACCTCTCAGTACAAGGCAACATAATTCAACAGCAGCACAAACTACAGCCTCAAAAATGACCATGAATTGAATCAACACCTCTTAAAACAGTTCAGCAAATACTGAACATTAATGTCTGTATGATGGATTTACTGGTGAGATGGTTAACAGGATATAAAAGCAGAAAAAACATGTTTCTACAACAGAAAGTTAAATTTATTTCTTCAGATTTTCTCTCTCTTTCTCTTTTTGTTTTTTTTTTCTTGTGAGTTACTGGATAATTTTACTTCTTTAGGACTTAATATTCAAACGAAACCAAGACATGAATCACTCTTTAATTGAATTGTCAAAAATGATTTGGAACCACTGTATTAAACTACATTAGTTTTAGCTAGCATACATGATACATAAGAGTATTTTAATTGGAATAGTTACCGTATTGAGTAATCTTCAGGACCACGGATAAACATAAAAATTAAGAAAGTTACAATGTTGGAGTCTGGGTTTTCACACTTTGTTCCTTAATCCTATAATTCAGAATTGATGTTTTCTTATTCTCACAGACCCAGCAGCAGACAGTAAGATGACCCAGAGCAGCCCTTTCACTGTTGGTGGCACCAACGGACAATCAGACGTCCAGACTGGATCTCCGTTAAGATGATGCTAACAAAATACTGACAACAAGCACAAGCAACAACCTGGCAACACCTGAACTAACAAAATACCGACAACAAGCAGAAACAACAACCTGGCAACACCCGAACTAACAAAATACCGACAACAAACAGAAACAACAACCTGGCAACACCTGAACTAACAAAATACTGACAACAAGCACAAGCAACAACCTGGCAACACCTGAACTAACAAAATACCGACAACAAGCAGAAACAACAACCTGGCAACACCCAAACTAGCAAAATACCGACAACAAACAGAAACAACAACCTGGCAACACCTGAACTAACAAAATACAGACAACAAGCAGAAACAACAACCTGGCAACACCCAAACTAACAAAATACTAACAAACACACAACTTCACACTGAAGAGCTTCTTAGAAACTAGAGGGTTTCTTCTTCACAGAAAGTTTCTTTAAGATCTTTTTATTTACAGATAAATGATAGCATACACTTTCAGATTACTACTTTGGCATATTGGGTGTTTCTAATGAGTAACTCCTCTTGCTTCTCTCTGGATTTTAGAGGAAACCCTGAGCTGCTACTTTTTAGAGTGCACATGCTGACGTGTAGAAAGTGCACTCCAAAAATGTAAACACACAATACTTTCAACGTCTTCATGAAGGGTTTGTGAGCCCTGATAGTGCAGCTATGAATCTGATCCAAGTGTTCTTTCAGGAAACTCTTTTGAAGAACTCTGAAAGTAGCTTCTGCTGAATTTCATGGCGCTTCCACCACAGGAAACTTTTGCAGGGGTTCTGGATGACATACATTTGCTAGTTCATGGCCCCAGAAAAGTTCCTGCTCAAGGGGTTGTACTTCCTGATGGCCCAGGTACTACTGGGACAAAGTTTGCAGTGCACAAACCTTGCGGTGGTTTCTTCACTAGGTGACACCGGGACAAGCCAGGGGTTGGAAATTTCTTCTAAGTTATTAGTCGTCAACTGTCCCGCTCTTGAAATGCAGTGGAAAAAAATCAGGAATGTGCAAAAGAGACTAATAGTTCCTTATTTGTGGCTCCTGAGTTCCTGGAAGTATTAAGTCGAAAAGGGGCATTAGAGGAACTCTGAGGCTCATTGGCAAAGTTACAAGAAGGCTGAGAACCAAAAAGCTGCATCACAAAGCCCGTGAGCTCAGTGTGTAAGAGGCTAAAATGCAAGAAAGAGTGACTTCTGTGTGAATTTTATGATGTTTTTAAACCAGGTGAAGATGTCGTCTTTTCTCTTGAGGTCTCAGCCATCAGCGTTCTGCTCTTGGACTTGTGTGCAGGGTGGATGTTGGATGATTCCCAAAAACAAAAAGACTGACCTCATGTTCTCTACTACCTACAAACCTTAACGTCTCTGAACTTAAAGGATGCCTTCTGGGAATCTTTTTCAGGATAATAAAAATGAATGTGACTGAACAGTACCGATTTTTTTTTTTTGATGTGGAGAGATTTAAGGTTAATTTGCCTGCTGAGTCAATCTCTGACAAGTCCTGTTAATATATAATCTGCAGCAGAGTCAGATAGTTTCTCCTCTCTGTGCTGCCACACTGTGCTTTCAACATGCGTCACGTTTCACGAATTATACTTGACTTCTTCACAAATGTGTCACAATATGATGTAATGTTATTAAAAAAGACTAATCACTGAATTTATTGAGTCTGTGTCTGCTTTTTAATCTGAAATATGACAAAACTCAAAGTCCACTTACTAGCTTCTCCAGCAGCTTTCAACCACATCTTGGGGACTTTATCAGCAGAGAGCGCTTGCTCAGTCGTCAAAGAGTGCAGTTTGGTTAAAAGCTCTTGCACAAACTGTTTAGCTACTCTGGATGGCATTACCCTGGCCTCCAGCACCACCGTAAGGAATCTGGGAGTTATCTTTGATCAGGATATGTCCTTTAACTCCCACATAAATCAAATCTCAAAGACTGCCTTTTTTCACTTACGTAATATCACAAAAATCAGGCACATCCTGTCCCTAAAAGATGCAGAAAAACTAGTTCACGCATTTGTTACTTCTAGGCTGGATTATTGCAATTCCTTATTATCAGGCTGCCCTAACAAGTCTCTAAAGACTCTCCAGCTGGTCCAGAATGCAGCTGCACGTGTACTGACTAAAACTAGAAAAAGAGATCACATTTCTACCATTTTAGCTTCGCTACATTGGCTTCCTGTAAAATCTAGAATAGAATTTAAAATCCTTCTCCTAACTTACAAAGCCCTTAATGGTCAGGCACCATCATATCTTGAAGAGCTCATAATACCGTATTATCCCACTAGAACACTGCGCTCCCACTATGCAGGCTTACTGGTGGTCCCTACAGTCTTTAAAAGTAGAATGGGAGGCAGAGCCTTCAGCTATCACGCTCCTCTTCTATGGAACCATCTACCGGATTCAGTCTGGGGTGCAGACACCCTCTCTATGTTTAAGAGTAGGCTTAAAACTTTCCTTTTTGATAAAGCTTATAGTTAGGGCCGACCAGGCTCACCTTGGATCAGCCCTTAGTTATGCTGCTATAGGCCTAGACTGCTGGGGGACTTCCCATGATGCACTGAGCTCCTCTCTCCTGCTCCTCCTCTCCATCTGTATGCATTCATGTAACATCAATGCATGTCACTAACTTTGCTTCTTCCCCGGAGTTTTTTGTGCTTTCTCATCTCACAGGAAAACCTGGGTTCTGGGCCGAGCCTTCGCGGTCCTTCACAGTCCTGATGGCATCCTTCCCTGTCTATTGATGCTTATACTTGTTGTTGTTGTTGTGATTGTTGTCCCCCCTACCCCTTCTCTCTCTCAACCCAACCGGTCAAAGCAGATGGCCGCCCACCAAGAGCCGGGGTCTGCTTGAGGTTTCTACCCGTTAAAGGGGAGTTTTTCCTTACCGCTGTCGCCAAGTGCTGCTCATGGGGGAATTGTTGGGTCTCTGTAAATTAAAGAGTACAGTCTTGACCTGCTCTATGTGAAAAGTGCCTTGAGATGACTTTTGTTGTGATATGGTGCTATATAAATAAAAATTGATTGATTGATTGATTGTCGTCTTCAAATAGTGTCACACTGTGATTTGGACACAAATGCCCTTTCCCTTTCAGTTACAACAGCAGTCTCTGCCCTTCAACTCAGTAAATATTACAAAGCTCTCTCTGTCTCTCTCTCACTCACTCACTCACTCACTCACACACACACACACACACACACACACACACACACACACACACACACTTATCTAAAAGTAGCTCATGCTCTCTGACAGACAAGCACTTCAGCTGCAATATCTCTTTCCTCATTCCCCACTGACTTTTGACCAGTGCGCAGTAAGTAGGTCTGAGGTTTAGCTAATCAGACCAGTTTGACTCATTGTCTGTGACACTCCCACTGTTTTTGTTCATTCGAGTACAGTGGACAGTATTGACTGGAAATGTATCAGTAGGATGTCTGGGATCAAGAGTGTCTTTCTGGTGGTCGTGACCTTTCTGTTGACTCCTGCCAGAGGAGGTGAGTGTGTGTCTGGTCTTCTATTTTTAAACTTGGTACAACGTATCATCATGGTTGTTTTTACCAGAGAAAGCATGAATACTTGGAAAAATAATTAATGATCATATATTTTATACAGTAAATACACCTAAAATCACCAAAAACATATTTTCTCACTTGCTTCAGTAACATTCAGACAATTTCAGTGTTTTCAGGTTGTCAGATATTATCTTTTGAAACTTAAGCTGCCACATCAAAACAATATTGGTGAACTGAATTTCATTTGTGGCAAGAATGAATTTAATGAAATACAAGCTAATGTTGAGTTTTGGCACTATACAAACAAAAATTACATCTACAGTACCAGTCAAAAGTTCAGACAGACCCTCCCATTGAAAGTGTGTACAAAGTACAAGGTTCACTTAAAACCACATATATGAACCTCATGGTGGCGCTAGAGGAAAAGTCAGAGGATCACCAGTCAGCAGGATTCATCCTCTGGGGAACATGAATGTTTGTCTGAATTTCATGGCAATCCATCTGAAGGTTGTTGAGATATTTCAGGCTGGACAAACGTGACGGGCAGACTGTCAGTGCCATAGAGCCATTAGCATGACTGTAAAAATGCATGATTTTGAGGACTTTTGTCTTATTTTCTACATTTTCTCATTTTAAAGCTGTGGATCAAATGAAAATGTGAATGTGGATCCTTTAACAGAGAATTATCACCAACTCTGCAGCCTTAAGGAGCACTTTAGCCTACCTTAGCTAGTTTTATGGTACACTAATAAATATTAGTGCACGTATGCATTGTATGGTTCAATCTCAGTGTTTCCAGCAGCAGGCAGCTGTTTTCAGAGAAAAGGTCACTGTACACTACCTGCTCAGCACCAAACAGCAAACAGACACAGTTAGCTGTAGACTAGCTGCAGCCCTAATTTATTGTTCTCTTGTTGTGCAGATGATACACAGTTATACATTACAGTACAAGATGACTGAATGAAAATAAATATGTTGTCAGATCAAGTTTATCAATAAAAACATAATTAAGTTGTGTCTGTGTATAAAACTCTGATTGTGACTTATATGGTCAAACAAGTTATTGATCAGATTTTTGCAGAGAGCTAACTTGGATTCAACTGTTTTCTCTGAACTGAACCTTGACGACGTCTCCACGTGATGTTTTACAGATGTTGAGGTCTCCTGTGTTTTCATGGAAAGCTGCATCTTACCGTGCAGATTTCAAGCCGGTGCTGAAGTTGTCATCCACTGGATTCAGCTGACACCAGGAAATACTCAGGTCCACTCTTACTATCACAACAAAGACCAGCTCTCATTCCAGTACCAGCGCTTCAGAGACAGGACATCGCTGTTCAATGACCAGATCTCCAGAGGAAACGCCTCGCTCCTGCTGAAAGGGGTGCAGTTTCATGACCAGGGCAGATATAAATGTTACACCAGCACCATCACTGGAAACAAGGAGACATTTGTCAAACTAAACATGGATGGTATGGAAACTCGTAGTATTTCCAGATAATAAATATAATAAATACTATTAGCAGTGCATTTCATCATATTAGAATTACATGAAATCAACTAATTGTTTATCATTAAAATTGAGGTTACACCTTCACGGTTTTCGGAATAACACAAAGTCAGATTACAGCATGTGATAATTTATTTAGACATAAAATAGTTTCTAGCATATTGATGCATTACAGTCACCATGTGTACTCCAGATTAATGCAGTAAACCAGGAGTAATAGTTGGATAGTAGTGGGGATACTCACGCTAAGTTGTTGTACTATGTACATATAGCTTTTTGTACTATTCCTCTTTGCAATATTTAAAGAGGCTGTAATCAATATTTTTCATAACAACGTATGAAATGACAATAGTGTAACATGAGAGGCGTCCCTCGTGGTGATGAAACTTTACGGAGCTTTACAGCGAGTTTCAGCTCATTGTTTAGCTGTCTGGCTACAACTTTACTGCTTTGGTTTAGCAGCTAAAGAGCCAGATATTTCCCTCAGCAGTTGGTAGAGAGCAAAAACAGAAGTCATGTGCTCATGAATTGGTCTGGGGTCAAACCCACACAGCATCTCTCAACAAATGAGATGAGCAATATGATATATTTATGCATCTATTTTAACTTTTCAAGTGGAAAAGAGTTCTGGTTTGCCCATAAAAAGCTCAAGTCAGTTAAGTAAGCTCTTAAAGGACGGGTTCACAATTTTTCAAGTGTGTCTTAAACCAGCAGTCAGGTGTCTGTATGAACACTGAAAGAGGTTTTCCTCACTGTAATCATTCCTCCTGTTCATACTGGATATTAAAAGATCCTTCAAATGTGTTTTCAATGTAAGTGATTGAGGACAAAATCCACAGTGTGTCCACACAGTCATTTAAAAGTTGATGTGAAGCTTATATGAGGCTTCAGCAGTCTGAGTTAGTCATATCAAGTGGATATCTGACACATTTACAGTCTTTTTAGCATCAAATTCCCTCTTTGTGTTTCCTCGGACAGTGTTTCCCTGTTGAGCTGCAGGTGGAAGTATAGTAACAAAAAGAGGGACTTTGACACTAAAAAGACTGTAACGTTGAAAGATATCTACTTGATTTGACTCATTTGGACGCTGAAGCTTCATATTAGTTTCAGATAAACTTTAAATACATTTTGGAAGGAGGAAGGAGGACTGTGGATTTTGTCCCCCATCACTTCCATTGTAAGTGCATTATGAAGGGATCTTCTAATGGTCAGTATGAACAGGAGGAATGATTACAGCAAGAAAACATGTTTTACTGTTCAGTTGGGCTCCTGACTGTTGTTTTAAGACAAAGTTGAAAAATTGTGAACCCGTCCTTTAAAGCAGGCTAAACTGTGCCTGTGGAAAACAGCATAATGTCTGAACACTGCTCCAAAATGGTATTAGGATAAGAGTGTAGGTTAATAGTGTTGTGTGTTGGCATTTTTCAGATGTGGAACACACTCACCAGCTTACTCAGTGGCACATGAACGCACACTTAAGTTTTACAAAAACTAATGAGCAGAGAACACATTTTTAAGAAAGCAGATAAACGTACAGTATAATTTTATGTTTGTGTTGTTAAATCTGTGAAAATGTGTATGTTTCTCCGTGTGCTTTTGCTTTCTCATATTGTAGTGTGTTGAGCTCTCTCAGATACAACACACAGACATCTGACTGATAACATTTCAATCCCAGGGAGTGAAGCCTGATACAGTTCATGCAAGACTGTGTGAATGAAGGTCTTGCAGAAGATAAGAACAGCTGAACAGTAAACCTAGTGTCAGTTTTGTGAGAAACCTACAGTGCTGATAGCAAGAGGCACAAAATAATAAAAATGTTGTCTGTCGTGAAGAACTTGTGGTTATGAAGGTTCAGAGGTTCGAGCAAGTTGTGATTCTCTTAAAAAGTTAATTGACTTATGGTACTTTCCTCCTGTTTGTCCACAGAACTTCTTCTAAATTCATATGTTTGTGCAAATTAACTTAACCAAACTTTATAAACCTTTTAATGAAAATCAATTACACTTTTCTATAAATTAATGTGGGCTTCAGTTCCCTCCTTGGCTCAGCTATTTATGATCTGCGTTGGCGTTTCTGAGAAAAGACTGAAGAATCTTTCTCTACTCTCATTTGTGGGGTCAATATAACTGTGTAATAAAGTAAAGTAATCAGAATACTCTAAGGGATAATAGATTATTCTGCTGTAAAAACTTTTGACAGTAGAAATGTCATCTGATCATAAAGCTACAGCTTTAAGGTCCTGGAGCACTTCATGATTATAGAGGGAAGCAAAGAAGGGAAGGAAACCAAATTTTGTGGCATCACCCAACCCAAACTTTATGTTCTCCTACTTTACAGCTTCAAAAACATGTTCCTATATAGCGAATCCTCTCTTTTTTCTCCTTTTTTTCAGCTCCAGTCCGTAAAGTCGACATTCAGCAGGTAGAAAACAAGATCACCTGCAGATCAGAAGGGATCTACCCTGAGCCTAAGCTCACCTGGTCCACCAGTCCTCCATCCAAGGAGACTCTCCAGGGCAAAACTGAAGCCCAGCAGACTGAGCAGAAGCTCTACAACATCAGCAGTTCTCTGATACTTTCAGACAATGCTGCTGGTCTGACCTACATCTGCACCGTCAGCACTCAGAGAAGCAGGCTAAAGGCCTCACTGAAGACACTACGTAAGTATCTGTTGTGTAAACATAACAGGTGGCACAAAAACTTATGTTTAGACTGTATTACATGGCGTTAATTTGGTAGATGTCTTTCTCAAAAATCTGAGGTTAAAGAGGACATACAGTACTGTATGTTTTTTGTGATTTTCTGTTTAGCATGTGGGCAGGAGGAGCTGGGGATGACACCTTCAGCTGCCCCTTTGTTACTTATAATTTCATTTATAACACACAAATTCCAAAGTTTGAAATATATCTAATCTATAACACAGGTTACACCAATAAATCAGGCTGATAATTACTTTCTATTAAATGTGCATCTATATTTTAATTTATTGCAGTTTACTTCTTTTAATTTTCTCTTTCGTGTATTGTCTCAATTTAGCTCCAATCACTGGTCCAGGCACTGAACAAATAATCACCTGCACTGCTTCAAACACTCCACAAACGGGCCTCGTCTGGATATTCAACCACAGTCAAACCATCCTGACCCAGACCGGGGCCAACGTCCCGTACACAGTTTCAGAGGAGTGGAGCCAGCAGGTGAAGGGTGTGTCTGAGTCAGGTGACCTCACACTTAAGAACTTGTCTTCAATACACGACGGGATATACACGTGTGAACTCAGTAATGCTGAGGAGACATATTATGGGAACACCTTTCTGAAGATTATTGAAGGTAAGTCAAGTTCAGGGAAGTCTATCTGAACTAGAGCTGCTAAAATATACAATTTACAGTATCAGTTTTAATATTTGGGTATGGTCTGGTCTATACTAACCTTAACTCATCTACTTTAGCTTAGCAAGATTCACTATTCACTACGATGAGGTCATCATGAAACCATACAACTATAGAAATCCACGACAGGAATCACATCTACTTTTAATAGACATGGTCCATGTCTGTCTGATTTGATGATTTATTTGCCAAAATATAAATATAATACAGGAGACAACATGAATCTCAAAGAATGTAATTTTAAAGAGTCTGTTGTGCTTAATAGAGTTTAATACTGATCTTCACACTGACAGATACAGACTGGGAATATTGTCCTGGTGTATATGTAATAGATTATTTTATCAGGAGATAATGATGTGACATTTTGTCACAAACTGACCATAATTACAGGTGTGTGTTCACATCTTCATCTTTACCTGAGGAAGACCATCTGTGGTTGAAATGATTCCAATCATATCCAAATAAAATAAAAGAAGCTGGGAAATAGTCCTAGACTTGAGAGTAGTGTGCAGGTATTTTTTCGTTTTTTCTTTTACTGATGTTACTCGATACTCAAGTAGTTTTTTCAGTAGATACTTTTGTACTCTGAGGCTGCATTCAAACTAAATCCAGCAATGTCCTTAAAAAAACTGCAGCCCTCCCATTCATTTGAATGGGGGCAGTGCTTTTACTAGTGGGGACTGCAAAGGGCAAAGCAAAAACTGCAGTGATCATCCAGCAAGAATTTGAACTGGACTCAACTTTTGCTGAAACGTAACCCGACATCACGCTGTGGTGGCCAATCACATACATGCAAGTGCACATTCCTGGTGGATTACTTTGTAACGTGAACATTGTATTCGAAATGGTGACAAAAGATAAAATAGCCCCTGTTGTGAAAACTTTCCAGACTTGTAAAATCCTGTTGGTGAGTTTTACAAACTGCTGCGTTGTGTTTTGGCTCCTGATAATTCCTTAAATGCATTAATCTATAACTCCAACTCAACTTCCTGGATCATTTTTCATTGTCTCACCGGTACCTCAAACAACACACCCCCACCATAGACCTCTGCTCAGCTGTCCAATCACAGTTCTTGTGGACTCAACGTCGTACCTCTGTAGCCACCATGTGAAGTTACATTTTTGAGTAGGTTGCACATCAGCTGCAGCATAGTTTCATACAACATTATGATGCTACAGTAGTTGTCAATCTCCTTGTTTGGTTGACAGTTTAATTCACTGAGTCTTTTTCTGTTACAGGAAGTTCATCAAATGTCGCAGCAGTTTCTGCGGGTGCAGTGGTTGGAGTAATTTGTGCAGGATTGGCAACAGGCCTGATACTGTACTGTACAGGTAAAAACAACAAAAAAAACACACACACATTTTATTTTCACCTTTGATGTTTTTTTGTATTGTTGTTTGAGATGAGCCAAGCTGCAGTAAACAATGCATGATTGTTAGATTTCTGTTTCTTACCTGATCACAACTTGCTGTGACATGAGATCAAGGCGGCTGCAGCTTTAAAGGACACGTGTGGCAATTTTATTTACTTTTCTTAATGTAATTAAATCTAATGTACAGAGCCAAAGAAACTATGAACTGATCAAGTATTGTGTGTGTATCCAAAGCCTGATATATCGTATTCCTCTGTGCCGTAGACCTCTGTTGTCCAGAAACTATTGAAAACACATCAATGAGCAACACCAAAGACTAATAACAGTGATCATGTTTTCAGTCTCTGGAGAGTAGTTCTGTGTAAGGCAGATGCCACTGAGCAAGTGCAGGAACACAGTTCTGTTTATTCATGTCACAACTTCTTGACTTTGTACTTTACTGTTAATTTATCAAAGAACTTCAGTAAAAAGTCAAGAGGTTGTGATATGAATTGTCACAAAATTTGCTTCAGGCATTCATCGTTCTCAGAAGATGTTTTCTGCCTTACTTACTTACTTTTTAATTCTTGTATTATGAAGTGACACAAAACATTTGGTAACAAATGGGACAGTTTAAAATGAACATATTTACAGACTGCTGTCAAGCCCTGATTGTCTATTTATGCCCGAAATATCACTGAAGGAAATTTAAGTCTTGCATTCTTGCTTTTCCTTTTCCTGTGAATTTTTTATTAATTTCATGTATTTTATTAACACAGAATGAAGAAAGAAATCCATCAAAGACTAAAGGATCAAAAACTGAAATGGGTGAAGGGTAAATAATATCTTCTGTATTGAGTACAGTAACAATGCTGCAATCTTAACTATTCCTCTCAATTGAAATCTAGTTTGTAATAAATGCTGTCACAGCTGAAAATGTAAATCAGTTGTGATGATAAAACTTGTAGAGCAACATATTTTTTATTCTCATCTGCAGAAGTTATTATTTATAATGAAGAAGGATTGTTTGTTGTGAGTTTTAGCTTGATGTGTTTAAAGACTGAATACTTTTTAATTTTGTTTGCAGGACAAAAGATGAAGAAAAGAATTCGGAAGGAACACCACTTAAAGAAGACAAAGCTCATGACACAAGGACAGGAAAAGGAAATAAGCTCTCCTTTACTGATTGAAGGATTAAATGATACTGATACACTAATGTGTTGAAGTGTAAACACGTACTCTGGGTCTTCTGCTGTCTCAGGAAAGGATGTTTTGTCCTCATTTCTTCTTCACTGGATTATTGAGGAAGTAAAACAAGACCTTCAGTTCTGTGTTTTGGAGACATGTGACAATCACATGCTTATCCAGATTGATTAACGAAGGACACTTGACTTTGACTGTAACGCTCTGCATTACACTGGTTCTACAGTGCAAGAGAGACTTTGAAGACCAGCATGCTGTTCTTCCTCTACCTTGTGTCCTGGTGTTCCACACAAAAACCCAGACAAATAAAGTGACTAACAGTATCTCTCAACAGAGATGAGGAAGTATGTATTTATGCATCTATTTTAACTTCTCAAGTGGAACAGAGTTCTTGTTTACTGGCTATTAAAAGATCCCTCAAATGTGCTTTCAATGGAAGTGATGGAGGCCAAAAGTAGAAAAAGTAGATGTGAAGCTTATATGAGTCTTCAACAGTCTGAGTTATTCATATCAAGTGGATATCTGACACATTTACAGTCTTTTTAGCATCAAATTCCCTCTTTGTGTTTCCTCGGACAGTGTTTCCCTGTTGAGCTGTGGTGGAAGTATAGTAACAAAAAGAGGGACTTTGGCACTAAAAAGACTGTAACATTGAAAGATATCTACTTGATCAGATCAACTTTAAATACATTTTGGAAGGAGGAAGGAGGACTGTGGCCCTCATCACTTCCATTGTAAGGCTATATTGAGCTCTGGTATTTCTGTTGTCAGGGACTGCTGGGAAACTGTTTGGCATGCTGAGTTTGTGTGTGTGTGTGTGTGTGTGTGGACGAGGTGTTCCTCATGTTGTGGGGACTCATCTCCCTTATGGGGACAAAAAGCAGGTACCTCTAATGTAGAATAATTAAGTTTAGGGTGAAGACTTTCGTTTTGATGTTTAAAAACAAAGGTTGAAAAAAGTTTTGCTGTTGTTGCTGCAATTTCTTTTTATACGGTACACTACATGGTTTTGATTGTTATCAGTTATCTTTTATGTACAGATAGATAGCCCCATGTAATTATTTTATTAATTGTATATATTCAGAACCATTATTGCCATGTAGAGCTGCAGTGATTAGTTGATCAACAGAAAATTAATCAGTTCATAATTGACCAATCTTTTTTTTTTTAAAAATGTAAATGTTCATATTCTCTGGTTTCAGCTTCTGAAGATGGAATATTTTAATAATTTATAATAATTATTTATAATAATTATTTTTATAGACCACACAACTAATCAAGAAAATATTTAACAGATTAATCGATAATGAAAATAATCATTTTTTTTCTTTTGCACTACATATAAAAATAAACCATTAAGCCTCTGAGCTGAACTGAGCCTTGCATTTGTATGAGCGACAGGATGATCTGAACATGACAGTTTTGACAGTTATCACAAATAAATCACACAAGTAGCCACTTGACACAAGTCTGAATATAAGAACAGACCTGTTGTTTAACTGATGAAGCTTGTTGCACCTTTGACTACAAACAACAGTGATTTCAGAGTTCACCTCTTCGTGACTGTAGCGAGGTGAAAACATCAACCACCGGAGCTTAAAGCAAAACAAACAGCATCAATAGAGCAGCTAGAGATGATAAAAATGTTTGGTGAATAAAAAAAAAGAAAAAAGTAGCAACTTCTGATTAAATCATGCAACATAATCAGGAATTCTGTTTGTACAGTGTTTTATCAAAAGAGAGAGAGAGAGAGAGAGAGAGAGAGAGAGAGAGAGAGAGAGAGAGAGAGAGAGAGAGAGAGAGAGAGAGAGAGAGTATCTGGGTCTGCGGCATGTGTGGTTGTCAGTCAATGTGCAGTAGTTTACTACCCTTCTTGCAGAAACACAGATTATAATTGCGGCGCAACAAGTAAAAATAAAGCACTTTAAAGTGAGGGACTGTGTAGTCTGTGTGTTTAATCACGGGTAGGGTCGCGGGTCTGATATTTACGGGTCCGGATTTAGGTTTCCGTACCGACTTTTGCGGGTGCGGGTTTGCAAAATAGGACCCGTGCAGGACTCTGAGCCAGGCAGGTGACTCTGAGTGTCGATCCGTCAGTCCACCACATTAGTCTAGACAAAAATGAAACATTAACGAGTAAGTACAAGTGCGTCGACCACCCGGGACTAAATCCTGAACATGGAGACAGACTTGAAAACAATCACAATATGTAACTGTCCTCTAGCACCACCATCTGGTCAAAATGATAACACTTTATTTTATGATCACCTGCAAAACTCATGACATTCCCATCAACCTGTTTAGTGCTAATTAACATCCAGTATCCAGTTACCATAATAGTCTCATATGTTCTCAGTAATGTTATCACTGACTGATGCTTTATAGATTTTCTTATGGTAGTGTCCATCCTAAGTTTGTAACTATTTTCTCTTTTTGTTATTGAGTTTTTGTTTGTTAGTTTGTTTTTGCATTGTTGTGTTTTTTTTGTTTGTTTTTTTGAGTATTTGTTTGGGACCCTCTTTTATCCTGATATAATAAATTTACTTCTACTTTTCTTGTCAACTACATAATTTTTACTCCTTTATCTTTTTATCCAGAGACTATTTTTCTCTATATGTAAATACAGCATCTTCTGTGGGTTTATAGATCTTTATTTTATACACCGTCTGTGATACTAACAAGCAGCTGAATGATAGTGACTAATGTTTGTCTTGGTGGTGATTTTGAAGGTTACGTTTCCATTAAATGAGTATGATAAACAGGTATGATAAACAGGTTTTTGATTGGCAGGTGTCTCAGCCTGTCATACCCAAGTTTCAACTGGGAGACAAATATTTTAAATTCATTGTTTGATTACAGTGAAAACAGAAGCAGACAGACCAGTTGGCAATGTGACACATTCACTTCCTGTTGTTTTTTCTTTCTTTCCAGTACAGAGCAGCATAAACAGGTAACAGAAGAAGTTAAACAGCAGGATGTCTGGGGTCAAGTGTGTCGTGTTTTTGGTGGTCGTGAACTTTCTGTGGAGTCTTGTCAGAGGAGGTGAGTGAGGCGTTCACAGCCTGTCTGATCTTATTCCAGTTTAAACATAAAGATATACAGATATGTTTAAACTTGGTATATTGTTCTGCATGTATTGTATGTTATAGTGAATGAAGATATTATATTAAAACTTAAAAAGGTCCAAAAAAGTACAAAAAAGCTACTCTACTCTTTTTAAACTTACATGTCACTGTTTGTGATTTATTGTTGATAACTTGTGTATCTCTTAAGTGTCATATGCTCATCGATTTACATCTATCGAATTACATTTGTGTTTTTAGCTTTTTTTTCAATCACAGACATTATGGGTCAACTTACTCTTGCACTTACTCTTAACTTACACTTAATTGTCTGACTTTCAAATAATTCAATTGAGAACTATTTATCCTGATTTCAATTTTAGCTCATATTGTCTGATAATCCGATTTGATAACACTGAGAACAGCTTACTTTTTATCGCCCTTTAAAAGTCATAACAAAATCCTTTGACTGGTCACTCTTGAAGGACACACAGCTGGGTCCAGGTCCAGCAGAGTCTGGTCTGTGCTGCTGCTCTGGGCTTCAACACAACACACACAGAGCTTTGAGTGTGAATAATGATGGTGGAGTGATGCGACTGGAGAACAGTCATGGACAATCAGAGATCCTCGTCTCACCTCTGAGCTTTGGTCTGGCTGTCATGTTCCCCACACAGAGAGCTTTTAGAGGGAGGGACTCCCTCCTCTCTGTCCTCACACTGATCCATGCTGCCGAGGTCACAGCCACATCGGTTACACACACTTTCTACCTGCATCTGGAGAGGAAACACACATCATAACATAATTTCTCCTGTGAAATCCTTAATACCAGTTGCTCCTCCTGTGATTGGCTATTATTTTCTGTTATATATCAGTGTGAATGCAGGCAGACAGCAGTGTGAGGCAGAGAAAGCTGCCATCAGCTGCTGTACTTCTACTATCAGTCCACTAGATGGCATCATAAAGCTGCAGTGAAGTGAGGAGCTGCACACGTGATGCGTGGAGGAGGAATTACATTCACTGACACACACTGAATTTGAGGGGAAGCCTCAGTTTCATTAACCTCTTCCACTCACCGAGGACACCGGCATCACACAGGCAAATTTTCAAAGGGCCCTCCTTCACCTCTCACCTCAAGATATCTGAATGAAAATGAGTTGTATCCAAAAAATCAGTTCTTACAGAAATCTCCAAATGTCAAACGTTTTTGACACCAAATCGCAGCATGAATTTTTCTATGGTGTTCCTAAAGGTCGTGGTGTCTTAATGTGGTATTTTGGAGGGTTTTTTGGCCATTTTTTTTTTTCAATTCTCGACTCAAGTGGTCAAAAATTGCTGCACTAACTTATGAGACATAACTGAGCGTGGGAATGGCCATCATATACTTCCATGTTAATGTTCCAAGCCCTTATACACTGTAAACTTTCAAAATTCAAATTGGGGCCTTACCAAAACACAATGTTTATTACAGATTTATTACTAGAAAAACTTGACACACAGTGCTGAACTGCATCTCAAATTAATCTTCAGGCTCCCGGCTTTCAGATGATGTATACCACTTCTACTGTATGTGGCATATAATGTTGACCTGCTATCTCCCCCTAGCGATCCCCTGTTCCCACAAAAAATTGATCTATGGTAGGGTGGCAGGAGTGGAAGAGGTTAATATTCAGCAAAAGTAACGACACTTAAACCAATAGAATTACTCTTCAAGAATAGCCATAAAAGTTCTTTTCATCATTGTAACATCTTGGAAAAATATCATTTCATTCGAGTTTTGAGAGCTTTGAAAATTTAAAATATGCTTGTTTTATGTACAAGGCTTTGCATGGGCTACCCCACCTCCTTTAAATGAATTTATTAAACAGAGGGCCGACAGTGGCAATAGCACCAGCACCAGGGCCACCACTAGAGGGGACTGTGTGGTGCCATATAGATGCTCGTCATTTGGGCAAAATAAACTGTCAGTAAAGGCGAGGAAATATCGGGATGCCCTACCACTTCCAATAAGGGATCGCCCCACACATCTCACCTTTATGACTCAAAAGACTGTAACGTTGAAAGATATCTACTTGATTTGACTCATTTGGACGCTGAAGCTTCATATTAGCTTCAGATAAACTTTTAAATACATTTTTGCACAGAAGGAGGACTGTGGATTTTGTCCCCCATCACTTACATTCCAAGTACATTATGAAGGGATCTTCTAATGGTCAGTATGAACAGGAGGAATGATTACAGCAAGAAAAACATGTTACAAGGTTCATTTGGACTCCTGACAGACTTGAAAAACCCGTCCTTTAAATCATCGGCTGCAGACCAAAGGAGTAAGCGTTGTCTGACTTTTCGCAGCCATTTGGACGTCTTCTCATAAAAAAGCTTGGAAATTTACCAGTTTTGAAGGACAAGTTACAGATGTGAGTTAATGGTTTTGCAATTCCTTCCATTACTTTCTTGATTGTTGTCATATCAATTTCATTCCAGTCTGTAGAATTTTTGTTCTTCTTAAAACCATTCACCACATCATCCATATTATTTATGGTCTTATCATTATCAATAAAATACTGGCGGTAACTTTAGTTTCTTGATCCGTGTCTAATGTTTGTTGTTAAACACACTCCATATACCTTTGATGTTGTTTTTGTTATTACTGTACTGTATATTTTATTATAGTATTCCTTCTTACATGTTTTTTTTCTGCCTCTATAGATTTATACTATGAATTTTCTACATAGTGTTTTTTTTATTTTTGTAGACATTTAGTCAATTTGTGATCCATCCATCCATGTATATTTTTGTTTTCTATTATATTGTTGTATTGGAAATTTTGTGTCATAGAATGATTTGAATATTTGTAGGAATGTTTCATATGCTTTGTCAATATCTTCTTCTTTGTATACTATTTTCCAGTTTTGTGTTAATAAACTTTTGAATGCATTCCTCTGTTTTCAATCTTTGATATTTAAAGTTATTGGCTTCTTTAACCTTTCTATAATTATAGTCAGAAACTATAAAACCTGGTAAATAGTCACTGATGTCATCTAATAACAGCCCGCTCACTTTATTGTCTTCCATAATGTTTATGAATATATTGTCTTATTAGCATGGCACAGTTATTGTGCTTGGTCTAGTGATTTTTGGATATAAAAACTCTCTATCTGGAGCATTGGTGTTATGCCACTTTGATTATGCTGCCACCTTTTGGTACAGTAGCTCCTCACAGTCTCTTAAAAACAAATTACAGACTGCACAAAATAAATTAATAAGAGTAGTTTTAAAGCTGTCCCCCTGCACACATCTCAATGCAGTTCATTTAAAAAAAAAATTGTATCTTCTCCCCATGGACAAAAGGGTGGTGCAACTTAAGATGAGTATTTCCCACAAGATTGTGTACAAATCTGCACCTCCCCACCTATCCAACCATTTAAATCTAGTAAAAATAACAAACACTCCCACAGCACTAGAGGCAGTCTAACAAATATTATTTCTATGAGATTTAAAACATGTTTTGGGAAAAATACATCTTTATATACAGCTTCATGTCAGTGGAACAAGCTGCCTGTCTCGCTCAAAGTAAACCCAGTTGAGAGGAGTTGTAAGACAGATCTCAACAAGTGGATGTTAAATAATTTGTAGATGTACAAATGCTTGATGTTTTACTGTCTACTTGGATTTTTTAAGTCTAATGTCATTCTTTCATGACACTTTCTTATTCAAGCTGCTATCTTGCTCTACAATAGAGGATCACAATGGAAATAAGGGCTATTTGTGTATTTTAATCCTCAACAATTTCAAAAATCTTATATGGAGTCTGTCTTTCTGATCAGCCTGTCATGTATGTTTTAAATTTTGTCAAATAAATCTATCTATCTATCTATCTATCTACCTCAAACTATACATTGCACTGATAAACTCTTCAGTCATTTTGTGCTTATGTGGATAAGAAGATGCACAGGAGGAGGACTGTGGATTTCGTCCCCCATCACTTCCATTGTAAGTGCATTATGAAGAAATCTTCTAATGGTCAGTATGAACAGGAGGAATGATTACAGCAAGAAAAACATGTTTCAATGTTCATTTGGCCTCCTGATTGTTGTTTTAAGAAAGACCTGAAAATTGTGAACGGTACATCACTACCCATTCATTAGATGACAATAAAAACCATTAATACATGTGAATTGCTTCACAATATTGCGATATTACCAACTAACTAAAGAAAACATGGGTTGACAGAAAAGTAACATCACCGTGCTGAAATTTGACAGTGAAGTTTTTAAATATATATACTATACTACTTTTTGGGGAAAAAAACTAGTAGATGGAGAAAATTACAAATTTCTGCAGAAATTCATCTCTAACTGGAGGCTACAGCTCAGGGTCACTGGTCCTAAAACTCATGTGAGGTGAAATGTCTGTTTCTTCATAAAATATTACAATATAAGGCCAAGCGTCTCTGTTTCATAGTGATTGTTCAGTGTAGCCTTAAGAAAATTCAAATGCCTGTTATTATTATAACCTGTTCATATCCAAATACTGAATCTACATGTGGCTACATACACATACACTTGTCTTTCTTTTCCATTAATTACAAATATTTGAATCATAGAGAAAAATATGGAAAACTAACTACCCATAGACTAACATTACACCTGCCTCTACACACCCACTCCAGTCGCACCAGGCAACCAAATAATTGGATTGGGGTCAAGCCTGTTTTCAATGCATTCTGGTAAATGTAGGCACTCTCTAACTAAGGGCCTAAGGGTCAAATAAAAGCAAGAAAGACAAGAAAGTAGAACAAAAGATCTGAGGCTGAGAGAGTTTTCTAAGACTTTGGATTATGTTGCGTGGATGAAATCACATTTTAGGGCTTTTAAATTCAGAATTAATTACTGATTTCTTATTTCAGACATTCTCACACACTATGTCTCTCTTTTCTGTCCTCAGGAAGCACCTCAAAGGCCAGAAACGACCCTGATGAGATGACAGAGCTGCGTTTAGTCAAAGGTTGGTCATCCAAAATTTTAAATATCACACTACCGCACTACCAAGACTAGACACTAGATGGAGCCAAATAATAACTTAAAATAACTCTGCTCTCTGTTGCTTCAATAGAAATGTCCTCTACTGTGTGTAACTGTGAACCTTTACAACTCATGGATGATAACATTTAATCTACCATCACTGATATTAATAGTGAGGACAAAATATTAGAAACACCTCTCAGTACAAGGCAACATAATTCAACAGCAGCACAAACTACAGCCTCAAAAATGACCATGAATTGAATCAACACCTCTTAAAACAGTTCAGCAAATACTGAACATTAACATCTGTATGATGGATTTACTGGTGAGATGGTTAACAGGATATAAAAGCAGAAAAAACATGTTTCTACAACAGAAAGTTATATTTATTTCTTCAGATTTTCTCTCTCTCTTTTTGTTTTTTTTCTTGTGAGTTACTGGATAATTTAACTTCTTTGGGACTTAATATTCAAATGAAACCAAGAAATAAATCACTCTTTAATTGAACAATGTTTTGTATTTTAAAAGCTTGTTATATTATCCATTGTGTCACTCTGAGTTGATCTACTCTGAGATAGGAAACTCTGAGTTTCCGGTTCCAGAACAGCTGATTTGAGTCAGTTTATTCAACTCGGAGTAGTTTCACATGGAGTTAAGCGCGTGCACCACAACTATAAAAAGCCAGCATCAATGGAGCCCCGATTCAACGAGTCACCATGGAAACGGGGAAGAGGAGGACTGCGTTTTTCACCCCACTAGAACTAGAAATCTTAATGCGATAATACGGCGAGTTTGAACATGTTTTCAAAAAGAAGTGCAACACCGCTGCAGCTGCAAAAGAGAGGGAGACGGCGTGGGAGAACATCGCTGCTCGGGTCAATGCGTAAGTTTAAATGTAGTCCTTTGCAATCACAATAATATTACAGAGGAAAACTGCTTGATTGGTCGCCTATTCATTTATTTCATTGAGGTCCAATCCCGCGAGGGAGAAGCGCACTTGGAAGCAGTTTAGGATGAAATATAAAAACATTGTTCAAACAAATAAAACCTCGGCATAATCTCATGGGGGTACCTCATTTTGATCATGTTTTACATTGTAAAGTAAATATTAAGTGGCTGTTTGACTGTGCAGTTGTTTTATCCCCAACATAATGCTGGTTTCACACACATAAATGTCTTCTCATCTACATCATGTTCTGTTAAATAATTAATCCTATTTAAACTAACACAGACTTCTACTCAGCCAACAGAAAGAAGGCAGATGCCCGTAAAATGGGTGGTGGTCCAGCACCGCCACCTCTAACGGAGGCAGAGGAGCTGGCCATAAGCCAGAATTTAGGAAGGCCAGTGGCTGGCCCCGACACTGTACAAAAAACTTCCGTTTGCAAAGAAACGCAGCGCAACACACAATATCTGCTGGGATGTGAGAGCATGATTACGATTGGTAATGTTGCAAATGTAAGGACGGATTAGGTTGTGTATGTAGATGATGGACTGTGACGTGAAACGGTATCTCTCAAAGAGATATTTGTCTGGAAATGCTAGAACATCTATGCGCGGTCTGATAACCATCTCTCAACGAATATTTAATTCTCTGCGCAGTAATGCTGCACCTTCATCCACGGGATCGTTATCAAAAGGACATGCCATGTTAGTGAAAAAGTTGCCACTTACTGTGCCTAATGGACTTCTAATATACTGACTCTGATTTTTTTTAATGATTTTTTTAAATGATAGACGGCAAAACTAGGCTACGCCAAAACTCGCCTGCTGACTGAATGAATGAGGAAATCAAATGGAGTGTGTGGCTCTGAAAGAGGGCGGAGACTGAGAGAAACTCGAGGTTCATTGAGAAAAACCTGGCCCCAACCAGGTTAGGTTCATAGAGTCTGTTACTACGGTAACTGACCAAGAGCTTAAGTTACCCCTCTCTGTGAAACAGGCTAGAGTTATCCCTCTTTCTCTGGTTTGAGTTACCTCCCTTTTTGAAACGGAAAACTCAGAGTTTCCCTCATTTCAGGGTTAACAGACCCTGAGTTTTCACTAAACCTGCTTTGTGAAACGGACCCCTGGTCCCGACCAGGTTAGGTTCATAGAGTCTGTTACTACGGTAACTGACCAAGAGCTTAAGTTACCTCTCTCTCTGAAACAGGCTAGAGTTATCCCTCTTTCTCTGGTTTGAGTTACCTCCCTTTTTGAAACGGAAAACTCAGAGTTTCCCTCAGGGAGCCAGTGGATGTTCTGTAGGACAGGAGTGTTATTATCACAGGAGCAGGAGAGTTTTGGATGTACTGGAGTTTATTTCGGACTTTGGATGATGAATGCTGTGACAGTAGTCAATTCTGGATGTGATGAAAGCATGGATTAAAGTTTCTTACATTCTAAAAGCTCAGTCTTTGGGGAAGAAAAGCATTGTTTTAGTCAGGATGGAGGGCTGAAATACAGAGAAAAAAGATGTGTGGCTTAGTGTGGACGTACTCTCAGTTTCAGGAGGCCTCTCCTCTGACAGCAAATAGTAAATATAAACTTTGTCATCTTCAAATAGTGTCACACTGTGATTTGGACACAAATGTCCTCTCCCTTTCAGTTACAACAGCAGTCTGAGCCCCTCAACTCAATAAATATTACAACAAGCCACCTTTAGCTCTCTCTCTCACTCACTCACTCACACACACACACACACACAAACACACATACACACTTATCTAAAAGTAGTTCATGCTCTCTGACTGACAAGCACATCAGCTGACATATCTCTTTCCTCATTCCCAGCGGACTTTTGACCAGTGCTCGGTAAGTAGGTCTGAGGTTTGAGCTAATCAGACCAGTTTGACTCAATGTCTGTGACACTCCCACTAAGGTGTGTTTGTTCATTCCAGTAAAGTAGACAGTATTGACTGGAAATGTATCAGTAGGATGTCTGGGATCAAGAGTGTCTTTCTGGTGGTCGTGACCTTTCTGTTGACTCCTGCCAGAGGAGGTGAGTGTGTGTCTGGTCTTCTATTTTTAAACTTAGTACAACGTATCATCATGGTTGTTTTTACCAGAGAAAGCATGAATACCAGGAAAAATAATTAATGATCATATATTTTATACAGTAAATACACCTAAAATAACCAAAAACATATTTTCTCACTTGCTTCAGTAACATTCAGACAGTTTCAGTGTTTTCAGGTTGTCAGATATTATCTTTTGAAACTTAGGCCGCCATTTGTGGCAAGAATGAATTTTGACCCTCCCATTGAAAGTGTGTACAAAGTTTTGACTGGTACTGTTCAATAACGTGTATTGTACTGTACAGAGACACACATTTTATAACACTGAAACTAAATGTAGCTAGATACCATCAGAGAGAGAAAACATCTTCCGTCTCTCTAAAATGGGTGAAACACTTGAACATGAAAGTACAACAAGCTAATAATTTGACAAAAACTGATTACTTATTACCAGAGAGACACTTTGAACCTAAGTCAAGTGTCAAAGTCCAGAATGAGCATGTTTACTCATGCTAATCAGAAAAGGGTCATTCAGATTGTTGCAGCACTGTCTCAGATTTTGTTCAAACCTGATTTAAAGAGAAACATTTTATTAAAGATTCAAAATGTAAAGAGGTGAAACAGTTAAATGGATTTGTTATGAGATAGAAAGAGACGAAGAGCTTCATGTTGTAAGCATGTGGAATCTTGCAGAGCCTGTTGGGATGCATTTCAATGAGGTGTCAAACAAATGATGAATGCTTTCGTTTTTTGTTTTTACAATTCCAATGATAACATGTCCTTGTTACTAAAACCTTCTGCTGCCATGTTAGTGTCCCTGTGAGGTTGTACTTAGACACAGTATAGTGCTTTGAGCTAAATGCTAACCATTGACAGGTATAATGTCTACCATGTTCATTGTCTTGAAGTTGAGCATGTTAGCATGCTAACATTTGTCACTGTCATTAGTTTTTCAGGTATTAAGTCACAAACATAAATTGGCCACATTATAATTTGGACCAGATGGTGGCGCCGGATGAAAATTTATTACAGTTCATCCTGAAGGGATAATAAATGTCTGAACCAAATTTCATGGCAATCTATCCAATAGTTGGTTCACTTAAAACCACACATATGAACCTCATGGTGGCGCTAGAGGAAAAGTCAGAGGATCACCAGTCAGCAGGATTCATCCTCTGGGGAACATGAATGTTGGTCTGAATTTTATGGCAATCCATCTGAAGGTTGTTGAGATATTTCAGGCTGTACAAACGTGACGGGCAGACTGTCAGTGCCATAGAGCCATTAGCATGACTGTAAAAATACATGATTTTGATGACTTTTGTGTTATTTTCTACATTTTCTCATTTTAAAGCTGTACTAATAAATATTTTTATTTTAACAGTGGATCAAATGAAAATGTGTAATGTGAATGTGGATCCTTTAACAGAGAATTATCACCAACTCTGCAGCCTTAAGGAGCACTTTAGCCTACCTTAGCTAGTTTTATGGTACACTAATAAATATTAGTGCACGTATGCGTTGCATGGTTCAATCGCAGCAGGCAGCTGTTTTCAGAGAAAAAGTCACTGTACACTACCTGCTCAGCACCAAACAGCAAACAGACACAGTTAGCTGTAGACTAGCTGCAGTCCTAATTTATTGTTCTCTTGTTGTGCAGATGATACACAGTTATACATTACAGTACAAGATGACTGAATGAAAATAATTATATTGTCAGATCAAGTTTATCAATAAAAACATAATTCAGTTGTGTCTGTGTATAAAACTCTGATTGTGACTTATATGGTCAAACAAGTTATTGATCAGATTTTTACAGAGAGCTCACTTGGATTCAACTGTTTTCTCTGAACTGAACCTTGACGACGTCTCCACGTGATGTTTTACAGATGAGGAGGTCTCCTGTGTTTTCACGGAAAGCTGCATCTTGCCGTGCAGATTTCACGCTGGTGCTGAAGTTGTCATCCACTGGATTCAGCTGACACCAGGAAATACTCAGGTCCACTCTTACTACTACAACAAAGACCAGCTCTTTCACCAGAACCAGCGCTTCAAAGGAAGGACATCGCTGTTCAATGACCAGATCTCCAGAGGAAACGCCTCGCTCCTGCTGAAAGGGGTGCAGTTTCATGACCAGGGCAGATATAAGTGTTACACCAGCACCATCACTGGAAACAAGGAGTCATTTATCAAACTAAACGTGGACGGTATGGAAACTCGTAGTATTTCCAGATAATAAATATAATAAATACTATTAGCAGTGCATTTCATCATATTAGAATTACATGAAATCAACTAATTGTTTATCATTAAAATTGAGGTTACACCTTCACGGTTTTCGGAATAACACAAAGTCAGATTACAGCATGTGATAATTTATTTAGACATAAAATAGTTTCTAGCATATTGATGCAGTACAGTCACCATGTGTACTCCAGATTAATGCAGTAAACCAGGAGTAATAGTTGGATAATAGTGGGGATACTCACGCTACGTTGTTGTACTATGTACATATAGCTTTTTGTATTATTCCTCTTTGCAATATTTAAAGTGTAACATGAGAGGCGTCCCTCTTGGTGATGAAACTTTACAGAGCTTTACAGTGAGTTTCAGCTCATTGTTTAGCTGTCTGGCTACAACTTTACTGCTTTGGTTTAGCAGCTAAAGAGCCAGATATTTCCGTCAGCAGTTAGTAGAGAGCAAAAACAGAAGTCATGTGCTTATGACCCACACAGCATCTCTCAACAAATGTCACACTGGAGATGAGCAATATGATATATTTATGCATCTATTTTACAGGAGGAATGATTACAGCAAGAAAACATGTTTTACTGTTCAGTTGGGCTCCTGACTGTTGTTTTAAGACAAAGTTGAAAAATTGTGAACCCGTCCTTTAAAGCAGGCTAAACTGTGCCTGTGGAAAACAGCATAAGGTCTGAACACTGCTCCAAAATGGTATTAGGATAAGAGTGTAGGTTAAGAGTGTTGTGTGTTGGCATTTTTCAGATGTGGAACACACTCACCAGCTTACTCAGTGGCACATTAATGCACACTTAAGTGTTTAAGACCACAAGTGTTGGTACTGTGACTGACCTTGAGTTTTACAAAAACTAATGAGCAGAGAACACATTTTTAAGAAAGCAGGTAAACGTACAGTATAATTTTAAGTTTGTGTTGTTAAATCTGTGAAAATGTGTATGTTTCTCCGTGTGCTTTTGCTTTCTCATATTGTAGTGTGTTGAGCTCTCTCAGATACAACACACAGACATCTGACTGATAACATTTCAATCCCAGGGAGTGAAGCCTGATACAATTCATGCAAGACTGTGTGAATGAAGGTCTTGCAGAAGATAAGAACAGCTGAACAGTAAACCTAGTGTCAGTTTTGTGAGAAACCTATAGTGCTGATAGCAAGAGGCACAATATAATAAAAATGTTGTCTGTCGTGAAGAATTTGTGATTATGAAGGTTCAGAGGTTCGAGAAAGTTGTGATTCGCTTAAAAAGTTAATTGACTTATGGTACTTTCCTCCTGTTTGTCCACAGAACTTCTTCTAAATTCATATGTTTGTGCAAATCAATGTAACCAAACTTTATAAACCTTTTAATGAAAATCAATTACACTTTTCTATAAATTAATGTTTGTGTTTTTCTTGTTACACTCAAACAAAACATGGGAAATTGGAACATTTCTAATACAAAAAATATAAAAAGAAAGAAGATAAATGTTAAATGTCTGCTTCGTCTGGAGGAACAGAGTTAATGAGCATTAGTAGTGATCATGGCTGAACAAAGAGCACCACTTATAGAAACTCACAAGTTGAGCCTGGAGGGGAAACTAAACCTTGAACCTATAAAAACTAATAAAAAACTTGTGGGCTTCAGTTTCCTCCTTGGTTCAGCTATTTATGATCTGCGTTGGCGTTTGAGAGAAAAGACTGAAGAATCTTTCCCTACTCTCATTTGTGGGGTCAATATAACTGTGTAATAAAGTAAAGTAATCAGAATACTCTAAGGGATAATAGATTATTCTGCTGTAAAAACTTTTGACAGTGCAAATGTCATCTGATCATAAAGCTACAGCTTTAAGGTCCTGGAGCACTTTATGGTTATAGAGGGAAGCAAAGAAGGGAAGGAAACCAAATTTTGTGGCATCACCCAACCCAAACTTTATGTTCTCCTACTTTACCGCTTCAAAAACATGTTCCTATATAGCGAATCCTCTCTTTTTTCTCCTTTTTTTTCAGCTCCAGTCCGTAAAGTCAACATTCAGCAGGTAGAAAACAAGATCACCTGCAGATCAGAAGGGATCTACTTTGAGCCTAAGCTCACCTGGTCCACCAGTCCTCAATCCAACATGACTCTCCAGAACAAAACTGAAGTCCAGCAGACTGAGCAGAAGCTCTACAACATCATCAGTTCTCTGACACTTTCAGATAATGCTGCTGGTCTGACCTACATCTGCACCGTCAGCACTCAGAGAAGCAGGCTAAAGGCCTCACTGAAGACACTACGTAAGTATCTGTTGTGTAAACATAACAGGTGGCACAAAAACTTATGTTTAGACTGTATTACATCGCGTTAATTTGGCAGATGTCTTTCTCAAAAACAACCTACATTTGGGGAGCAATCTGAGGTTAAAGAGGACATACAGTACTGTATGTTTTTTGTGATTTTCTGTTTAGCATGTGGGCAGGAGGAGCTGGGGATTACACCTTCAGCTGCCCCTTTGTTACTTATAATTTTATTTATAACACACAAATTCCAAAGTTTGAAATATATCTAATCTATAACACAGGTTACACCAATAAATCAGGCTGATAATTACTTTCTATTAAATGTGCATCTAAATTTTCATTTATTGCAGTTTACTTCTTTTAATTTTCTCTTTTGTGTATTGTCTCAATTTAGCTCCAATCACTGGTTCAGGCACTGAACAAACAATCACCTGCACTGCTTCAAACACTCCACAAACGGGCCTCATCTGGATATTCAACCACAGTCAAACCATCCTGAACCAGACCGGGGCCAAAGTCCCGTACACAGTTTCAGAGGAGTGGAGGCAGCAGGTGAAGGGTGTGTCTGAGTCAGGTGACCTCACACTTCAGGACTTGTCTTCAATACACGACGGGATATACACGTGTGAACTCAGTAATGCTGAGGAGACATATTATAGGAACACCTTTCTGAAGATTATTGAAGGTAAGTCAAGTTCAGGGAAGTCTATCTGAACTAGAACTGCTAAAATATACAATTTACAGTATCAGTTTTAATATTTGGGTATGGTCTGGTCTATACTAAACCTTAACTCATCTACTTTAGCTTAGCAAGATTCACTATTCACTACAATGAGGTCATCATGAAACCATACAACTATAGAAATCCACGACAGGAATCACATCTACTTTTAATAGACATGGTCCATGTCTGTCTGATTTGATGATTTATTTGCCAAAATATAAATATAATACAGGAGACAACATGAATCTCAAAGAATGTAATTTTAAAGAGTCTGTTGTGCTTAATAGAGATAATGAAGTGATATTTTGTCACAAACTGACCATAAATACAGGTGTGTGTTCACATCTTCATCTTTACCTGAGGAAGACCATCTGTGGTTGAAATGATTTCAGTCATATCCAAATAAAATAAAAGAAGCTGGGAAAAAGTCCTAGACTTGAAAGTAGTGTGCAGGTATTTTTTCATTTTTTCTTTTACTGATGTTACTCGATACTCAAGTAGTTTTTTCAGTAGATACTTTTGTACTCTGAGGCTGCGTTCAAACTAAATCCAGCAATGTCTGAAAAACTGCAGCCCTCCCATTCATTTGAATGGGGGCAGTGCTTTTACTAGTGGGGACTGCAAAGGGCAAAGCAAAAATTGCAGCGATCATCGAACAAGAATTTGAACTGGACTCAACTTTTGCTGAAACGTAACCCGACATCACGCTGTGGTGGCCAATCACATACATGCAAGTGCACATTCCTGGTGGATTACTTTGTAATGTGAACATTGTATTCGAAATGGTGACAAAAGACAAAATAGCTCCTGTTGTGAAAACTTTCAAGACTTGTAAAATCCTGTTGGTGAGTTTTACAAACTGTTGCGTTGTGTTTTGGCTCCTGATAATTCCTTAAATACATTAATCTATAACTCCAACTGCACTTCCTGGATCATTTTTCATTGTCTCACCGGTACCTCAAACAACACACCCCCACCATAGACCTCTGCATCGTAGTGCTGGATTGTTGGATTTGGTCTGAATGCAGCATAACTCAAGTAGTTATTTTGATGACTAGTTGTACTTCTACTTGAGTAACTGTTTTAACAAAACTAACAGCACTTTTACTTGATTACAATGTTTGGCTTCTCTACCCACCTCTGCCAACAGCAGAGGAAACTCCACCTTGTTTCATGACTGAATATGGGAATATTCCAGTTGCTGTATTTATGTTGTTTCATTCAGTGTGACAGAGAGCAGTGATGGTAGTGAGCAGAGGGTTTGTAGTGGAGCTGTCTTTAGATGTGTGTTACTGAGAAGGAGAACTTGTCCAACTTGCTTAATTAATTAATCAGTGCAAGCTACTTGTTGAAATTTGTTTGGTTGACAGTTTAATTCACTGAGTCTTTTTCTGTTACAGGAAGTCCATCAAATGTTGCAGGAGTTGCTGCGGGTGCAGTGGTTGCAGTGGTTTCAGTGGTTGTATTGGCAGGTGTGATACTGTACCTGCGCCGACGTAAAAAGGTAAAAACAACAACAAAAAAACACCAACTTTGCTTTCACCTGATTTTTTTATGTGTTATTTGAATTGGTGTTAGTTTGCTTGTTTGAGATGAGCCAAGCTGCAGTAAACAATGCATGATTGTTAGATTTCTGTTTCTTACCTGATCACAACTTGCTGTGACATGAGATCAGGGCGGCTGCAGCTTTAAAGGACATGTGTGGCAATTTTATTTACTTTTCTTAAAGTCATTAAATCTAATGTGCAGAGCATAAGAAACAATGAACTGATCAAGTATTGTGTGTGTATCCAAAGCCTGATATATCGTATTCCTCTGTGCCGTAGACCTCTGTTGTCCAGAAACTATTGAAAACACATCAATGAGCAACACCAAAGACTAATAACAGTGATCATGTTTTCAGTCTCTGGAGAGTAGTTCTGTGTAAGGCAGATGCCACTGAGCAAGTGCAGGAACACAGTTCTGTTTATTCATGTCACAACTTCTTGACTTTGTACTTTACTGTTAATTTATCAAAGAACTTCAGTAAAAAGTCAAGAGGTTGTGATATGAATTGTCACAAAATTTGCTTCAGGCATTCATCGTTCTCAGAAGATGTTTTCTGCCTTACTTACTTACTTTTTAATTCTTGTATTATGAAGTGACACAAAACATTTGGTAACAAATGGGACATTGGGAGTTTAAAATGAACATATTTACAGACTGCTGTCAAGCCCTGATTGTCTATTTATGTCCGAAATATCACTGAAGGAAATTTAAGTCTTGCATTCCTGCTTTTCCTTTTCCTGTGAATTTTTTTTATTAATTTCATGTATTTTATTGTGAAGATACTTTAACTAATTCATTGATGTTTTAAATTCCTTTATTTCAGTGTGTGAAGGAATGTGAGGTGGATAGAGTCTTACTGTACATGAATACTTTCAGAAATGTGAAGTTTAAAGGAATAAACACAGTCATGTTGATCACATATACAATATACAATATACAACACTGTAGATCTGTCATAATTTTTTATTATGTTCATTTTAATTTTAACTCTAATCTAAATAGCAATTATTGGTGACTGAATAGAAGCTGGATAAATTAAACAAATAAACTACATTTTATTTAGTCAGGATCTAAAGTTTAGTTATAGGACATCCTAAGACATTCAGGAGAGGCTCTGATGTGCAAATTTTTCACCTCTATTGAACACAGAATGAAGGAGAAAATCCATCAAAGACTAAAGGATCAAAACTGAAATGGGTGAAAGGTAAATATATCTTCTGTATTGAATACAATAACAATGCTGCAATCTTAACTATTCCTCTCAATTGAAATCTAGCTTGTAATAAATGCTGTCACAGCTGAAAATGTAAATCAGTTGTGATGATAAAACTTGTAAAGCAACATATTTTTTATTCTCATCTGCAGAAGTTATTATTTATAATGAAGAAGGATTGTTTGTTGTGAGTTTTAGCTTGATGTGTTTAAAGACTGAATACTTTTTAATTTTGTTTGCAGGACAAAAGATGAAGAAAAGAAATTCGGAAGGAACATCACTTAAAGGAAACGAAGCTCATGACACATGAACAGAAAGTGAAATTAAGCTCTCCTCTGGGGATTGAAGGATTAAATAATACTGATGCACTAATGTGTTGAAGTGTAAACACGTACTCTGGGTCTTCTGCTGTCTCAGGAAAGGATGTTTTGTCCTCATTTCTTCTTCACTGGATTATTGAGGAAGTAAAACAAGACCTTCAGTTCTGTGTTTTGGAGACATTTGGTAATCACATGCTTATCCAGACTGATTAATGAAGGACACTTTGCACTTTGACTGTAACGCTCTGCATTACACTGGTTCTACAGTGCAAGAGAGACTTTGAAGACCAGCATGCTGTTCTTCCTCTACCTTGTGTCCCGGTGTTCCACACAAAAACCCAGACAAATAAAGTGACTAACAGTATCTCTCAACAGAGATGAGGAAGTATGTATTTATGCATCTATTTTAACTTCTCAAGTGGAACAGAGTTCTTGTTTACTGGCTATTAAAAGATCCCTCAAATGTGCTTTCAATGGAAGTGATGGAGGCCAAAAGTAGAAAAAGTAGATGTGAAGCTTATATGAGTCTTCATCAGTCTGAGTTATTCATATCAAGTGGATATCTGACACATTTACAGTCTTTTTAGCATCAAATTCCCTCTTTGTGTTTCCTCGGACAGTGTTTCCCTGTTGAGCTGCAGGTGGAAGTATAGTAACAAAAAGAGGGACTTTGGCACTAAAAAGACTGTAACATTGAAAGATATCTACTTGATTTGACTCATTTGGACGCTGAAGCTTCATATTAGCTTCAGATAAACTTTAAATACATTTTGGAAGGAGGAAGGAGGACTGTGGCCCTCATCACTTCCTTTGTAAGGCTGTATTGAGCTCTGGTATTTCTGTCGTCAGGGACTGCTGGGAAACTGTTTGGCATGCTGAGTTTGTGTGTTTGTGTGTGTGTGTGTGGACGAGGTGTTCCTCATGTTGTGGGGACTCATCTTCCTTATGGGGACAAAAAGCAGGTACCTCTAATGTAGAATAATTTTAATAATAATAAGTTTAGGGTGAAGACTTTCGTTTTGATGTTTAAAAACAAAGGTTGAAAAAAGTTTTGCTGTTGTTGCTGCAATTTCTTTTTATACGGTACACTAAATGGTTTTTATTGTTATCAGTTATCTTTTATGTACAGATAGATCGCCCCATGTAATTATTTTATTAATTGTATATATTCAGAACCATTATTGCCATGTAGAGCTGCAGTGATTAGTTGATCAACAGAAAATTAATCAGTTCATAATTGACTAATCATTTTTAAGAAAAGTAAATGTTCATATTCTCTGGTTTCAGCTTCTGAAGATGGAATATTTTAATAATTTATAATAATTATTTATAATAATTATTTTTATAGACCACACAACTAATCAAGAAAATATTTAACAGATTAATAGATAATGAAAATAATCATTAATTGCAGCTCTTTTGTTGAGCTTCATTTTTTTTCTTTTGCACTACATATAAAAATAAACCATTAAGCCTCTGAGCTGAACTGAGCCTTGCATTTGTATGAGCGACAGGATGATCTGAACATGACAGTTTTGACAGTTACCACAAATAAATCACACAAGTAGCCACTTGACACAAGTCTGAATATAAGAACAGACCTGTTGTTTTACTGATGAAGCCTGTTGCACCTTTGACTACAAACAACAGTGATTTCAGAGAGTTCACCTCTTCGTGACTGCAGCGAGGTGAAAACATCAACCACCGGAGCTTAAAGCAAAACAAACAGCATCAATAGAGCAGCTAGAGATGATAAAAATGTTTTGTGAATAAAAAAAAAAGAAAGAAAATAGCAACTTCTGATTAAATCATGCAACATAATCAGGAATTCTGTTTGTACAGTGTTTTATCAAAATGTGTATTTATTAAATTCTGTGTTAAAGTCCTTTTTGTGTTTAATATGAAGGATTTTTGGAATGTATGAAAATCTTTTATATGTTTCTCAAACAGAACAAACTGTGTTATCAGTCAGCTGAGGTAAAAACTGGAGCTATGAGGTTGTTACACATTAACTATTTATCTAAAATGCCATATTGTGTGAAAGTAACTGGAACTTTTACTCTTTGTGTATTTCAAATATCATATTTTACACCTTTACTTAAACTTCAGCACAGGAGTATTTTCACAGTACTTCAGCAGGTGTATGTTTGATATTGTAGAAAGGTCACATATCAGTTCATATCAAAGCCTTTTATCAGTCTTTACAGTAAGGGTGTGTGTGTTCATTTCCAAGAAACGCACCTGTTTCAGTTTTACTCATCGTCATGAAACTGTTCTGAACTGTATGAACAGGTACAGCAGGAGTTCTTTGATGCATTAAGCAACACAAATACTTTCATGCATTTACTGAACTATTTTGTAGTTTCCTGAACAGGGTCAGGTACCCTACGTTGTGTAAAGGGTAAAAAATATAATTATGTAAATTCAGGGGTAAAAATAATCTAAATGCCGATGGATAGTGAGAACAACAACAAAAAAAGAGAAGTAAGAAATGAAAATGATTTTCAGTATTTTCAACATCTAAATCAGCTGATTTTATCCAGTCACACTGTCATGAGGCAAAAAAGTGAGCAGTCAAGGGTTTGTGTGTGTGTGTGTGTGTGTGTGTGTGAGTATGTGTGTGTGTGTGTGTGTGTGTGTGTGAGAGAGAGAGAGAGAGAGAGAGAGAGAGAGAGAGAGAGAGAGAGAGAGAGAGTATCTGGGTCTGCGTCATGTGTGGTTGTCAGTCAATGTGCAGTAGACGTCCATATTTTTTACAGTCCATAGCACAATCTCATTTTACAGCTAACATTACATTAAAGTATGTTTCTGAAAACATTTGAGCCAATGCAGTTACAGAATCTTGATTAATCTTTGATCCGCACTGCCTACTTTGACGGTTTGAGCTGAGTTCGTCACTCAGTCATGCGCGCGCGCGCGCGCACACACACACACACACACACACACACACACACACACACACGCCCTACTGTGGTCAAGCCAGATATCATCTCTGAGTTAACTAGTGACCACACCAGCGGGCGTTTTCTTTTCTCACCAACAGCAAATGCTGACTTCAGTTATGACTAGTAAGACATCTGCTGCAAAAGTGTAATCGTGCATATCTGAAATTTAAAGCCCAATACACATGAGCGACGTCATTTGTCCTAGGAAGAATGTGATAGTAGTAGTGTAGTAATTACTACCCTTCTTGCAGAAACACAGATTATAATTGCGGCACAACAAGTAAAAATAAAGCACTTTAAAGTGAGGGACTGTGCAGTCTGTGTGTTTAATCACAGGTAGGGTCGCGGGTCTGATATTTACGGGTCCGGATTTAGGTTTCCGTACCGACTTTTGCGGGTGCGGGTTTGCAAAATAGGACCCGTGCAGGACTCTGAACCAGGCTGGTGACTCTGAGTGTCGATCCGTCAGTCCACCACATTAGTCTAGACAAAAATGAAACATTAACGAGCAAGTACAAGTGCGTCGACCACCCGGGACTAAATCCTGAACATGGAGACAGACTTGAAAACAATCACAATATGTAACTGTCCTCTAGCACCACCATCTGGTCAAAATGATAACACTTTATTTTATGATAACCTGCAAAACCCATGACATTCCCATCAACCTGTTTAGTGCTAATTAACATCCAGTATCCAGTTACCATAATAGTCTCATATGTTCTCAGTAATGTTATCACTGACTGATGCTTTATAGATTTTCTTATGGTAGTGTCCATCCTAAGTTTGTAACTATTTTCTCTTTTTGTTATTGAGTTTTTGTTTGTTGGTTTGTTTTTGCATTGTTGTGTTTTTTTTTTGTTAGTTGTTGTTAGTATCACCGTCTGTGATACTAACAAGCAGCTGAGTGATAGTGACTAATGTTTGTCTTGGTGGTGATATTGAAGGTTACGTTTCCATTACATGAGTATGATAAACAGGTATGATAAACAGGTTTTTGATTGGCAGGTGTCTCAGCCTGTCATACCCAAGTTTCAACTGGGAGACAAATATTTTAGATTCATTGTTTGATTACAGTGAAAACCGAAGCAGACAGACCAGTTGGCAATGTGACACATTCACTTCCTGTTGTTTTTTTTTCTTTCCAGTACAGAGCAGCATAAACAGGTAACAGAAGAAGTTAAACAGCAGGATGTCTGGGGTCAAGTGTGTTGTGTTTTTGGTGGTCGTGAACTTTCTGTGGAGTCTTGTCAGAGGAGGTGAGTGAGGCGTTCACAGCCTGTCTGATCTTATTCCAGTTTAAACATAAAGATATGCAGATATGTTTAAACTTGGTATATTGTTCTGCATGTATTGTATGTTATAGTGAATGAAGATATTATATTAAAACTTAAAAAGGTCCAAAAAAGTACAAAAAAGCTACTCTACTCTTTTTAAACTTACATGTCACTGTTTGTGATTTATTGTTAATAACTTGTGTATCTTTTGAGTGTCATATGCACATCGATTTACATCTATCGAATTACATTTGTGTTTTTAGCTTTTTTTAGCTGAAGCTTGTTGTGTAACACTGGGTCAAAATCACAGATTGTTACTGGGTAAAGTTGACACAATAGTGTTTAGCCAATCAGGCTGTTTTGGTGTTATGTGTCAATGTTTATCCTGAAACAATGGAAGTGAACTAAGTTGTGTTTGTGCTACTTAATGCTGCTGAGTAACAATAAACTGTCATTGTACGAGGGTGGAGGCAGAAATCTCAAAAGGCAAATATCTGAAAATGTTGATATTGGCACATACATTAAAATAGAAACTATATACACAGCTACACACCTTCCAGAGTTAGTCAAATTACAAGCTGATACTGTAGTTCTCTGCTTGAGGTGTCTAATATCTACAAATAGATTCAAGAAATACAGATGTCTTTTTATTCAGGTCAAAGGTCAAGTGGTAAGAGTGGTGTTGAGTAAAATACAAACAAAATCTTGGATTAAGAAAATACTTTAATTGAGAATCAAATATAAAGAATCAGTTGTTGTCAAAAATGGACTACAGTAAAATAAATCTGTTGTAGAATAAGAAGAAAAGATTGAGAGCTTTAACTTTTAAATTTGGAATCCTGCAGAACCTGTCGGGTTTCATTTCAACTCACGTCACACAGTGCAACCTGAACACTTCCGTTTTTCACCGCAGTTAATCAGCATAAACAATGTAGCCGAGCCTGTAATACAACCTGCAGCTGCAGTCACCTGTTTGGTGTTTTAAATTCCTGATGATGACGTTTTCTTGTTCCTGAAAAGTAAAATGCAGCAACTCTATCAGCAAAAAACATAAACCTGTGTCTTCTTTTATGAGGTATTTCTTATTACATTTAAAGCAAATTAACAACTTACTTAAGTATATTTACTGTGTATGTATGTATGTATATATATATATATGTATAATTATTATTATAAGTAGGGTTTTAGTGTAACAGACAAGTACCTTTAAGTTTAAGTAACTGTTGTTTTTGTTTCTCATGTGTTTTATTAAAAGACTCAGTCCATAATCCACAAAGCTGATTTCACACAACCAAAATTTCAAACTGTAACCAGCTGCTATCACTCCTAAAATCAACTGACAGGCCTCTTGATATATTGAGTTCAGAAAGAAAAAGGAAATATGTTTATTTTTCTACTTTTCCGATGCAATTTTGTTATTTCAGTGATTATAATTCTAATATGGTCATAAAGCTCACATGGATTTAGCTGCTGTTTCACCTGAACTGAACCTTGCTGGATGTGTGTTTTCCTGATGTGTTGCAGATGTTGAGGTGTCCTGTATTTTCATGGAAAGCTGCATCTTACCGTGCAGCTTCCAGGCCGGTGATGATGTACTCATCCACTGGTATAACGTGAAAGCAGTAAATACTGAAGAAAATGTACACTCATACTATTACGATAAAGACCAGTTGACATACCAGAACCAGCGCTTCAGAGGCAGAACGTCTCTGTTCAGGGACCAGATCTCCAGAGGAAACGCCTCGCTCCAGCTGACAGGGGTGGAGGTTCAGGACCAGGGCAGATACAAGTGCTACACCAGCACCAGTAGCAGACCACAGGAGTCATTTATAAACCTCAGAGTGAACGGTATGAGAAACACACAATAATACTTTTTTTTCTATATTTGCATTTAGTTCATTCATTAAAGTGTCAAGAATGTGTCAAATTGGTGAATGTTTTCTATATTTTTAGTTTGGCAGTTTGTTTGGTTCTCAGTCAAACAGAAACCCTGAGTTATGTCCCAATTCCATATGAATATTATACATACTGTTTTATACACACATATTCCATGTGAACAGCACACATACTTTCAGTAAACATATTTTTGTATAAATAAATGAGGAAGTGGTACAACACACCTCTGCTTTGTGCTTTGAGTTCAGAACATGTAAATGTTTCCTTCAGTCTGTGTACAGCATTGAAAATGTCACCACAGTTAACTGTTATCCTCCACATGACCACTTCAAATGTACTTTCATATAAAATAAACTTTTTTCTTTTTTCATTTTGTTGCAGCTCCAGTACATAAAGTCAACATTCAGCAGGTAGAAAACAGGATCATCTGCAGCTCAGATGGGATCTATCCTGCACCGAAAGTCACCTGGTCCACTGATCCTCCATCCAACGTGATTCTCCAGAACAAAACTGACATCAAGCTCACTGAGCAGCAGCTCTACAACGTCAGCAGGTCTCTGATGCTCTCAGACAGCGTCACTGATCTGATCTACATCTGCACCGTCAGCACTCGCAGAAACAGCAGGAGAGCCACTTTGAATAAACCAAGTAAGTATTATGAAAAAGACCTGCAGTCACAATAAAACTCCATGTTCTGGTTTAAACAGCTGCCAGAAAACTTTAGTGCCAAGGATATAAATTAGTTATTCTACTTATGCACACAAACAATCACTGTGTCAGTATTGACTAAATTTTTACCATTACAAATCTACTCTAGCTCTTTTTAACCATACATGTCACTATTTGTTTCTGATTGTTTATGATATGTATATCCTCTACAGTTTGAATGTCATATTCATGTCATTTTATAAAACAAACAATATATGTTTCAAAGTTTTAAGGTAAAAACTTGAGCTTGTTGAGTCTTATTCTTGGTCAAAACAACCCATGCACATCAAAATATTACTTAATTACTTTTTCATATTTGTGTTATTTCATTTTAGCTTCTATGAATGGTTCCAGCAGTGAAACAACAATCTCCTGCACTTCCTCTAACATTCCCCTAACAAGTCTGATCTGGAGATTCAACCACAGTCAGACCATCCTGACTCAGACTGGGGCCGACGTCCCGTACACATCTTCAGAGGAGTGGAGCCATCAGGTGATGGATGTGTCTGAGTCAGGCAACCTCAAGCTAAAGGACTTGTCTTCAAAACATGACGGGATATACACGTGTGAACTTAATAATGCTGAGGAGACGTACATAACAAACACCTTTCTGAGGATTATAGAAGGTAAGATCATGTCACAGTAAATGAAGTGTAAGTGAGAAAACACTGATTGTATCAGTCATTTAATCTATGAACATAAAATCACTGGTTTAATAAAACTGATACTGGTTGTTGGGAGAAGCTGCTAACATGAACTAAAACACAAGCAAATACTAACCAACATAACCAGTCAAGTCTTAATATAAACAGTATAATAAAGACCAGCAGGGATTCAATAAGAAGGGCATCATCTGGCACCACATGTGACATTATTACACATTGTTACACATCATACATCATATAAGTTACATACTGGACCAGGATTGGCTCCAGACTAGTCGTGATGTCACAAATCCTGATTGTTGACCCGCCCCTAAATCAGGTTCTCAATGAGCACAGAGAAACTTTCCACTTTCAGCAGATGAATGTGAAAACAAACTCTGCACATACATCATTCTGCACAGAGAAGCTCAAACATTCAACCGAAGAAACAAGAAGAAAAACAGTTTTGAGTGGAGGGAGACTTTAAGTTATTAAGTAAGAAATGACTGGAAGTAAACAAGTGAATAATAAATACCATAAAGTGTTGAGGTGTTCCTTTTAAAATTTTAATAACTTTCCAAAGAGGTAAATTATACATTTAAGCCAGACTTGTATTCATAAGTGTCATGCAGACAGTAGTATAGTAAAGTAGTCTTGGTACAGCAGCTGAGATGTGTCGATCCTTAAAGCAAATGTGACAAAATGCTGCTTGATGTGCATCGATGGTAGGAAATAAAACAGTAGTGAATCCAAACACAATGACACGTCATAATGTGCAACAGCATCTTTTAGAGAAAGTAGGGATGAGTCCTGATATCCGGTTCCATTTTGGATCCAGTTCTCGGTCGGCAAAACACCAGGATTCTTTATGAGTCTCTTATTAAACCTTTTATCTTTCCTCACTGTTTTTATTAGCAAAGAGCACTAAAAACATACAGTATACTGTAGGTAGCAGGCGTCTCAATATTTAGCTGAAAGTCGCTGTCACTGATTGAAATGACAGACATGAACTAGCAGCAGATCAGATCAGCTGTAGCTAATTAACATTAATTAAAGTTTATCTGTTAATGTGTCTGCAGCTGCTGTCTGGATTCAGACAAAGATTGTTTGTGAGTGAAAAGACAAAAATCACTCTGTAACAAACTGTACGACCACCAGATGAATGATACAAGAGGATTCAGATTGGATTATTGGATTTGATACTGTATTTAAAACTGAAAGGATTTAATAAAATGTATTAATGGAAAATAGATGAAATGACTTTTACCTGGAAACAATGAAAACATGTTAATACATGTCACAAGTGAACATTTTGATGCAACAGTATTTGTCGTTGCATTTGTGGAAGTTTGGTTTGTAGGAAGTTCAATTAAAACTCTTTCTCTGTTTCAGACAGTTCAACTAACGTGGCAGGAATTGTAGGCGGGGTGATTGGAGCTGTTTTGTGTGTATTATTAATGGTCCTGGGAGTATACTGTGTTAGAAATCAGACAGCAGCAAGAGACCCAGAGAACCCAGAACCATCCTACGGTGTCTCAGAGTAAGTATATCCTCTGTACTGAATACAAAAACACTGCTGCACTATAATGAACTCTGTATGAGCTGTGACTTTGTTTAAGCAGAATATTGTATTTAGTTTTATTACTAAAATCATGTCTAGTTTGATTTCCTCAAATCATTTTAGTTCATATCATGCTGTAATTCATTTATTCCATCAACAACTTTGTTACAAGTTGTGTTTATTGTTTATATCATGTTTTGCCAAACACAGACATCATAAAACACCAAGGAATAAAATGAAGTTACATAAAAATATAAATTGACAAGACTGGGATGATAAAACATAACAACACATTGAATATTAATACATTCTTACCTTTATGAATTAATTAAGTTGTTCAGTTCAAATCAAACTTTAAATTAATTTCTGTCTCAGCTTAAAAGATGAATCAGTTGTGATGATGATTCAAACTCAGGATAAATATATTGGAGATGACTTTAGGTTTGATCTTGATGTGTTTCAGCACTGATTTTTATTCTATTTTGTTTTCAGTTCACCAGAGGAGATTCTATAGAACGAGAGAGAAAATGGGGGAGAATAAAGATGAAGGAAAATATATCCATCTGCTCCATTGCAATGAAGCCTCCGATCACACGGTGCTGCCCTGAAGAGTAACTGTAATAAATGAATGTCGACAAACTGAGATATGAATGTAAAAATATACAGGAAGTGGAAACTCTGGACAAAGAGACATGAAGACAAATGAAGGGACAAACTTCTCCTCTGGGGACTGAAGGATTAAATGAATCACTGTTTCTACTCTACAATGAGCTTTTCAGAGTTTTTTTTTTTTTGGTGGGAGACTCCAGCATGTTGTTCCTCCTACATCATGTCCTGATGCTCCAAAAATAACAACAAACCGACTGACAGAGACTGTTGGACAAACAAAGTCAGATAAGTAGAGGAGATAAAGCCAGAGACTAAATGTTTGGAGTTATGGGAATGTTTTACAGTGATGCTATGAAATGAAAATGAGGACATAAAAGCTGTCTGTTTTTGACTCAATATATTTTTGCAGCTAAATCATCAATTCAATTTAAAGTCTGACATTTGACTCACATATTGTCGTTTACTGTCTTCTTGTTTATGTGTCACTGAATACGTTTCATCCACCTGTTTTATACACATTGTGAATTTGCCCTTAAAACTTGCAAGAGGCTGCTTTGGTAGCCGTGTTGTTTAAATATCCCCTCCAGACATGTTTTAAGATGAATATAAAATACTCTACTTTGAGTTATAATTCTGTGTCCAATATGATAACTTGATTTCCCCACAAAAAAAGTTCAATTATCTCGTTAAAATCATTATAATGACATCTCCTCCACCAGGAATGTCTTTGCCAGATGACGTTGCAGTAAAAGTTGAAACTGGTTCAACAGAAGACTCTGCAGTGTTTTGCTCTCTGTCAGCACACTGCCGCCATTCAAATGACTGGGAGAGCTCTGTTTTTAAATGCAAAACTAATCTCTGTCTGAACGCAGCTTTAATTGACAGAAATTCAAAAAATCTGAAAGGCTACAAAATCTTTAAGGTTGACAGAGTTGGAAAAGTTGGAAAATCGATAAAAAAGAAGATGTGACAATATCTGAAACAGTAGAAATGAGTTACAGAAGAGTATCTGCCATTGTTGAAATGATTTAATGATGGTTTGGTCATTTTATAAATATTTTAAGACAGAATACTTCAAACAAGAAAGCAATCAATAGAGGCTTTTTAAATATTTCCTTCCTTGTTTGTTACAGGTTCTTATATTTGGAGCGCCACGTCACTTTAAAATGTTGAAACATTATTTTGACCTTGAAAAAAGTATGTTCTACTAAATCTGTGAAGGTATATTTTTAATATATGATGTAGGAGGGTATTAGAACCAATGAAAACTATGAAACATTACTATTGCAATTTCTCCTGGGTTGGGCCCTTTTTTGAGTTATATTGACTGGACTATAAAGGCTCTTTAACATTTCCCTCATTTTATACATTTTCTTATATTTGGAGCACCTGGATTGCTTTCTTGTTTGAAGTATTCTGTTTCTTTTTTCCCTGTTTTCCAAGAGCACCCGACACATTTTTTTTAATCTACGTTGGATTATAGAGCAACCAGTCATCTGTTTTTCCATTTAAAAACAGCAGTTTGAAGTAAACATACACTAATTCTCCTTTTTTTCTTTTTCCAACTTTTCACAAGTTATACTTTTATTTCCATTTGTTCTTTGGTCTCAATCTGTCAAAAGTGAAAGAAGATGAAGATGCCTTTAACTTTTGTTGATAACACCAAAGCTGCCTTGAATACATTCATATCTTGTTCATTCATGTTTGACAATCAGCCTGCATCTCAAAGTCCAGTTTTCATTGTGGTTTCCGGGTTTGTTCACTGTAGTGACTGAAACTACTAGTCAGTGAGTGAACCTGGTAACAGCTGCTGCAGCTGCAGAGGATGGACTGTGGTTTACTGTCTGTGTAGATTATTTATGTTTTTGTACTGTGTAGACGTGAACAGGTCATTATGATTTCCATGTTTCTTTTTTTTTTTTACATTGCATTTAATGGGAGAGATCATGTTGTTGGTGTCAAATCTCCACATGTGATTGTGTTTGATGGCTGTAACTGTTCTGATTTTGAGTTTGAAAACCTTTATGTGTGCTGAAAATGTTGAGCGACAAACTGTGTTATCAGTCAGCTCAGATAATTATGAGGTTTTTACACAAGAAGACTGATATAACTTTTACTCTGTACATTTTTTGTAAGACGTCATAATAAAGGTACAATGCAGTGAATTAATGCAGGATGTATCAGTGCTCATTAACAAAGGATCAAATCATTAAGACTTTATGTGATTAGTTAATACTTAATAGTTTGCCAGTTAATGAATGTAAATTCACTGATACTTCTACTTAGTTACTAGCTAACTGTATACAAAGTAGTGTAAACTAGCTCCACCTCCAGCAGCTACAACAGTAACATGCTGCTCTAACACTGATGCTTCACTATTAATAATCTAATGATGTCATATATAATAATATATCAGTCAGAGGGACCAAACCACTACTTTTACTGCAATACTTTAACTACATCAAGCTCATAATACTTATGTATTTTTACTGCAATACTTTAACTACATCAAGCTCATAATACTTATGTACTTTTACTGTAGTAGGATTTTTCATGCAGGACTTTGACTTGTAATGGAGTATTTTTACACTGATGGATTAGTACTTTTACTTAAGTAAAAGTTCTGAGTACTTCTACCATCACTGTGTACCACCAATTATCTGAATTCCAGTTACAGTAAAGCGCTTTTATACTCAATGAAGCTGTTTTTTTCTTTTATCAAACTGGTTTTCAGATGCAAACATCAACATGTGGCTGCATGACCCAATGACCTTAATGCCATGTTTACAAGTTAGCAACAGTAGATGGATGTATTGTATCAGATTGTATCAGGCTTTCATTTTATATCCACAGTAACTGTTGTTATAAAAACTGTCAGTTAATGGATGAAGTAACTGTAAGTGTAAAGTACGTAAGGATTGCAGGATACTTCCTGCAATAATTCATGCATGAAATCATCATGACTCATGTGTTAATCAGTACTTAAGTATATGATTTGTACCTCTATTATAAAATGTTACCGATTTTTTTATGAATACATTTTAGTTTCAGTTTTAACTTTTTGTCTGAAATAAATACATTTGTGGGTATTGTTTATATTGTCTGTTATTATGTCCTGATATGCTATTCTATGTCAGTAGGTGGCAGTAATTAGCCATGAATCCTCTGAGGACGTCCCAACTCAAAGATCATTTCATCAGCTCTACAGTGGACAGAGGAAATCAAACCCAAGAAGGTTCATACTGTATATGCTCAGATTCTAGTGCAGCCCTGACTGGTCTAAAACTTACCAAGATATTCTTTGTGAAATATTGCAATCTTTATGTAGAATTATTAATATTAAGAACAGTTGTAATGGGTACCAGCTCCTGTAGGCGTTTGAGGAAATGAAACAGTGAGTCAACTTGCCAAACATTGACTAAAAACAAACCAAGTAGTGTTGGCAGAAAATAAATCTTTGATTTGGTTCAAAATGAAGCCATAGTGTCAGAGGTTATGGAAAGGAGATCTTAGAGGAAGGAATATATGTCAGATCCAGCTAGAAGTAGAATGTACTTTGATTATTAGGATTAGACTGGGACACTAAACTAAATCAGTGCTATCAGTGCTTTTTCTAAGAGGTCAATAGATGAAAAGGTTGGAAACTGCTGGTTTAATATTTAACAATGAGTTAAATTTCATAAGCTTGTTGTATTACCACTTGTATAAAATCTTAAAGGACAGTTTTACCATTTTTTTTGTGTCTTAGAACAACAGTCAGGTGTCCATATGAACAGTGAAAGAGGTTTTCCTCGCTGTAATCATTCCTCCTGTTCATACTGGCTATTAAAAGATCCTTCAAATGTGCTTTCAATGTACAAACAGTGTGTCCGCATTGTTATTTAGTGAAAAAATGCATTTAAAAGTTGATGTGAAGCTTATATTCAGCTTCAGCAGTCTGAGTTAGTCATATCAAGTGGATATCTGACACATTTACAGTCTTTTTAGCAATAAATTCCCTCTTTGTGTTTCCTCAGACAGTGTTTCCCTGTTGAGCTGCAGGTGGAAGTATAGTAACAAAAAGAGGGCACTAAAAAGACTGTAACATTGAAAGATATCTACTTGATTTGACTCATTTTTTTTTTGTTTGTTTGTTTTTTTTTTTTTAACTATTTCCTGATATTTTATAGAGAAAACAATGAATCAATAATGAAAATAATTGTTAGTTGCAGCCCTAGCCAACTTGATTCAACATATTTCCCATTTATTATCTTTTTATACGGAGACTATTTTTCTGTATATGTAAATACAGTGTCTTCTGTGGGTTTATAGATCTTTATTTTATACACCGACTGTGATACTAACAAGCAGCTGAATGATAGTGACTAATGTTTGTCTTGGTGGTGATTTTGATTTACGTTTCCATTAAAAGGGTATGATGGTTGATAAACAGCTTTTTGATTGGCAGGTGTCTCAGCCTGTCACACCCAAGTTTCAACTGGGAGACAAATATTTTAGATTCATTGTTTGATTACAGTGAAAACCGAAGCAGACAGACCAGTTGGCAACGTGACACATTCTCTTCCATTTTTTTTTTTTTTTTTTCCAGTACAGAGCAGCATAAACAGGTAACAGAAGAAGTTAAACAGCAGGATGTCTGGGGTCAAGTGTGTCGTATTTTTGGTGGTCGTGAACTTTCTGTGGAGTCTTGTCAGAGGAGGTGAGTGAGGCGTTCACAGCCTGCCTGATCTTATTCCAGTTTAAACATAAATCACAGATATGTTTAAACTTGGTATATTGTTCTGCATGTATTGTATGTTATAGTGAATGAAGATATTATATTAAAACTTAGAAAGGTCCAAAAAAGTACAAAAAAGCTACTCTACTCTTTTTAAACTTACATGTCACTGTTTGTGATTTATTGTTAATAACTTGTGTATCTTTTGAGTGTCATATGCACATCGATTTACATCTATCGAATTACATTTGTGTTTTTAGCTTTTTTTAGCTGAAGCTTGTTGTGTAACACTGGATCAAAATCACAGATTGTTACTGGGTAAAGTTGACACAATAGTGTTTAGTGTTCATTAGAGATCACAAAAATCTCTAATGAAAAAACTATATTTGTAATTTGCTTCAGTTTTACACTGTAAATATGTTTTTACATCATTTTTATTATTATAAGTAGGGTAATAATGTCACTAGATCCAGTCCATAATCCACAAAGCTGATTTCACACAACCAAAATTTCAAACTGTAACCAGCTGCTATCACTCCTAAAATCAACTGACAGGCCTCTTGATATATTTGATATATTGAGTTCAGAAAGAAAAAGGAAATATGTTTATTTTTTGACTTTTCTGAAGCAAGTCTCTCAAAAAATGACTTAATTTTGTTATTTCAGTGATTATAATTCTAATATGGTCATAAAGCTCACATGGATTTAGCTGCTGTTTCACCTGAACTGAACCTTGCTGGATGTCTGTTTTCCTGATGTGTTGCAGATGTTGAGGTGTCCTGTATTTTCATGGAAAGCTGCATCTTACCGTGCAGTTTCCAGGCCGGTGTTGGAGTAGCCATCGACTGGTATAACGTGACAGCAGTAAATACTGAAGAAACTGTATACTCATACGATAATGATAGAGACCAGTTCACACACCAACGCTTCAGAGGCAGAATGTCTCTGTTCAGGGACCAGATCTCCAGAGGAAACGCCTCGCTCCAGCTGACAGGGGTGAAGGTTCAGGACCAGGGCAGATACAAGTGCTACACCAGCACCATCAGCGGAAACAAGGAGTCATTTATAAACCTCAGAGTGGACGGTATGAGAAACACACAATAATACTTTTTTTCTATATTTGCATTTCATTCATTCATTAAAGTGTCAAGAATGTGTCACATTGGTGAATGTTTTCTATATTTTTAGTTTGGCAGTTTGTTTGGTTCTCAGTCAAACAGAAACCCTGAGTTATGTCCCAATTCCATATGAATATTATACATACTGTTTTATACACACATACTCCATGTGAACAGCACACATACTTTCAGCAAACATGTATCATATTTTTGTATAAATAAATGAGGAAGTGGCACAACACACCTCTGCTTTGTGCTTTGAGTTCAGAACATGTAAATGTTTCTAATATGGTCATAAAGCTCACATGGATTTAGCTGCTGTTTCACCTGAACTGAACTTTGCTGGATGTCTGTTTTCCTGATCTGTTGCAGATGTTGAGGTGTCCTGTATTTTCATGGGAAGCTGCATCTTACCGTGCAGCTTCCAGGCCGGTGATAGAGAATTCATCCACTGGTTTAACGTGAAAGCAGTAAATACAGAAGAAAATGTACACTCATACTATTACGATAAAGACCAGCTCACACAGCAGAACCAACGCTTCAGAGGCAGAACGTCTCTGTTCAGGGACCAGATCTCCAGAGGAAACGCCTCGCTCCAGCTGACAGGGGTGGAGGTTCAGGACCAGGGCAGATACAAGTGCTACACCAGCACCAGTAGCGGAAAAAATGAGTCATTTATAAACCTCAGAGTGAACGGTATGAGAAACACACAATAATACTTTTTTTCTATATTTGCATTTCATTCATTCATTAAAGTGTCAAGAATGTGTCAAATTGGTGAATGTTTAGTTTTTAGTTTGGTAGTTTGTTTGGTTCTCAGTCAAACAGAAACCCTGAGTTATGTCCCAATTCCATATGAATATTATACATACTGTTTTATACACACATATTCCATGTGAACAGCACACATACTTTCAGCAAACATGTATCATAATTTTGTATAAATAAATGAGGAAGTGGTACAACACACCTCTGCTTTGTGCTTTGAGTTCAGAACATGTAAATGTTTCCTTCAGTCTGTGAACAGCATTGAAAATGTCACCACAGTTAACTGTTATCCTCCACATGACCACTTCAAATGTACTTTCATATAAAATAAACTTTTTACTTTTTTCATTTTTTTGCAGCTCCAGTACATAAAGTCAACATTCAGCAGGTAGAAAACAGGATCATCTGCAGCTCAGATGGGATCTATCCTGCACCGAAAGTCACCTGGTCCACCAATCCTCCATCCAACATGATTCTCCAGAACAAAACTGACATCAAGCTCACTGAGCAGCAGCTCTACAACGTCAGCAGCTCTCTGATGCTCTCAGACAGCATCACTGATCTGATCTACATCTGCACCGTCAGCACTCGCAGAAACAGCAGGAGAGCCACTTTGAATAAACCAAGTAAGTATTATGAAAAAGACCTGCAGTCACAATAAAACTCCATGTTCTGGTTTAAACAGCTGCCAGAAAACTTTGTGTCAGTATTGAGTAAATTTTTACCATCACAAATCTACTCTAGCTCTTTTTAACCGTACATGTCACTATTTGTTTCTGATTGTTTATGATATGTATATCCTCTGCAGTTTGAATGTCATATTCACGTCGTTTTATAAAACAAACAATATATGTTTCAAAGTTTTAAGGTAAAAACTTGAGCTTGTTGAGTCTTATTCTTGGTCAAAACAACCCATGTACATCAAAATATTACTTAATTACTTTTTCATATTTGCGTTATTTCATTTTAGTTTCTATGAATGGTTCCAGCAGTGAAACAACAATCTCCTGCACTTCCTCTAACATTCCCCTAACAAGTCTGATCTGGAGATTCAACCACAGTCAGACCATCCTGACTCAGACTGGGGCCGACATCCCGTACACATCTTCAGAGGAGTGGAGCCATCAGGTGATGGATGTGTCTGAGTCAGGCAACCTCAAGCTAAAGGACTTGTCTTCAAAACATGACGGAATATACACGTGTGAACTTAATAATGCTGAGGAGACATACATAACAAACACCTTTCTGAGGATTATAGAAGGTAAGATCATGTCACAGTAAGTGAAGTGTAAGTGAGAAAACACTGATTGTATCAGTCATTTAATCTATGAACATAAAATCACTGGTTTAATAAAACTGATACTGGTTGTTGAGAGAAGCTGCTAACATGAACTAAAACACAAGCAAATACTAACCAGCATAACCAGTCAAGTCTTAATATAAACAGTATAACAAAGACCGGCAGGGATTCAATAAGAAGGGCATCATCTGGCACCGCATGTGACATTCTTATACAAAAGACAAGTATTATACTGTATGATCATCTTCTCCTGACATCAGTGTCATTGTTTGATTTCTGGACCCTCAACAAACGATGAAGTACATCACAGAACCATAAACGATCGACCCCCCACAGGAGTCAGACTCTCAAAGACCTGTGTGCATGTTTTACATTTACATTTTGTCATTTGGCAACTTTTATCCAAAGTGACTTACAAGCATTAGAGGTAAACGAGCAATGAGAAAAGACAGCTGTAGCTTTTTGAAATCCCCTCCAGATGTGTACAATGAAAACATATAAAAATACTGTGCTCGGAGCAATAATGTGTGTCTGATATGTTTTCCCACAAAAAACGTATAATTATCACTTTAAAAATATTAAAATGGCACCTACATCTTCTCCCTCACTAAAAAATCCACAATCTATGAATATGTAATTATATATTTCACTTCAGAAGTTGAACTGTTGGACACAAGATGCCTCCTACTCCACTGTAAAGTCCATTCTCAGTGTTTGTGCACTGGAGGCTTCAAGTTTCCAGATCACACTTGTGTAAGTTACATACTGGACCAGGATTGGCTCCAGACTAGTCGTGATGTCACAAATCCTGCTTGTTGACCCGCCCCTAAATCAGGTTCTCAATGAGCACAGAGAAACTTTCCACTTTCAGCAGATGAATGTGAAAACAAACTCTGCACATACATCATTCTGCACAGAGAAGCTCAAACATTAAACTGAAGGAACAAGAAGAAAAACAGTTTTGAGTGGAGGGAGACTTTAAATTATTAAGTAAGAAACGACTGGAAGTAGACAAGTGCATAAGAAATACCATAAAGTGTTGAGGTGTTCCTTTTAAAATTTTCCAAACAGTCAAATTATACGTTGAAGCCAGACTTGTATTCATAAGTGTCATGCAGACAGTAGTATAGTAGAGTAGTCTTGGTACAGCAGCTGAGATGTGTCGATCCTTAAAGCAAATGTGACAAAATGCTGCTTGATGTGCATCGATGGTAGGAAATAAAACAGTAGTGAATCCAAACACAATGACACGTCGTAATGTGCAACAGCATCTTTTAGTGAAAGTAGTGATTAGTCCTGATATCCAGTTCCATTCTGGATCCAGTTCTTGGTCGGCAAAACACCAGGATTCTTTATGAGTCTCTTATTAAACCTTTTATCTTTCCTCACTATTTTTATTAGCAAAGAGCACTAAAAACATACAGTATACTGTAGGTAGCAGGTGTCTCAATATTTAGCTGCTGTCACTGGTTGAAATGACAGACATGAACTAGCAGCAGATCAGATCAGCTGTAGCTAATTAACATTAATTAAAGTTTATCTGTTAATGTGTCTGCAGCTGCTGTCTGGATTCAGACAAAGATTATTTGTGAGTGAAAAGACAAAAATCACTCTGTAACAAACTGTACGACCACCAGATGAATGATACAAGAGGATTCAGATTCAATTATTGGATTTGATACTGTATTTACAACTGAAAGGATTTAATAAAATGCATTAATGGAAAATAGATGAAATGACTTTTACCTGGAAACAATGAAAACATGTTAATACATGTCACAGGTGAACATTTTGATGCAACAGTATTTGTCGTTGCACTTGTGGAAGTTTGGTTTGTAGGAAGTTCAATTAAAACTCTTTCTCTGTTTCAGACAGTTCAACTAACGTGGCAGGAATTGTAGGTGGGGTGGTTGGAGCCATTTGTTTTGTAGCAATTGTAGGCCTGGTAGTATACTGGATATGTAAAAAGGACAGAGAGGATGAACAGACAAATCAGACAGCAGCAAGAGACCCACAGAACCCAGAACCATCCAACGGTGTCTCAGAGTAAGTATATCCTCTGTACTGAATACAAAAACACTGCTGCACTATAATGAACTCTGTATGAGCTGCGATTATGTTGAGGGAGACGATTTTCATTTAGTTTTAAAATTTTAGTTCATATCATGCTGTAATTCATTTACTCAATCAACAACTTTTGCAGATGTTGCTGTATGACTGATGATTTGTGATACAAGTTGTGTTTATTGTTTATATCATGTTTTGCCAAACAGAGATCATAAAACACCAGGAAATAAAATGAATTTACATAAAAATATAAACTGGCAAGACTGGTTTGATAAAACATAGCAACACATTGAATATTAATACATTCTTACCTTTATGAATTAATTAAGTTGTTCAGTTCAAATCAAGCTTTAAATTAATTTCTGTCTCAGCTTAAAAGATGAATCAGTTGTGATGATGATTCAAACTCAGGATAAATATATTGGAGATGACTTTAGGTTTGATCTTGATGTGTTTAAGCACTGATTTTTATTCTATTTTGTTTTCAGTCCAGCAGAGCAGATTCCATTGAACGCGAAAGAAAATGGGGGAGAATAAAGATGAAGGAAAATATATCCATCTGCTCCGTTGCAGTGAAGCCTCCGATCACACGGTGCTGCCCTGAAGAGTAACTGTAATAAATGAATGTCGACAAACTGAGATATGAATGTAAAAATATACAGGAAGTGGAAACTCTGGACAAAGAGACATGAAGACAAATGAAGGGACAAACTTCTCCTCTGGGGACTGAAGGATTAAATGATGCACTGTTTCTACTCTACAATGAGCTTTTCAGGGATTTTTTTAGTGGGAGACTCCAGCATGTTGTTCCTCCTACATCATGTCCTGATGCTCCAAAAATAACAACAAACCGACTGACAGAGACTGTTGGACAGACAAAGTCAGATAAGTAGAGGAGATAAAGCCAGAGACTAAATGTTTGGAGTTATGGGAATGTTTTACTATGATGCTATGAACTGAAAATGAGGACATAAAATCTGTCTGTTTTGGACTCAATATATTTTTGCAGCTAAATCATCAATTCAATTTAAAGGGTCAGTCTGTCATGTTGTCTGTCTTCTTGTTTATGTGTCACTGAATACGTTTCATCCACCTGTTTTATACACATTGTGAATTTGCCCATAAAACTTGCAAGAGGCTGCTTTGGTAGCCGTGTTGTTTAAATATCCCCTCCAGACATGTTTTAAGATGAATATAAAATACTCTACTTTGAGTTATAATTCTGTGTCCAATATGATAACTTGATTTCCCCACAAAAAAAGTTCAATTATCTTGTTAAAATCATTATAATGACACCTCCTCCACCAGGAATGTCTTTGCCGTTGCAGTAAAAGTTGAACCTGGTTCAACAGAAGACTCTGCAGTGTTTTGCTCTCTGTCAGCACACTGCCGCCATTCAAATGACTGGGAGAGCTCTGTTTTTAAATGCAAAACTAATCTCTGTCTGAACGCAGCTTTAATTGACAGAAATTTAAAAAATCTGAACGGCTACAAAATCTTTAAGGTTGACAGAGTTGGAAAAGTTGGAAAATCGATAAAAAAGAAGATGTGACAATATCTGAAACAGTAGAAATGAGTTACAGAAGAGTATCTGCCATTGTTGAAATGATTTAGTGATGGTTTGGTCATTTTATAAATATTTTAAGACAGAATACTTCAAACAAGAAAGCAATCAATAGAGGCTTTTTAAATATTTCCTTCCTTGTTTGTTACAGGTTCTTATATTTGGAGCGCCACGTCACTTTAAAATGTTGAAACGTTACTTTTGACCTTAAAAAAAGTATGTTCTACTAAATCTGTGAAGGTATATTTTTAATATATGATGTAGGAGGGTATTAGAACCAATGAAAACTATGAAACATTACTATTGCAATTTCTCCTGGGTCAGGCCCTTTTTTGAGTTATATTGACTGGACTATAAAGGCTCTTTAACATTTCCCTTGTTTGTTACATTTTCTTATATTTAGAGCACCTGGATTGCTTTCTTGTTTGAAGTTTTCTGTTTCTTTTTTCCCTGTTTTCCAAGAGCACCCGACACATTTTTTTTTATCTACGTTGGATGTTTTTTTAAAACAGCAGTTTGAAGTAAACACACACTAATTCTCCTTTTTTCTTTTTTCCAACTTTTCACAAGTTATACTTTTATTTCTGTTTGTTCTTTGGTCTCAATCTGTCAAAAGTGAAAGAAAATGCCTTTAACTTTTGTTGATAACACCAAAGCTGCCTTGAATACATCCATATCTTGTTCATTCATGTTTGACAATCAGCCTGCATCTCAAAGTCCAGTTTGCATTGTGGTTTCCGGGTTTGTTCACTGTAGTGACTGAAACTACTAGTCAGTGAGTGAACCTGGTATCAGCTGCTGCAGCTGCAGAGGATGGACTGTGGTTTACTGTCTGTGTAGATTATTTATGTTTTTGTACTGTGTAGCAGTGAACAGGTCATTATGATTTCCATGTTTCTTTTTTTTTTACATTTCATTTAATGGGAGAGATCATGTTGTTGGTGTCAAATCTCCACATGTGATTGTGTTTGATGGCTGTAACTGTTCTGATTTTGAGTTTGAAAACCTTTATGTGTGCTGAAAATGTTGAGCGACAAACTGTGTTATCAGTCAGCTCAGATAATTATGAGGTTTTTACACAAGAAGACTGATATAACTTTTACTCTGTACATTTTTGTAAGACTTCATAATAAAGGTACAATGCAGTGAATTAATGCAGGATGTATCAGTGCTCATTAACAAAGAATCAAATCATTAAGACTTAATGTGATTAGTTAACACTTAATAGTTTGTCAGTTAATGAATGTAAATTCACCGATACTTCTACTTAGTTACTAGCTAACTGTATACAAAGTAGTTGAAACTAGCTCCACCTCCAGCAGCTACAACAGTAACATGCTGCTCTAACACTGATGCTTCACTATTAATAATCTAATGATGTCATATATAATAATATATCAGTCGGAGGGACCAAACCACTACTTTTACTGCAATACTTTAACTACATCAAGCTCATAATACTTATGTACTTTTACTGTAGTAGGATTTTTCATGCAGGACTTTGACTTGTAAGTATTTTTACACTGATGGATTAGTACTTTTACTTAAGTAAAAGTTCTGAGTTCTTCTTCCATCACTGTGTACCACCAATTAGCTGAATTCCAGTTACAGTAAAGAGCTTTTTATACTCAATGAAGCTGCTTTTTTTTGTCAAACTGGTTGTTGGATGCAAACATCAACATGTGGCTGCATGACCCAATGACCTTAATGGTCATCACCTTTACAAGCTGGCAACACTAGACGGATGTATTGTATCAGGCTTTCATTTTATATCCACAATAACTGATGTTATAAAAACTGTTGGTTAATGGATGAAGTAACTGTAAGTGTAAAGTACATAAGGACTGAAGGATACTTCCTGCAATAATTCATGCATGAAATCATCATGACTCATGTGTTAATCAGTACTTAAGTATATGATTTGTACCTCTATTATAAACTGTTACCTATTTTTTTATGAATACATTTTAGTTTCAGTTTTAACTTTTTGTCTAAAAATAAATAAATTTGTGGTTATTGTTTATATTGTCTGTTATTATGTCCTGATATGCTATTCTATGTCAGTAGGTGGCAGTAATTAGACATGAATCCTCTGAGGACGTCCCAACTCATAGATCATTTCATTAGCTCTACAGTGGACAGAGGAAATCAAACCCAAGAAGGTTCATACTGTATATGCTCAGACTCTGGTGCAGCCCTGACTGGTCTCAAACTTACCATGATATTCTTTGTGAAATATTGCAATCTTTATGTAGAATTATTAATATTAAGAACAGTTGTAATGGGTACCAGCTCCTGTAGGCGTTTGAGGAAATGAAACAGTGAGTCAACTTGCCAAACATTGACTAAAAACAAACCAAGTAGTGTTGGCGGAAGATAAATGTTTGATTTGGTACAAAATGAAGAGGTTATGGGAAGGAAGGAATTTGTGTCAGATCCAGCTAGAAGTGTGAAGGTCACTGTGGAAATGTAGAAGATACTTTGATTATTAGGATTAGACTGAGAAACTAAACTACATTCATCTCTACACCTCATTGGGAAGCATCTAAATGGAAACTGTGAGGTCTGCAATCAAACAGAGATCAAGTGATTTTGCTTTATCTCTTATATGCAAATGAAAGACAGTTATTAAGAAAAAAACTGGAATGTAAAGGAATTAAACATTTAAAACAATCTTCACACTGTAGGTTATAATGTGAAATGTAGAACTGTTATTGGTTATGTTTGATATTTTTACAGCTGATGACTGAACAGGAGTAAAGCAGATTATATTCTGTGAGAGACAGAAACATGTAATAATGTTGAAAGACATATTACATATCATCATTATTTCATATGAACAATTGAAATTAAACCAACTGGTGCTGAAAAGGAACAACATGCTGCATTGACTCATCACTGTTTACAACTATTTCCAGCATGTGTTCCAGTCTAGCCTGTTATTCAGTGATCATACTCGGGACCCGTAACAACTGCACCAGTAAATACAAAATTCTACAAAAGGAAAATATGTGTTTGTGTTTGCAAACCTAAAACATAATGTACGGTTTTATGTTCAGTGAGGTCTGACTGACACTCAACAGGCCATCTAATATTAATTAATTTGCAAGATTTCTAAAATCCTGCTTTCACTTAATCATTATGGGGTACTGAGTGTAGATTATGAGGTCAAAAAAATGAATTTAAAATGATTTTAGCATAAGACTGCAACATAACAAAATGTGAATAATTGAAGGGGTCTGAATACTTTCTGAATGCACTTTACATATAAACTAACTAACTTTATTGCTTGATCCTCTAATCAATAAATGTTTTTTCTATCAGAAAAAGAGGACAGAAGAGAAAAAAATGCATAAATCTGTTTTCAGTTTTTGGACTTTTTCTCTAATCTTTGACTTTTGGTGAAATATTGGATCATTTGAACATTTATTGAAATGAAACCATGTGAGAAGTTTAGAAGGAAAAATCACTATTTGGTGGAGCTGTTAACAAAAAGAGTGGGGGGAAAACGCACATCAAGAAAACTTTTACAGGTGCTGGATCAGAAAACAAACTGAAGGCCAAAATCAGCACAGCTCAATCAAGCACATAAATCCTTCAAAGAATCAATTATTATTAATAATACATAAAATAAATGATACAGAAATTAAATAGAGCCTCAACAGCAGTTAACATGACTCTGATAAGTCTGACCATTTTCTCTAAGGTAACATTACATCCTTCACTGACACAGTGAAACTAACGTGAGTAACAGTGAGCTCCACGATTAAATAACATGTAACATTAATTGATCAGTGGGAAGTTTAACTTTTCCCTGTACGGCCCCTGTGAGAGGTGGCTCAGGGAGACCATGGCAGGTGGAGGTGGCGGTGGAGCTGCAGCTGCAGGCTGCCCGCATGGCTGCATTAAATTAAATTAACAGCAAGGCTATTTGTTTTATTTTATTGTTGTAGGCTGTATGCTCAGTTGGCAAAGTTTATGCAGAGTTCATTCTGCTGATTAAAATACATTTGTTGGATCATAGCGTTTGTGTTTTATTGCTGTTTAAATGTAGGCTATTATATGGCTATTTAAACATATGTTGGTAGTTGTTCTATATGGCCAGAATTCTGGAATATTAACGGACATATTGGCCATTAGGTGGAAGATACATCCTACAGATGCATTCATTTTTTGTTTTTCAGTTGATTTATATTTAAAGTTCAAGAAAACCACTGTTAAAAAGACAAGTTCTTTTTAAAAAGTTCAATAAATGCATGATGTTTCTAAAGTCAATGAGTAATCATGATCCCGATACTGACAAAAATAATCGTGATTATGATTTCTGCCATAATCAAGCAGCCCTACCCCTCTATACTAAGAAAACACATTAAAAAAGAAAATAGATAAGCCAAATGCTGATTCAGCCCCATGGTGATGGTTCAGTCTGACAAATAAAGTCCCGAACAAACAGAATGAAGATTAAAGGAAGATATTAGTAATAAAGCTGCAGGAAAGTACTGCGTCTCCAGCAGTTCAGATCACCCTCAAGGTCTCATGAAACTTTTTCTTAATTTCATCAAAGCCGTCAGCTGTCTGCTCGACAACACGCTGGACTAAGCTCCTTAAAGTGTGATAGTAGCGATTCAGTTCCTTCAGCTCAGACTGCAGTCGTTTCTCCATTTGTGGACGCTCCCGTTGAGCTTCACTCGACATCTTCTCGTACTTTCTCTTCACAACTTCTATTTCCTCCTGATGTTTGATCGAGTTGAACTCTCTGAGTTCTTTCTCCCTCTGATCCAAAATATTCTCCCTCTCCTGGTAGTTGGGGTTGGAGTAAAACTTATCTCCGTTGGTACGTTTCATCTTCTCCACTTTCTCCAGCAGATCCAGGACCTGACCACGATCGTTGCATTTGTTGTTGTTGAAGACGTGATATCTGTTCTCCACCTTCTTCAGGATCTCCTTCAGCTCACCTCGCACGCCATTCAGCATCTGTTCAAAGTCTGACTTGACCTCATCTCCATGGGTGAAGAGGATGATGGTGTATCTCCAGAAATCCGCCCCAAAGATCTCCTCCACCTTCCTAACAGCGTCTCCATCTTTGTCTTTAAAAACCCCCGCCTGGATGACCAGCAGGATGGCGTGGGGCCCCGGGGCCGACATGTTGATGCATTTGTAGATCTCTCTCGTCACTGCATCATCAGCCTGCAAGGTGTCAAAGATGCCAGGAGTGTCGACCACAGAAACCTCTCTGTCAAAGACTTTATCTTTCGCTTTGCTGCATTCACTGGTCACTGAGGAGAGAAACATATTTTACTCACCAACAGCGTCACCATGACAACACTCAGAGTCTCATCTTAATCATCTTTCATTCACTGTACATGCAGAGGTTTCCCTTCATGTTCTGTCTGAACACTTCATTCCTCTTTTCCTTCAATTACTCGGACAAAAATAGCACAAAAACATTTGTTGATGACCTTTTCTGTTGTCTTCACTCTAGCGCCTGACTCTCATTTAGTTTTAGTCATTGATAAAATGTTTTTATAGGTTTTTAGTCCAATTTGAGTGATTTTTGTTGGCTGAAGTCAATAAACAAACATTCTAGTCTTTAGTTACCATGGTTACAGGTCTCTGTGTGTGTGTGTGTGTGTGTGTGTGTGTGTGTTACCTGAGGCCTGACTGACAGCAGCTCTGAAGGCATCTCTTCCCAGTATGTTATTTCCACTGGAGCTCTTTCCTGCTCCAGTCTTCCCAACAAGAACCAGCCTGACTGCAACAAGAGACACAGATCAGTGATATCATCAGACTTCTTTATCCAAACCTGCCGCCTTTGTTACTCACCACTGGCGGGCAAAAAAATACTACAAAAATGCCCCCACAGTATGATAAAATGCCCTGTAAGATACCCTTACAATGGAGTAAACTAGCAGTTATGGTATAAATTAATGTATCCTTTATGTAGACCATTAGGAAAACAAAGCAACCTTAAAACATTTTGTGGTTGTTATAGCTGACATTAGTCTATTCAGTTGATTTTGATACAGTACTACTCACTGGTTTGCTCAGTCACACCCCCTTTAGACTGTTTGGGTCAGTGGTCTAAGCTGTAGCCTTGATCCTACAACAATTTGTGAGGTCGGTCACATAGCAAGGCTTTTTTTCAATTTAAACAAGTTCATGGATTCAATTTTTATTAAAGAGACTTTACTGACGTATATAGATTGTATTTGCAAAATTGGTTTTAGATGTTGGCCTGTCCAAAGCTCTATACAATATGCTAGATGGATTGTAAAAAGCTAGGTAGATACATTTTTAGCCATATCTATACTAAATATTTAGTACAAACTGTAAATCAACCTTGTGGTGTAATAAAATCTGTACACAAATCAGAGTATATTTTATTCAAAATGCATTTACAACACAGTCACCAGATCTCAACCCAACTGAACACCTATGGGAGATGTTGGACTGACATGTTAGACAGCATTCTCCACCACCATCATCAAAACACCAAATGAGGGATCAACTATTTGAAGAATGGTGTTCATCCCTGCAGTAGAGTTCAGAGACTGTAGAATCAATGCCAAGGTGCACTGAAGCTGTTCTGGTGGCACATGGTGGCCTAAAACCTTACTAGGACATTTTATGTTGGTTTTTCCTATAATTTGTCACCTGTCTGTATCTATCTATCTATCTATCTATCTATCTATCTATCTATCTATCTATCTATCTATCTATATCTATATATATGTATATATATCTATATATATCTCTATCTATATCTATATATATCTCTTTCTATATCTATATATCTATCTATCTATCTATCTATTTCTCTTTATATATACAGTACTGTGCAAAAGTTTTAGGCACTAAAAGTAAAGTGAGAATGCTTACAAAAATATTGCTATAAATTGTTTTAATTCATCAATGAATTTCTTACAAAGTTCAGTAAACAGGAGAAACCTAAATTAAATCAATATTTGCTGTGAGCAGCTTGGCCTTTAAAACAGCAGCAGTTCTCCTTAGCTCACTTGAACACAGTTTTTCATGGTAACTTGCAGGTAGGTTGTTGTAACCATCCTGGAGAAAATAATGTTGCTCTGTGGATTTATTATTTAGGCCATCTCAGGTGCTTCTTCATGTAATTCCAGATTGACTCCATGATGTTGAGATCAGGGCTCTGTGGGGGCCGAACCATACCATCTGTTGCAGGACTCATCATTCTTCTTGTTGCTGAAAATAGTTCTTTATGATTCGAGCTGTATGCTTGGGGTCATTGTCATGTCATGAATAAATTATATATACATATATATATATATGTGTGTGTGTGTGTGTGTGTGTGTGTGTGTGTGTATATATATATATATATATATGTGTGTGTGTATATATATATATAATATGTGTTTAGTCTGATACGAACAGAGAGATGTGCAAAAACTGCACGATGGACGTTTAGTTTCTGATTTACTGAAGTTAACTGTAACTCACAGTCTATAGATTTGTCCAAACTGCCGGTGCTGCCTCTTCTGGTCTTTGCTTCCACTGTTCAGACAGACAGGTGAGAGAAAGACAGACAGGTGAGGTGTTTTATTCATACTTATTAATAATCAGTGCTTGTATTTAGTGTTTGGTCACCTTATTTAAACAGATTTAGTTTGTTAGTTTCTGGTTTGTTTTGTGTGAAGCCTGTTTACTGGAGTAGAGAGGCAGCAGGAGTATTTTCTTCAATAATTAACTAGAGCTGCAACTCATGATTATTTCCGTCACTGATTAATTAATCTAACTTATTAATCATTTTGTCTATAAAATGTCTGCTGATATCATCAAATGTGTTGTTTTGTCAATTTACAACTGCATGATTCGGATCCAGGACATTAGAAAAATTGAGAATACATGTATAAAAAAATACAATAATGGCCTGGATAAAAGTCACAAAAAAGGATATCCAAAAGGATCTAATATTTATCAGAGATATTTTTATGGACAGGGAATTTAAACTGTAAAATCCAGAATAGAATTTAAAATCTTTCTCTTCACCTACAAAGCTCTTCATGGTCAGGCACCATCATATCTTAAAGAGCTCATAGTACCCTATTACCCCACTAGAACACTGCGCTCCCAGCATGCAGGCTTACTGGTGGTTCCTAGAGTCTCAGCCCTAGTTATGCTGCTATGGGCCTAGACTGCTGGGGGACTTCCCATGATGCACTGAGCTCCTCTCTCCTCCTCCTCCTCTCCATCTGTATGTATTCAAGTAGATTTAATGCATGTTGCTAACTTGACTTCTTCGCAGGAGTCTTTGTGCTCTCTTGTCTCATAGGAAACCCAGACATCGGGGGCTGCTGTGATGATGGCATGGTCCTGTGGGTGTCTTGTCTTGACACTTTCTCCTACTGTCAATGCTATTATTATTACTAGTCATATCTCTATTATTATTATTATTATCATTGTTATTGTTATTATTGTTGTTACTATGCTTCTCTGTGTCTCTCCCCCTCCCTCTTTCTCTCTCTCTAAACCCAACCGGTTGAGGCAGATGGCCGCCCACCTAGAGCCTGGTTCTTATTGAAGTTTCTTCCCGTTAAAGGGGAGTTTTTCCTGGCTGCTGTCACCAAGTGCTGCTCATGGGGGAATGTTGGGTCTCTAATAATTAATAAGTGGCACAAAAATAACTAAAATAACTAATAAGTGCCCTGAGATAACTTCTGTTATCATTTGGTGCTATATAAATAAAACTGACTTGACTTGAAAGGACCCAAATAATAAGATCTATAAAATGGAGATAATATATCACAGTTATTATGAATCTAGCTAAAATATTTGATGTGAGATGGAAGAGGACACATAAAACAAATATTATACATAAAAAAATTTTAAAAAATGTATAGCTTAAGATACTCCCTGAGCAAACCCACTTTTTTATTATTTCATTACTTTAATTTCTTAATCAAATGTATGAATACTACTATTGTTACCACTTTTTTCTCCACTTAGTCCTTTTTTTCTCTCTTTCTTATTCAGGATGTTGGGATCTTGGGGTGAAGCATAGTTATTGTAAAGCTGTTTGATCCTTTTTTTTTCCTTTTTAAGAATTAACTATTGTGAAGGATCACAATTAACAAATAAAGAGTATACAGAAGAAATCAGTTTTATCATGTTTAGTTTAACCATTGTAACATCAGCAGTTGTGAGTGGAAGTTAAAAAAAAAAAAAAAAAACTGCGTCACACATTTATCACGTTGAAAACAAGACTTCCACACAGAAAACCAACTAACAGAGTCATCAGTCATGTAGAATACAAATATAGAGATGTATTTTAAAGTTTCCCTAAAGTTTGTGCTCTCAAACACGAGGACAGACAGGTGCAAAAACATGTAAAATGTAAAAAAATAAAAATAAAAAAAATAAATAAAAAGACTTACTGAGTGTTTCACTGTCTGCCATCTCTGCAGCTGGTTATTTCTCCTCTTCAGTCAACTGGTGGCTCACTGCTGCTTCCTGTCTCTACCTTCAAAATAGCAGCAGCCCAACACGTTCTGTCTCTGAGGTTTAGTCCACATTGACTGCTTCATGAATTCATTCATTTACCACTAAGGAAACACAGAGACAGACACACACACAGAGAGAGAGAGAGAGAGACAGGTATGTGTTAGTTTTCTTCGGTGTGCGCTTTTAAGAAAACTCCTGTGCTGTTATTTTGAAGCAGATGACTTATTTCCGGTATGAGCTCCTCTCTGGAAGCGCTTCTCCTCGGGAACTCGACATAAACCGAAGTATAAAAAGAAAACAGAACTAAGGAGTTTAAACTCAGAATAATGGCGCGCGGATTTCTGAGCCGCTCTTGGCTACTCGCCTACCCAGGTGAGTCCAGCTGTCATTACACTCCGATATACTGGATATACTCTCCATATTTATTCATATTGGCAACACAACTGTGCAAACCCCGTGGTGTAACGTAGAGACAGGACGACTTTTTAGTGAGATCATCAGTCTCCACCACATTAGTTGTGCATTACAGAATGAAGCTTGACTGATGGTAATATTATTAAAGCTAGACTGGATATGTATTGCAGATATCTGAAATTCTTCCTAGTCAAAATAAACATTTCAGATATCCACAATCACATTCTTCCTAGGACAAATGACGTCGCTCGTGTGTATTGTGCTTTGAATTTCAGATATTCACAATTACACTTTTGCAGCAGATTTCTTACTAGTCATAACTGAAGTCAGCATTTGCTGTTGGTGAGAAAAGAAAACGCCCGCTGGTGTGGTCACTAGATATCGCACTACACATGTCCTAAACTCAGAGATAATTTCTGGCTCGACCACAGTAGGGCGTGTGTGTGTGTGTGTGTGTGTGTGTGTGTGTGTGTGTGTGTGCGTGCGTGTGTGTGTGTGCGCGCGCGCATGACTGAGTAACGAACTCAGCTCAAACCGTCAAAGTAGGCAGTGCGGATCAAAGATTAATCATGATTCTGTTACTGCATTTCTCGCCTCAAATGTTTTCAGAAACATACTTTAATGTAATGTTAGCTGTAAAATGAGATTGTGCTATTGGCTGTAAAAAATATGGACGTAATCACTGTGATGTGGCTTTTAAACTGCCATTTTGAGGCCTCAAATTTAGCGATTTGACCATTGCCATCTTGGATTTCATCGTCGCCATGTTTGTTTTTTGGAGCCAGAAGTCACAATATTTGGACATTTGGGTGGAGCTGTCCATACCACTAGCTGCTAGCTTGATTAGCATGGTGCATTTACAATCTATGGTTAACAGTGATAACATTAATGTTAATGCTAATTACTAACTTCGCTTCTTCCTCAGAGTTTCTGTGCTTTCTCGTCTTGCTGGTGTCTCTGCCTCCAGAGCAGTGGCGTCTGGATCTGTGGCTGAGGACTGCTTGCTTGATGCCCACTGCTACCGCTATTATAATTAGTCATATTTTTTCTATTATTTTTCTATTATTATAATTGTTGTTGTTATTATGCTTCTCTGTGTCTCTCTCTCCACTTCCCCCCCCCTTTCTTTCTTAACCCAACCGGTCAATGCAGATGGCCGTCCATCAAGAGCCCCTCCTCCAGTTTTTCCTTTCCGCTGTCACCCAAGTGCTGCTCATGGGGGAATGTTGGGTCTCTGTAAATTAAAGAGTATGGTCTAGACCTGCTTGATGTGAAAAGTGCCCTGAGATGACTTCTTTAATGACTTCTTCTTTAATAAGAAGTACTACAAATACTAAAAAGTTAACCAACGTTGTTGTTAAATGAATAATGGATACTTTAAAGTAGTCATTGAGCATGTGCCAGAGGGTGGTTGTGTATTTGTAACACATGATGAAAAAAAACTGGTTTGTAATACAAAAAAAACACAGTCATCGGTGTCTTATTAATATTCATAATTTGGTGCACAACATTGCAATACAACCATAACCAATAACACAAATAACCCAAATTCTCCCTTTTTCAATGGACAACTACATCTACTCACAGAAATGGATCCAGATCCAGATCCAGATCTCACCATCGTCCTGCTGGGAGACTCGGGAGTGGGTAAAAGTGCTTCAGGAAACAGCATTTTAGGACGAACAGCGTTTGTGTCAGAGTTGTCCTTTAATCCGGTAACGGAACAGATCTGTGAGCAGACAGGAAGGGTGCTTGGGAAAAAGATCACAGTCATCGACACTCCGGGAATACTAGACTCAGATGTGGAGATCAGGACCAAGTGTCAGGACGTCCTGCAGTCAGGCAGACCTCATCTGTTCCTGGTGGTGCTCAGAGTCAGCCGGTTCACTGAGGAGGAGGAGAGGGCTTTGGAGGCAGCTGTCAGAGTCTTGGGTGATCAGGGGTTAAAAAACAGTTTCCTGCTCTTCACAGGTGGAGACACTTTAAACACATCTCTGGAGGAATATATCTTTCAATTTAAAACAAGTGCACTGAAAGAGTGGGTTCACAGGTTTGGAGAAAGATTTCATCTGTTCAACAATGAAACCGACGACCGGCAACAAGTCAAAGAGCTGCTGCAGAAATCAGAGGAGCTGAGAGGCTGCAAGGAACTTCCAGGATTCAACCTGCCAGGTACATCACAACTGTCTGTCTGTCTCTCTGTCTGTGTTCATTATATTCATAGATCACAGAATGATTCACAGAATGTCACGACTTTATTCACCATTCAGCTGTTCTCTGATGTTCAAACATGATTCAGGAGTCTCCATCACCCTGCTGGGAAACTCAGGAGTCGGGAAAAGTTCGACAGGAAACAGCATCTTAGGACGAGAAGCGTTTGAGTCGAAGCCTTCCCTCAAACCGGTGACGACACAGATCTGCGAGCAGACTGGAAGTCTGCTTTGGAAAGAAATCTCAGTGATCGACACTCCGGGAATATTATGTGCTGGTGCTGAAGAGAAGATTAAGGCCTTCTGTCGGGATGTCCTGCCGTCCTCCAGACCTAAACTGTTCCTGGTGCTGCTCAGAGTCGGCCGCTTTACTAAAGATGACCAGAGGGCTGTGGAGGCGGCTATTAGGGTTGTCGGGGATCGGCACTTTGAAACCTGTTACCTGCTCTTCACGGGCGGAGATGCTTTGAAGAACGTCACACTGGAGGAATTTATTTATGAAGATAGTGAAGGTCCTCTTCCAGACCTGGTCCGGAGGTTTTCAGAGAGGTATCACGTATTCAACAACGAAGACGGAGGACAGGAACAAGTCAGAGATCTGCTGCTGAAGTCAGGTAAGCTTCAGATCATACATCACATGTTATAGTTATATGACTATATATCTACAGTTATATAAACTCTGTTTGTGTTGTTTTCTTTCAGCTGATCGTCTCAGGAAGTCTGTCCAGCTGTTGAACCGGAGGATCGTTCTGATTGGACCGTCAGGAGCCGGGAAGAGTTCATCAGGAAACACTATCCTGGGCTCAGATCAGTTTACATCAGACTGTAGCTTTGAGCTGGACAGTGAAGAGACAGTCTGTAAGTCAGAAGCAGTGGAGGGTCACTGGGTCACTGTGGTGGAAACTCCTGTACTTAAAGTCAGAGATCCTGACCTGCTGTTTGAAGAGATCAGGAGGATGATGATGGAAAAATATTTTGTGGTGATTGTGGTGAGAATCGGCAGGATGTCCAGAGAGGACTCAGTCCTGATCAGAATACTGTCAGAAAGAATTATCAGATGGTTTTCAGATAACAAGATGGTTCTGTTCACTCATGGAGACGAGCTGAGAGGCCGGTCCATCAATCAGCTGATCCAGTCCAGCAGCATTGTGTCTCGGTTGGTGTCCAGCTGTAGAGGTCAATACTGTGTGTTCAACAACATGGAGACAGGAAACAGGCTGCAGGTCAGAAAGTTCATGAACATCATCGATGAGATGGTTGTACCTAACAGAAGAATGCCCGGGATCATTGATAGACAACACTTTCTCCTTCATCGTTTAGCTTTTTCACACACCCGTTCTTACCTGCATCGAGCTATTAGACATCTTAATGAAGCTTATGAAGGGCTTGAAAGACGATTATAGATCTCGGTGACAGAGGTTCAGTAACAGCAGCTGAAAACACCAACCTGAAGCATCATCATCATCGTCATCATCATCAGAGCTTCATGGACAGAGATAAAGAGCAGGTCAGTATTGATCCCAGAAATAACTGATCAGCAGTTATCAGTCCGTATGAGGCTGCAGCTCATGTTTCACTGACAGACTGCTTCTGCATACATGTTACCGTGGTTACATAACTATCCTGCATATGTACACAGGCAGATCATTTATAACAGTGGTAGGCAAACAGCGGCCTGTGGGCCACATCGGGCCCTTTCAGCTAAAATATGTGTCCCACTGCTAAAAATCCAAACCGTGACATCATGTTCGATAAATCAGCTATAGGTAAAATAAATCCATCAGTGACAATGTTTAAATCTATTACATTTGTTGAAACAGTTGAAATAAAGTCAGTGAATGCTGTTGAAATGAGATTCTAACACACATCTGAACATCTACTCACCTCATCTACTCTCTAACCTTGAAGCCTTTTCAACTGCAAATCACCAAATGGATTATTACCGATCAGACTGAGGTAACAAACATCTGTCACATCTGTTTGATCTGTATATATGTATCTTTAGCTGCTGCCTGCTGTGTTTCTTCAGATTGAAGCTGAATAAATATATTAAAATGTAACTGTAAATAAAAAGTTTTTAGTGAGTAACTGAAGTGTGTTGTTATTCAGATTTCAAAAGTTACAGTTTCAATCATGTACATATGTTTTTATTGATATATATAGATGAACTTCACTGTTTCATATTATTAGTATTTTAAATTCACATCCATATTGCTGTGGATTTAAATATCTACATGTGGTAACATTTTTGGACATTTTACAGAGAGGGTGCATTAAAGGATTTAAGTTGGTTGAGTTGTAGTTTCATATAGTCACCATCCTAAAATAATGGCCTAAGTTATTTTTTGACAAAAATGGGGTTTTTTGCCTTAATCATCTACTCATGATGCTGACCACCTCTGGTTAAATCGCCTACATCCTCAGTTGAACAGATCATGCGATTCTACCCCTGTAGTATAATGGCCTATGTCAAGAGTGTGACTAAATTGTCATATTGCGTAATTATTTTGTCTTTTTATTCAGTCTTTTTAGTCAGCATTTTAGTCAGCAAAATAGCTAAGTCCATGGAGCTAGCATTTAGCAAAGAGTGGAAAGGCTCCAGAATCTGTGGCTGTTACAAGTGATTACAAGGCTTTCTGTTAACCCTTTTCTGCCTTTTAAATAATATACAGTTTTTGTCTCATTTTTTCCACATTACATGATCTAATTAAGAAAGATTTGAATACCATATTGTAATCTAACAGTTAGAAATTATGTGTATAACTAAAAAATTACAAAGGATCCTCTTTACTTTTGTGTTTTATTTAATGAAAATCTCACTTGAACATAATATTAGCAATCATAAAATCATTTGACTGGTATTATAGTAGCCTGTTGTGCAGTGTCTAGAGGCAGCTTGTGCACCCCTAGGGGTGCATGCACACCATGATGATTTTTTTGTGTTTATGTCCCGTTAACCCCACCATCCATCATCTTCCACTCTGGGTGCAGGATTACCCAGAGTTCATAGCACCCTCACAGCCTTGATGTGACGACAGCGAACATGTCACAGTACGTCTGACTGAAGTCCAGAGGTGGACTTTGTATGATATGGTATGATATTGTATGGTATTTATTTATCAGGACAGTGTACAGTTTTTAACCAGAGTTAGCTCAAAGCTAATTTACATCTGCAGACCCCCACAATCAACAACATACAACAGCACAACAACAAACAGTACAAAGCAAAAAACACACAGAACACATTATACAAAATACAAAATACAAAGCTACACAAAATAGCACATCCCATACACTCACAATGTCAACTAGAAATTAATAATGTAAATGTCAAATTAAAAGAAAGATTACCTGCACTAATGAGAAGACCATAGATGAAATTTAAATTCAGTGGTTACAGAGCTGAGTGGTTTTTAGTAGATTTTTTAATTTTGTTTTGAATGTATTGATGGAACTGCAGCTCCTCATATCATCAGGTAGGACATTCCACTGAGTTGTGGCTTTCACAAATCAACACAAATAATAAATGTCAGCCTTTTATCAATATTTATGAGAAATACGGTACTAAAAATTGAATACAATACACATAATTTAAAAAGTTATGTGTGTTAACTTGGAATGACAGGAAAAAAGTATTGAACACGCTAACTGAAATGTAGTTAATACTTGGTGGAGAAGCCTTTGTTTACAATGACAGATTCAAGACGCTTCCTGTACGAAGAAGCTAATCTCTCACAGTGTTAAGGGAGGATTTTGGCCCATTCTTCTAAGCAGACAGTCTTCAAATGTTGAAGATCACCACTCGTGAATCTCATTTTTGCACAGGACACTTGTGGATTTTGTCCCCCATCACATACATTGTACGTCCATTACAAAGGGGATCTTTTTATAGCCAGTATGAACAGAAGGAATGATTACAGCAAGGAAAATCTCTTTCAGTGCTCATATGGGCACCTGACACACTTGAAAAAACGTGAACCTGTCCTTTAAGATAAAAGGTAAAGAAAAGTAAAGCCTGATCGCATGTTCATAGCCTGGATGCATGGGCACAGATGTGGGTATGGACAGTGGGGACATGTCCCTATGTAACAATATCAAGGTGTTGCTGAATTGTCCCTACCAATATTTTTTACCGATCTCAAATTATCTCTCCGTTTTAACTCCACATAATGTTAACGGTGAGATCTATGCGGAGTTGCCTTGGGTTAGTTGGGTTATTTTGATAAAGAGTGAAAGAGTGGGATATCCATATAATCAATCCAAACATTTATCTTCTTTGAAGTAAGTGGGAGAAATATATACTATTTAATGCCATCCCTTCTCTTTTCCATGAGTGGATCAGAAGCAGAAGCACATGTCATTAACATATGAACATTATTTATAAGGTAAATTAACCACAGCATGTCCAACTGATTTTTTTTTGTTGTTTTTTGTTTTTTGTCTTTTTATAAGCTTGAATGAATTTTTTATGTTTGTTCCTCTTTTTCCCCAAAACTGTACAGAAAAAATGATATCAAATTTTTATGGTTTTACTCAGAGTTAGTGTGCACAGGATTTCATTTAAATTTTCAGCAAACCTCTAAAGGAAGAGGTTTTTATCAAACATCAAATATGAGGACAATATGTTGACTCATAGGTGACTTTCTCTTTAATTTTTTGCAGAACATTACAGCAGCACACAGTGGTGGAAGACGTAGATCCTTTACTCAAGTAAAAGTACCAATACATCAATGTTAAAATGGTCCCGCATGAAAAATCCCACTTGAGTAAAAGTACATAAGTATTAGCAGCAAAATGTAGTTAAAGTACAAACTACAAAATAAAAACAACCTAATTCCAAAAATAGAAACATGATACCAACACATTCTTACTGATTTGGTTGCAGTAGAACATTATATTCATGTTTCCATCAAAGGTTTGTGTAATATATTAGCTATGACAATTTTTTGACCTTATGATTAAAAACTAGCTAAAGCTGATGTCACTTTCCCCACCTCATGTATTGCATGGTCATCTTCCTGTATGATGATTGCCCTGCCCATCTATGTGATGGCACACCAATGAGGGCATGCAATTTTAATTATTTGTGGTTTCACAGCTAGGGCTCAGCAAAAAAAAGGTTTTTATTTTCTCTCATCAGACGATGAGTCCCATTTGACCCTATGTCCCAATCAGCCTTAATTGGTCCTTCTTCAAATCTTATTAACAGCAATAACTTCCAACATGACCACCAGCACACTTATTAGAGAGCCTGAGTTTATTGATTTAGACCATAAAGACTCGTTGAAAAAAATGATTGACTAAGTATTTCTAGAGAGAAGTTGAGATTTTTGGATCGGGGGGTCAGTTAGAGCATCTAGCAGCCACCGCTGGCACTTTAAAGTACATCCGCATTGGCTTCAATTTCAAGCTGTGATTGTTGCCATTTGGTCTTAACTCATGCATGTATACATAAATTACCATTACAATACATGTTCATACACTTAATGTACCAGTTTGAACACATTCAGGATCCTGTTTGGAATAAGACCAGTTGGGACCTCACTCACCTGTTTTGACAAGAGTCAACATCCACAGAATGACCACAACCAGCAGAAACACGATGCACTTGACCCCAGTAATACTCCTGAAAAACTTCACATGTCAGTGCAGCCCACAAGTAAACAGCCTGCAGCACTGTACTGGAAAGAAAAGAAGAGAGATTTGAGAGTGGGTATGACAGTTACAGGCTATGTGGTCCAACTGACTTTTACTGCTTCCTGCAATTAAGATCAGCATAATGTTGAAACTTGCCTGAAAGGACCTTTGTCGGGACAAGCAACCTGAACAGATTGGCTGTGTCAGGCAACCTCTTTTATATAACTCTTATTACCTGTTTAATTTAGCAGTAATTTTTAACAAAGGTTTTGATTTTTTGATTTGTCACCCCTTGTAAAGCAAAACATGTTTGTAGTACAAGTACTGTAATTAAGTACAGTTTTGAGTTACTTTACTTTAGTATTTTCATTTTATACCACTTGTACTTTTTACTCCACTACATTTATTTAACTGCTAAAGTCACTTTTCAGATTAAGATTCTACACAGATGATAATATAACAAGTTTATGAAATTCAACTCATTGTTAAAGATTAAACCAGCAGTTTCCAACCTTTTTGGCTTGTGACCTCTCATGAAAAGCACTGATAAACTTCTGGTTTGTACTTGCTCAGAATGAGGCTTGTTTTTTAAAATAAAAGTCACAGGCAGAAATTGTATTGGTAATGGAAACTCAGGATGTTTGTGTGTGTGTGTGAGGAACAATTTGAGTTTTCGATCTGTGTGTGCGTGTGTGTGTGTTTGTATGTGAGCAAGTTCTATCTTTGTGAAGGCTACATTCAATCCTATTGAGATACACACCAAGCAGCAGGCTCACTAAAAATGTCACTGAAATTTTCTAGTCTGTATTTAAATGTTTTGTGCTTTTATGGTCCATGTTTCTAGATGACCAAAATCCTCTGGTAAAGTCAATCAGTCTTAGCTTTTACAAAGATTATCCACCCTGTGACTGGTTTAACAGTTTTTAACAGATTGTGTGTGTATGTAGACACAAAGACACTGTATGTGAAATGCAAATAAACTTGACCTTATTTGACTGTCACACCTGCTGTTCCAACACTGAACTGGTTCGTCAGGTTGTCCATATTCATGTCAAATTGTCAGCATTAAAATCTGGATAACCTGGTTATCCATGTACGAAGAGCAGGGGCCCAGATCTGTGTGAGCATCACACACACACACACACACACACACACACACACACACACACACACACACACACACACACACACACACGCACACACATACTTTGTCATAGGTCACTTGTGGGGACAGTACATAGACTTGCATTCATTTTCTGGAGACTTACCCTAACCCTAACCATAACCACTAGTCACCTAACCCTAACCTTAACCACTGACCCAAAAATCAGCCTTCTCTCCAATTGGTTACACGGCTTTTGTGCCAAATTGGACAAGCCATCAACAATAAACTGGTCTTTAGTCTGAAATTGGTCTCCGAAAGTAGCCTATGACAGGCACACACACACACACACACACACACACACACACACACCTAGATTAACTCATCTGATTTCCTGTACATGGAGAAGGGAGGAGCAACACCAGGTGATCCAGTGTTAAGTCTGTTAGTTCAGACTCCATTTTAAGATGACGAAGCAGAGCAGAAGGGGAAAAACTGAAGTTGAGTGTTAGGTGAGTGTTAATAAAACATTGTTATTATTTTACTGCCAAACTCTCTGAGCCAGTTGTCTATCTGAGGACTGTAGAGGGAAGAAGAGTTAGAATGGACTTCTGTGGATGCAAAGAGAGGAAAGAAAACAGAGAGATACTAACTTCTTTGTGTGTGTTACTTCCTCTTTTCTCTGTTATTGCTGAGACTCTTGAACAGACTTGTTTTTCTTGAATCTTGTTTTCTAATCACACAGTAAGTGTTACTGGTTTACCTCTCAGACTGACTTAAGTCCACAAGATGAGTGATTGTATGGAGGAAGAGGAGGACAGAGCAGAGTCTCCAGTATCCAGCTGTCTGTCTATGAAGAGTGATCGCTCCAAAGGTCATCCTCTGAACTTCAGTAATGAACCTGGACCCTCAGACACAAAGTAAGAGACTGTTTTTACTGTAAACTGGCCTGAGGATGATTCAGTTATCAGACATACTGTATTTCAATGAAGCAGAAAGAATAGATTCATAAAATAAAACCAGGTTCACAACAAAGTATACACAAAGACAGAAATATGCATATGCATGCTTCACTACATTTATAAAGCTCTGCATATTCATGTTATTGTTTTATTAATGTCAGTCATTGTTAAAGTTGGCGCAATAATGATTCACACATCTGTGCCTCTAAGATGAAGTTGCAGCTAGGATTTGTATCAAAGAATGCAGAAAAAGTTTATTCATAATTATGAAGAAATATGATAAAAAAATAACCAGGGTACAGTGTTAAATGTGGAATTATACATTCACTGATAAACACTTTTTGGGATTGTAGATAAATCCAGAAGATTTGATTTGATATAGAAAAGTGTTTATTAGAGATATTGGGAGTGAAACTTATTTTTAATCCATCAATTTATGTTTTTCAAGATATATTACAGGAAACATTGAGTTATCTGCACTTGAGATTGATTATTCTTTTGTCATCAATTGTATTTAAGAAACTTATTCTCGAACACTGGAAGTCCACATAACCTCCCACACTTCTACATTAGAAAATAAAATCTATTATCTGCAAATGGAAAAGACAACAGCTATTGAAAAAAATAATTAAATTGGTTTGAAATCTTATATCATAAGCAAGAAGGACATAATAAGGACACTCCTATCCTACCACCGTATTGCTCTAGTTCTTTAAAGCTAATGTGAGAGAGATCGTCAACAGGTGTAAACTGGCCACAGTTAATGATTGACACAACAATGATGTTTATGGATGCTAGTGTATTTTCTTCCATCCTTCAGAGATGTCTATGCTGCTTGATGCTGACGTCACTGCAGGATGTCATTTGAGAGTTCCCAAAATGACTTTTCATCAGAGAGCTTCTCAGTGATTGACATGATATCGATAAAAACATCTTGGTGTTTGCAGAGTTCAGTACCACAGACAGAAAGCGGAGTCTCCAGTATCCAGCTGTCTGTCTATGAAGAGTGACCGGTCCAAAACTCCTCCTCCAGACTTCAGTAATGAACCTGGGCCCTCAAGCACAAAGTAAGAGACTGTTTTTCTTTAAACTGACCTGAAAATGATTCAGTTATTAGACATATTTCAATAAAAAACAGTTAGATACTAATGGTCATATTCATGAAATAAAACCAGGTTCACAACCAAAGCTCACAAAGTAAACACAAAGACAGAAATATGTATACACACTCTTAACTACATTTATAAAGCTCTGAATACTCATGTTATTGTTTTATTAATCTCAGTCATTATTAAAGTTGGTGCAATAATGATTCACACATCTTTGCCTCAAAGTTGAAGTTGCAGTTAAGATTTGTATTAAGAATGCAGAGAAAGTTGAGAGATATTACAGCCAATGAAATATTGTGTTTAATTAAATGTAAAATAATGTACATTTTTACAAATACTTATAAATAAATATTATAAAAATATATCAGGGTATAGTGTTAAATGTAGAATTATGCATTCACTGACAAGATTTGGCATGATATAGAAAAGTGTTTATTAGAGATATTGGGAGTGAAACTTATTTTTAATCCATCAATTTTCATTTTTCAAGATATATTACAGGAAGCACTGAATCATCTGCAGAGTTGGATTATTCTTTTGTCATCAATCGTATTTAAGAAACTTATTCTTGAAAACTGGAAATCCACATAACCTCCAATACTTCTACACTGGAAAATAAAATCTATTATCTGAAAATGAAAACGACAACAGCGATTGAAAAGAACAAATTAAATCTGTTTGAAATCTTATGAGGAGAGATATGGTTTGCAATGAGGACATAAATAATGTGACTTTAAAGCAATTATCTCAAAGATTTTCATTTACATAAATGTGTGTTAAGTCACTATCTATTGCTAAAGGAGGTAACACAGTGGTGAAAACGGAGATCTTCGAGATTGTTACTTTAAATTCAAACCTAGTTTGAAGATATTGTGTGTTTGCAGAGGTCAGTACTACAGACAGAGAGCAGAGTCTCCAGTATCCAGCTGTGTGTCTATGAAGAGTGACCGGTCCAAAACTCCTCCTCCAGACTTCAGTAATGAACCTGGACCATCAGACACAAAGTAAGAGATTGTTTTTACTTTAAAATGACCTGAAGATGATTCAGTTATTAGACATATTTCAATGAAACAGGTAGATACAGAGGGTCAGATTCATAAAATAAAACCAGGTTAGTCTTAAACGTGGAATTACAGATTCGCTGATACACACTTTTTTTTAGGATTGTAGGAAAATTCAGAGGATTTGGTTTGATATATAACAAGTCTTTCCATCAACTTGTATTTTTTGATATATATTACAGGAAACAGTAAGTTATCTGCAGAGTTTGATTATTCTTTTTTCATTAATCATATTTGAGAAATGTATTCTCAAACACTGGAAATCCACATAACCTCCCACACTTCTACACTGGAAAATGAAATCTATTATCTGAAAACGGAAAAGACAACAGCTATTGAAAACAACAAATTAAATCAGTTTAAATCTTATGAGGAGAGATATTATAAGCAATGAGGACATAAATAATGTGACTTGAAATTCAAACCTAGTTTGAGTTTTTCTTTTTGTTTGTTTTAAGATTTAGCATAGGTATATTGTGTGACACCTACCGGCAGTGCTTTACCGTCATTGTTGGCACGACAGTGATGTGGTCAGGAACGCTGAGTTCCGAATTCCATAAGCATCACTGCTTACTGTTGTGCCAACAATGACGGTAAAGCACATACTCGAGTGTAATATTGCTTAATTGATGTGACTATGTTTGATTATCTGTGTGACTTGATGATTCTGGAGCAGCTTAAAAGTTCTCTTCCAGAATGCATTGTGAAATACATCACAGAACAAAAAATCACTACTATGCTGATGCTTCCATGTCAGCTGATGAGTATGTGTTGCTTCATAAGAGCAGTTTCAGAGAGTCCCCTACAGGGCACAATGTTTTGGGTGAGCAGGGAAATAGTTCTGATGCTCTTTTGTTTGAGATGCAAGTTCAAAGAAAGTTGGGGTGAGGTCTGCCACCTGTCAGTGACACCACTGACAGGTGGCAACCCTGACAGTGGTAACGTTCGTAACTACTGTCATGAGAAAGGACACTGGAAGGCAGATTGTCCTGTGCTAAAGGTTAAAACCAAGGGAATGAGAGCTAATGTTAAGCCTGCTGCATTCGCTGCAGCCTATCCCAGTTGTAAGTGAACCATTTACACAACTCATTGTGGACTGTGTGGGTCCATTGCCATGTTCCATGTCTGGTTGTACAACTTACAGTGATGTGTTAGAGCCCCAGATATCCATCTGCGGATCCTTTGAGGTCGGACTAAGGCTGTGGTTAAGGCATTGTCACAGTCCATTTCAATATTCGGCATTCCTAAGGTTGTCCAGAGCAACCAGGGATCGCATTTTTCATCTAAAATGTTTGGGCACATGTTGAAGATGTTGCGCATTATGCAGAGATAATCATCAGCTTATCATGGGCAAAGCCAGGGTGCCTTGGAGCTGTTCCACCAGACTCTTAAGGCTCTTGTGTGTGCTTACTGTACTGAACTAGATAGAGACTGGGAGGTGGGGCTTCCATGGCTACTGTTGGCTGCAAGGGAGGCAGTGCAGGAAAGTACAGGCTTTAGCCCTGATGAGTTGATCTTTGGACATGCTGTGCATTGTCCCTTGGCAGTGCTTGAGGAGAACTGTATGGATACTAAGCCACCAACAAACCTGATTGATTATGTGAATGGGGTCCAACATCATTTGTTTGTGGCAAGAGAGAAGTTGTGCCTGTCCCAAAATAAAATGAATGAGTTGTATGACCGTCGCACAGAGTGTCATGAGTTCATTCCAGGAGACCAGGTTCTTGTACTTATGCCTATTGCTGGCTCGCCCTTTCAGGCTAAGTATGCAGGTCCATATACCATCACTGAGAAGGTGTCTGATTTGAATTATGTTGTAACAATACAGGACGGAGGAAAACTAAACATCTCTGCCATGTAAATCTCCTGAGACCATACTACAGGCATGTAGTTGACACAGACTTGGGTCAGGATCTGAGGGATGGTGTGTGCCGAACACTTGCTGTGACTTTGGAGGTTTTGATGCATGATGGGGATGGAGTGCTGGAGCCTGATGAAAGTTTGTTTTGCAAGTGGTTAAAAAATTCAGAATCACTTGGTAATTTAGACAAGTTGTTGGCTCACCTGCCACAGTCAAAGTATAAGGAACTGTCGGAGCTGCTGCACAAGTATCCTTGTTTATTTGGTGAAATTCCTTCACCGACTGACTGGATCGAACATTCCTTTGATGTTGGAGATGCTTGGCCGATTAAGTGACAGTTTTACCATGTGGCCTCTGGTAAACATGATTATTTGGATGCTGAGGTCGCATATATTCTCCAAAACAATATTGTTGTTCCATCATCATCTAATTTGGGCTTCTCCATGTATTTTGGTGCCGAAGCACGTGCACCTAGGTGCACCGATTTATGGAAAGTAAGCTCTGTCATGAAATCTGAATCATTTTCTTTTCCATGTATGGATGACTGTATCAATCAGGTGGGGTCCGCCAAGTTTGTGAGCAAATTTGAGTTGCTTAAGGGATATTGGTAAGTGCCTTTGTCTAAGTGTGAACAAGAAGTTTATGCATTTATCATTCTGTCTGGTCTCTATTCTTATAAGGTGATGCCATTTGGGTTAAAGAATGCCCCTGCGACATTTCAGCATTTGATGAACCATGTAGTGTCTGGTTTACAAGGTTGTTAAGTTTATCTTGATGATTTGGTCATCTACAGTAATACCTAGCACTCACATCTGCGGCGCATCCGGACACTGTTCGAATGTTTGGCTGAAGCACGGCCCACTATTAATTTGACTAATTGCGACGTTGCAATGTCTACAGTGACATACCTCGGCCATGTGGTGGGACAGAGTTGTGTGGCCCCAGTCCAGGCAAAGATTATGGCCGTAGCCAAATATCCACAACCCCATAGAAGTTTCTATAAAAACTTCTCTCTCTCGTTGTGTTCCCCCTCACCGAACTGCCCAAGGCCATGGCAAAATTTGTTCAGTCTTCTGAATGTCAGCTAGCTTTTGAGAATGTGAAATCTGTCAAATCACATACCTCATTTAATTCCTGAACTTGTCACTTTCATATATTGCATCAAACTGGACTTTACATTGTGCATTGCATTCAGTGTCTACTGTTGCTGTTGCTATTGTGACCCTCATATATTTTCGTACACTTCATTTCTTTGTCCATAGCACAGTCCATATTTCCTCTGTACAGTCAATATTTCATTTTCCAGTTTTAAGTCCAGTTTCAAAAATATTACTGTTCTATTTTGTGAATAGATTTCAAAATTCCAATTAAATTTTAATATTACTTAGTTCATTTCATTATTATTATTATTTATTTATTTAATTATATTACTTTTGTCAATTTTTATTCTTCTGCATTGTGTGTTTTAGGAGAAAAGGCCAAGACACATTCTTTGTATGCTTGCATTAGCAAATAAAACAGATTCTGATTGAATGGGCTATGTCATGATGACATAAAATCCCAAAACCAAGAATCATAAAGAAAAATCTTGAGGGTTGTGTAAATAGTAGCTTATGCATGCGTTGGTATTTGGCGACCTGGGAATGAGAATGGATTGGTCTTTTCAGCCCTAACCCTAACCCTCACCTAAGCACTTCAGGCCTTCCTGCAAGCCTGTAGTAATGCCCTAGATTTTCAGCAGTATCTTAATCTCCGAAGATGACTCATTTTGGTCACTATTCCCACTAAAAAAACACACAAACAAACAAACAAAAAGCTTAATTTTATATATTGGGCCTGCAAAGTGCTCTATGAAACTTGGTCTGGGATGGCTTGTGTCCATGAAATGAGAAAATTTAAACTTTGTTATAAAACTAAACCAAATACATTGTTGGAAAGGTCTCGACTTGGAGAGTAACACGTCAGTATGAAGATTCTACATGGCTCCTGCTTTGAAATACAGACCTTTGAACCTTGACCTCAGTACATGTTTTAAAGCTTATCATTCAGCAACAAAAGGGGCTAAAGACATGGGACCAACTGTTAAAGAGAGCTCTTGATCTTGGCCTATATGTGAGTAAAGTCAACAACTGAGGGCACTGTCAAATATGGGTAAAATATGATTACAATTAATTTTCACCCATTTAACAATTAGATATTTAAAATCTGATCACAGAAATGTCTTTACCATCACCTTAAACTCCTCAGTGTATTACCAATTCAGTATTTACAACTTCCAATTCTAAGAAAAACTTCCTCCAACCTTCAGTAATGAACCTGGACCCTCAGACACAAAGAGACTTTTTACTGTAAACTGACCTGATGGAAGATGATTCAGAGAGGATGAAGACAAACTGCTCTGCTAAAATATTTCTATTCAAATATTTCTATTCAGAACTATTATTATAGACCAGTGGTCTCAACCTTTTTTGGGCCAGCACCCCCTATCCATTATCTAGGTCCCCTAACGCCCCCCATCAATTAGAATGTAAGCTAAGTGTCTCCTATGAATATTAATGTTGATTATTATTCTGTGTTCATTATTTCATGATTTAATTTTATCATTAAAAAGCATGTCATTTGATACCAAATAACAGATCTCATTTAACTGGACAGTTGGAATATCAATATCATTAGTTTTCCATGCAGGTAGCAAAAGATCCATGTAAATAAAATTATATTTATGATTGTTAAACAAATGCAACGGTTAGAAATTTGACAGTCAAAATTTAATTAGGTCTCATTATTGATCACGAACAGCAGCCAATCAGAAAGCAGTAATTTTGTGCCGGTGCCAAACAAGAAACATTCTTATTAATTGTTCCAACAGAAAACAAGAGCAGCCTACCAAGGAAAAAGTCTGAGGCTACTGGAAAAAAGGAGAACGATATGTATCCATAGCTAAGATATTCAATAGAATACTAGCAGAATTTTTTTGTGCTCTGCGCAATTTTGCTGATATGATTACTGTTGTTTTATGATGTTAACCAGTTGATTAAACAATCGGACCTGCAGCTGTCAAATAAAATAACCAGGTCAAAAGCCCACACAGGTTTTGGTCAGGGGGTTTGGGGGGTTCTTCCCCCACGAAAATTTGATGTTATTTAACTAAAAACTATGTATTTTCACACAATTGTGGACTATTATCATTACAGTATTTATTTTTAAAAATAAGCACTGTGTGCCATAAAAACTAATAATCACAAAACACTGGTAAAACAGGCTTATAGTGAATGGATTTGAACTGCGATTTTCTCCTTCTCCCATAGTCAGGCTGTAGCCACTAGCCATCTGTAGGGACAGCTATGGTTCAAAGTTTATCTTTATGTTATGTACAAACAATTTATTTGTCCTGTTTTGCACCTATCAAAGAAATACAACAGACTGCATTAATGCCATCTCAGCACTTTTTATTCACTTGTTGGAATAAAAGGCATACATCAGACTTTATGATCCAACTGATTCAAGATTCAAGATTTAAGATTTAGTTTATTGTCATTTTCTTGTGTATTTGCATGCAAAAAACCCAAAATGCTGTCCCTCCCAGCTGAGCAGTGCAACAACAGAAAGGATAAAGATATACTGTATATCTGAAAATTCCCTGAAAAATAACATATATATCCCAAGAGAAAAATAAAAACAAAAAAAGAATGAGCAGTTAGCAGCACAGTGCATTAAAGTTCATTTAGAGAGAAAAGTACATGTCCAGAGAACATTAGGCAAAATGATTGTTGGAGCTGCTGGTCTGTATGGGTTAGCTTAGCTTGCACTCCTCTGCACTTGCCCCACTTTCACGTCCTGTTGCACTGCTTTCGATGTTTCCTCTCATGTGTAGCTTGAGGCAAGTCCGTGGTCTCCTTTGGTCTCCCATTGGGCGTAGCAGACCAAGTGTGCTCAGCTGATTTAGCTCCTAGCCAGTATTTCTCATAGCAAAAGTCTTTGTTATGAATGTCTAAAAGAAACTGACGATCATAGACATATTTCCCTTGCACTCCACACAACAACACAGACACAGATGTAGACATGGACAAAGACACTTCAAAGTCGGAACGAGGAGAGGCCGCCACATTGGTCACGCCACCATCACACCAGTTCATGGAGAAGAGAAGAGAGAGAGAGAGAGAGAGAGAGAGAGAGAGAGAGAGAGAGAGAGAGAGAGAAAATAACACCAACAAGGAACCCTTAATTTCTCTTCTTGTTTTCACAAAATAACTCCTTAGCTTCCTCAGTGCAGTGTCTCCTTTGGAATGTTGATAATAGTGGCAGGTAGTAGTTAGCAGTTGACAGCTAACTAGTTGTTTTGATTTAAAAAATATATCCAGAGATGACATTTCCTCTTCTTTTCTTGCTGATTAATGCTGTTACCTCTTCTTTAGAGTCTTTTCTGAAGATTATTTGAAGGTTATTTTGCAAATGTCCCATTTTTTAGGTCCAAGTTTGAGATGTATTCAGGAGCCCATCTCTGGCGCAGCCACTCTCTCTAATACTATCTGTTAATATTTGACTTTTGTTCCAGATTCTTTGTTCCAAAGTTCAGAGAATACAGGTGCATTTTTCCTTGAATGAAAAATGAAGGAAGAAATAAGAGTATCAAAAAAATATATCAGCACACACCATGATACTAGTATAGACACTAGTTTATTAGGGGATTACATTAAAAAAAAGGGAGCAAACTACATGTTTGGTATGTTGCTTTCAGATTCACTCCGTCAGCTGGCACCAGGAGAGAGGCACTGTTGTGCATGGGGTATCTTCATTTTCTTTAAAGAAATAGTATTTATCAATACTATTTATTATTTATTCTTTTTAAAAAAAAAAATCCAGAACATTATTAGAATAGATTTATATTTTAAATATGACAAAAAATTGAAAATATTGTTTCTTACAGCAGCAGTAAGAAACATTACCCCCACCCCCTCTGGCTCTTAATCTGCATGTCAGAATTTACACCTCAAGAAGATATTCATAAATTTTTTGTCCTAATGTTGAAGTCACTGTGATGATCTGCAACTAAACAAAACCTGAAAGAATTTGTTTCAAATGTTTATTAATTTTCCCATCTCTTTACTCAAAATATTACTAAGATCAGCTGTTAGGAGTGACCACATGTTGTGTTGAATCAGTACATATAATAATTGTGCAACATGTGGTGAAAAGTCATGTACAGAAAAGCTTTGCAGCTGAAAGCTCTGATTCATTAGTAAGTGGACCTTGAGACCAGATTCTCTCCACCATATATTGTTCCTAAAGGTCATAATGAACATCATGTGCAGTACTTCTGTTAAAGTTATCAATGAAAACGCCAAAAATCGGGCAGAAAAGGGTCAATTGTAGATTCATACCACTTTTGAGAATATTTGTATTACATTTACACCTTCATTTGTTAGTTAACCGTCGAGAATGAAAGAAAACAAAAAAAGAAAGAAATGCAAAAGTGGCTGACTGCTGGTCTGCTATATTTTTAGACCAATTCTAACTGAGCTCAAACCTAATTAACCCAAGCTAAGCTGCCCAAAGGGACTGTAAAACAGTAAAGGAAATAATTAGCTCTTTTTAATGAAAGGCCTTTAAAATGAAGCAGCTGCAGGAAGTGTTGAGTTTGTATTAATAGCAAACTACAGGCAGATCACTAAATGTTTAATGAGACAGCCAGATAAGAACGACAGTTAAGGTTTGTTTTCAGCAGATAGACAAATTAATCTCTTTATGTCAGTTTACAAGACTTAAATATGTGTTATGAAAGAACGAGAGTTTAAATAAAATGAATAATTGTTTTCAGAAAAGTAGTTACACTTTTACTGTTCTCTGTGACTGTTTGAATGTCTAGACAGTGTATACCAAATTTTAATATTTTTTAACAACAATCAACAAACCATTTTAGTGATAAATAAATGTTTTTACAGAAGGTGGACGAGGAAGAGGAGGAGAGGTGTTTCTGTGGAGAAGCAGCTGTCCTGCTGTTCTTTGTGTCAGGATGCCCTTAAGGATCCAGTCTTTACCATCTGTGAACACTCGTTCTGCAGACAGTGCATCACCTCATACTGGGACCAGTCTGCTTCATCAGGAGACTCCTCCTGTCCCCAGTGTGGAAAAAGATCTAGAACAAGACCTGGACTGCAGTTAGACAGTAAGACCAGCACTGTACAAAGTAAGACTGTAGATCTGTCTGCTGTTGTCTTCATTCGTGAAAACAGGAAAGGATTGTACCTTCTCTATCGTACTGAAAATGAACACAGTGAGACATATTTCTCTTTAGTTACACCTTTATTCCTTTCTTTCAGCAGAAAGTGGTCTGCAGGGGTTTTTCGATGAACATAAGATCAGTCTGAGGAGGACATGTGAATATGTGACTGAGGGAACTGACGAAGCAGGAACTGAAACGCTCCTCAACAGGATCTACACTGAGCTTTACATCACAGAGGGACAGAGTGAAGAGGTTAATACCCAACATGAAGTGAGGCAGCTTGAGACAGCCTCCAAGATGATGACCATCCATGACACTCCAATCAGGTGTCACGACATCTTTAAAGTCTTACCTGACCAAGAGAAACACATCAGAGTCATTATAACGAATGGTGTTGCTGGCGTTGGAAAAACCTTCTCGGTGCAGAAGTTCACTCTGGACTGGGCAGAGGGCTTGGAAAACCAAGATGTCAGTCTGGTGATTCTGCTTTCATTCAGGGAGCTGAACTTGATCAAAGATGAGCAGTACAGTCTCCTTATGCTGATCCATGTTTTCCATCCAACATTACAGAAAGTCACAGCAGGGAAGCTTGCTGACTGTAAAGTTTTGTTCATCTTTGATGGCCTGGATGAAAGCAGACTTTCACTGGATTTCAAGAACACAAAGGTTGTGTCTGATGTCACACAGAAGTCATCAGTCAATGTGCTGTTAACAAACCTCTTCAATGGGAATCTGCTTCCCTTGGCTCTCATCTGGATAACGTCCCGACCTGCAGCAGCCAATCAGATCCCTCCTACATATGTTGACAGGGTAACAGAAGTACGAGGCTTCACTGACACCCAGAAGGAGGAGTACTTCAGGAGGAGATTCAGTGATGAAGAGCTGTCCAGCAGAATCATCTCACACATCAAGACATCCAGGAGCCTCTACATCATGTGTCACATGCCAGTCTTCTGCTGGATCACAGCTGCAGTTCTGGAGCACATGTTGACTAAAGACCAGAGAGGAGAGCTGCCCAAGACCCTGACTGACCTATACTCACACTTCCTCCTGGTTCAGACAAAGAGGAGGAAGCAAAAGCATGAAGAGGGACATGAGACAAGCCCACAGGAGCTGACAGAGGCTGACAGGGATGTTCTTCTGAAGCTGGGGAGGCTGGCGTTTGAACATCTGGAGAAAGGAAACATCATGTTCTACCAAGAGGACCTGGAGCAGTGTGGTATTGATGTCACAGAGGCCTTCTCCTCAGGAGTTTGTACAGAGATCTTCAAAAGAGAGAGAATGATCTTCCAGAAAACAGTCTATTGCTTTGTTCACCTGAGTGTTCAGGAGTTTCTGGCTGCAGTCTACATGTACCACTGTTACACCAACAGGAAAACAGTAGTTTTGAAGGACTTCCTGGGAGATATGGATGATGATGATGAGAATGATGATGATGATGATGAGATAGATTATGATGATAATTTTTATTTTTATAATGATGAAGATGAAGATTGTTACGATTACGATTACGATGATGATGATGATGATGACGATGACGATGACGATGACGATGACGATAACCATTACCCATCTCTGGATGTCTTCCTGAGGAGAGCTATGATCAAATCTCTGGACAGTAAAAATGGCCACCTGGACCTGTTTGTTCGCTTCCTTCATGGCCTCTCTCTGGAGTCTAACCAGAGTCTTTTAGGAGGCCTGCTGGGTCGGACAGAGAACAGTCCAGAAATCATCCAGAGAGCCATCAACAACCTGAGGGAGATGAAGACCTATGTGTCCCCTGACAGAAGCATCAACATCTTCCACTGTCTTATGGAGATGAATGAACGTTCAGTACATCAGGAGATCCAAGAGTTCCTGAAGTCAGAGAGCAGGTCAAAGAAGAAACTCTCTGAGATCCACTGCTCAGCTCTGGCATACATGCTGCAGATGTCAGAGGAAGTTCTGGATGAGTTGGACCTGAAGAAGTACAACACAACAGACCAGGGACGACAGAGACTGATCCCAGCCGTGCGGAACTGCAGAAAGGCTGTGTAAGTTCAGATGTGATTATCAACATTATAAATCAATCACTGCAGAACACACACATCTCTCCTGTCCAGGTGCTCAGTCCAAAAAGTTTTAGATACTTCCTGTTGCCTCTGTACCCAACTTTGAATAGCTTATTTGGACTCTAAATGGTGTACTGTTTGTACATGAAACAACATTTTTTTTGATAAACATTTTTCAGGGAGTGTTTTACAGTGTTGAGAGTGATAGGGAAACAAGATTTCAATATTATAAAGCCAATATTACATCAATCATATCAATATTACAGTAACGTGAAATGTAAATGTAGTAGTAGTGCATGCAGTTAAATGTGTATTACTTTACATTAGAGATGCACTGAAGTGGAATTTCAGGGTCAATAATTATCTGCCTGTTGTAGCTGTAGGAGCATTAATATTTTATCATTTAATTACCTTGTTATTGGAGCACCACCTCCTCTTTGGTTAGGATTTGTTGGTGCTAGGAGGAAGCACTAGCTCTTGTTCAATTTAATCAATGAATCAATCTCATAATCGTAAGTTCTTGTCCCAAACAGTGACCTCTGTTTACTGCAGCTCAAAGAAACAATTTAGACATTTATTAATAGTTAAATGTCTTGAGGATACACAATAAAGCATAAGATACAAAATATACAAAAAATAAAGTAAAGTAAAATAAAGAAATAAATAATAAGGCCTCTAAATGGTAATAAAAATAATAAAGAAAATTATTCAGCAAGAGTGGCTTGAAGTGTGTGACTCGAGGCTTAACACAGACAGAGAACACCAAGGGAAAGCTAATTCAATTTTCCTGAACAAATGATCTGGTGAGGTGTTTTGACGTGGTAGAGGTGTCATCTCAGCAGGTCCAGCAGTGTTTTGTGTGGCGTCACGAGCGGTGTCTGGCAGTAAAAGGGCCCAGATCAGGCTTCGGACTGTAGGCACATCCTCGTGTGTGCAAAGGTGTTGGACACCATCCAGGCTGCTCTGAAAGAGTCTTTAGGCCAGCTTAACATCTAGTTTGCAGTACTGCTCTCAGAAAACAGGCAGAGGTCCAGTTTCAAGGGTTGTTTTCTTCTTCAGGAGTTTAAGTTGAGGATTCAGGCTTTGGTTGGCTTGTAGTAACTTGAGTTGAGTGCCAGATAAAGTTTAATCTGACTACACTCAAATCTTTAGTGACGTCTACTTCAAAATAAAATACTGTACGTGTTTACTTCAAAATTAAATTACCATATGTGGAAAAACAAGACTTAATGTTAAAAATAAAACAAAACAAACTAATTTGTTTCAATAAAAGATTGAATATGCATATACTTGGTTGAAAAACAAATAAAAGAGACATCTTAAGAGTTTTTCTCAAGTTCTGGAGGCCAGCTCAAAGAAGAATCCCTTTGAGGCTCTTTTATGAGTCTAGATAAAACAGGAGAGTTTTGGTGTGTTCTACAGGTTTTCATGCTGAATTATTGATGAATATTCAATTTCTTTGTTTTTGGGTTTTCGGGTGTGGCCAGTGTCTACAGCCTATGTCCTCTGAATTTTGGGGGAAGTCTAATTCTTAAGTTTTTACATGCAAAAATCACACTTCAAGTCACTATGGCCTAGTATTTCACATTAAAGTTGTAAACACATTCTTTTCATAATGTTCAAGCATTTCATGATATTTTCTGATTAATTACTGTCCTACAGTAATAGAGTGAATAACAATTAAAGCAGCAATTCTGTGAGGTTAACACAACATTCAGAGACAAATATACATTCAACAGAGTTATTTCATTACTTCTATAACTGCAAGCATTCAAAGTGCTTTCCTATCTAATGTGCTTATGCATATATGATTAAAGTTAACACTTATGTGACTAGATTAAACCTTTAGAAACATATTACAATATAAATTCAACACAACTCTTACTTCATAAGATAAATTACTAAATATGACTATTGTTTAATATTACAAGAAAACTTTAAACTGAAATCCTTCAAAGATTTTATCTTTACATTCTTAATACTTCAGAAAATTCACTCTTTCAATACAACTACTTATCTAATTTAATTACTAAAATATGATTGTCTGAGGCTAATAGATCAAACTTTACTCACTTTAATGATTTTAAAATACAAATACATAGTTACCAAACATTCATCAACTCTTAACATAAGTGAATTAAACTCTTGTCTTGCATGTAGTTAATAAAAGTTAATAAAGTTTAATATCTCCGTCTTTAGTTCAGGCCATAGTTTGGTCAGAAATTGTTTCTTAGGAGGTGTTGGGACGGGCAGTAGTGCGTTTGGTTATTAGCAATAATTCATAATTAAAATAGATAATTATGAATTATGAAAATAAGATATTGTTAACCTTAATCAATAATTCGGGCACCAACTGTTGGATCTGTGAGGAACACAGTTGATTATTTGCAATAATTATCAATTATCAAGGATAATTAACTAATTATGACAATTAATAGAATTATTAATATGAATTAACAAATACAGGGCACAACCCGGAAACCGGGACCAATAACCAAACAAGGTAGTCTCATAAATGGGAGTTCACCTAGAATGTTAATATCTGAGAGATATCAACATTCAAGGGTAAACAGAGAAGGGTGAATTCGAGCTCTGACTCCTTCAATCAGCCTCTTTTCACAATATTACACACAATAATGACAGAAGAACTTCTCTTTAAAGATATAACAGTGTTTATTAAACTTAGCAAAATAGCAAATGCTTAATTCAATAAACAACTATTCTAAAATCTAATCCTACCAGCTATGTACAGGGTTGGACACATGCAGGGGAATGCGTGTGTGTGTGTGTGAGCGTGCATGGGTGAGACAAGATGGCGACGGGGCTTGACGTGATAACGTCGTCGGTCTGCGACGCGGACATGACTATGGGAGGAAGTCACGTCGCGCAAGAACTGGATGGCAGAAATATGGCGGTGTCTTGGTTAGACAGAAGCAAGATGGCGCCACCTGGTGGACGGCGTCTCGCACTCACCCACTTCTGTGAAAAACACACTTGTCTGATGGCGGATAAGTTAAGACAAAGCGAAGCTTTGTCCCACGTTATCTGACCATCAGCTGTGCAAAAGATGTCGGTGCGTGTATGTGTGTGTGCGTGTACATGTATGTGTTAGTCAGAAGAGAGGGAAGAAGGAGAGAAAGCGATCGTGAGAGGAAGAGAAGCAGTTCCTTTGTCCACAGACAGTGCGTGTACGGATGGCAGTCTGTAACGCACGTTGTCTGGTTTCTGACCGACAAAGCAACTTACTTTCTTTCTCACGATGGCACAAACACAGCAGTAGTCCCGAGCGGGACAAACACAAAACAGTCTAGCATGGTGAACACAACTAAACAGGCAGCAAACTTAAAATACTCCTAAGAGTAAAGCAGGAAAAATGGACTCGGCGGTCCGTCAACAGCACAACAAACAATAGCAAAAGCTAAGAGCTAAATGCTAAGCAACAGCAACTGATGCTGATAAGAACACACAATTAACCCTGCCTCTTACTTGGTCGCTTCAGAAAGCGAGCAGGGTTTGTGTGTAGTCCGTCTTTATGTCCGGCTTTGTCCTGGGCTCGGATGCAGACGGTGGCCGTTCTCGCGCGGTTGGCGAAAAACATGGCAGCTGGCTCTCAGCGGCGTAGCAGAGAGAACAGCAGAGTGGACTCGGTGAAGAAGTTTCTCTTCCTTCTCGAGGGAATTTGAGGACGCTGGTTGCAGCAGCGGTCTCTCTCGGATCCGGGAATATGTTCGGGTGAACACGGGTGAAGTCTCGTCTCATCCGGCGAGGGGAGTCTTCGATGAGGGGAAAACATGTGCGTGGGGTATCCCCTTTAGTCAGCTGACTCCAAGAGGAACAGTAGTTACTCCTAGCTCAGTGACATGGGAAAAGGCATGTGCTTCAGGGCACGTTCAGTTTTTAAAGTGGCGGTGATGTAATGGCTGCATCATCAGGACGCTCCGCTGTGCAGGAGCGTCTCCGCCAATGAGACTGTATGTTGACTGTTCCCTGCTGAGGTGTGAAAATCGCAAGGCATCCTTGGAAATGGAGTTTGCAATGGACTCCCATTGACTGTAAGCAGCATTTTGGCGCTATTCCTTTGTCTCGGGGGAAACAAAGGAACAAGCACCTCGTGGTCAGGCCTCACAGGTTACATGTAGGCACTCTCTGTGTGACCTCGTGGTTTGAGGCCCAACAGAGGTCTTTCTGAATCTGTTGAGCATCACTCATCAACCCCCACTTAGAGGGTTACAAAGGTCAGTTCTGTAGGCCAAGGGTCCGCTCTTACCAACTTTGGAATCCAGGCAAGTCTGTCTCTTCTTCTTCTTAGGAATCAAAGATTAGTTAACACAATTAAAGAACAAGTGGTTGTCCTCCTATATGGCCAATACCAATACAATAACCAATATTTTTAATCTTAAAACTATGTAGGTTACTTTTGTTTGTAAGTTACACTGGCCTTGTGCGCAGAGGCAGCAACACAGGGTGCAAAGGAGAGAGAGGCAACAGAGGCAAGACTGTACAGACTATTATAATCTACTCTAAACCATGTCTGCTGTGTTACCTTCAGTCCGCTTCAGTACCAACAGAAGACCTGACCTTAAAAAAAATCCTTGTTCACAACTGGGTTTAGAATGATGTCACTAGTCCACAGTCACTGTAAAAAGGCTCTGCATTATCAGACGTAATTATCGGCTGAAATTCCATTACCAAAAGAATAACAATAGTTACATTTTTTCATTTCATGGCCAATAGAATATCAGCCACTGACATATCATACATCCCTCCTTTACATACATGCACTCTATAAGACAATCTGCAAACTTTTGAACTGAACCGTGTCCAGCTTTTGTTACAGCTGCTTGATGCCAAAATTGTACAACAGTTTTTCTCACAGCAATTGTTCTTCAAGTATACCAAAAACTTTGAGAGCAAGAAAGACCTTGTAGTTGGTGTATTTACTCTTATGAACACAGTAACTCTGTTTAGTTGTCAAGAATAGTTGCATATGCACTGTTTTGGGCTACTGACCCCTTCCCCCCGAAACACAATTAGCTTTGTCATCAAAATGCGTAGTGTCTATATTTATGATAAAGGTGTTTGATTTTGGTGTATTCAAATGCAATACAATTTGTAATAACAGGTTCAAGAACTGTGGACTCTCACAGACTCACTATGAAGTTGTGGCCTCAGCTCTGAAGTCCAACCCCTCCCATCTCAGAGAGCTGGATCTAAGCAACAACAACCTGTGGGATTCAGGAGTGAGGCAACTGTCTCCTGGACTGGAGAGTCCAAACTGTAGACTGGAGACTCTGAGGTCAGTACACTGACTGTGTTTTCCCCTTTTACATCTAGTATGTGCCCAGTTATTTGAATTCATAACAGAAGTTTCAGCTTTTATTTGATTTGTTTGTTTTTCACAAATCGCTAAAACTACATGATTTATTCTTTATTCAGATTGAGTCGCTGTAATTTGTCAAGCACCAGCTGTGCTCCTCTGGTCTCAGTTCTGAAGTCTAACCCCTCTCATCTGAGAGAGCTGGAACTCAGTGAAAACAAGCTGCAGGATTCAGGAGTGAATCTGCTGTGTGATTTTCTGGAGAGTCCACACTGTAGACTGGAGACTCTGCGGTCAGACACCTTTTTATTTTTTACTTCTGTGCTGAGATTAATATGATGTGAACATGTAGTGACACTAAACTGCAGACATAAAGATGATGTTATGTTGATCCACACTGAGTATGTTAGTATTTATGCTGCACTGGCTAATTCACTGTTAAGTCACTGTGTCCTTATTAAAGTAGCAGCATGTTGTCATTAATATTAATGAGAGCTCTTTTTCACTGCTTGTATTTGACAGTTTTAAACCTGCATCATGTTGGGTTCAGGTGTTTGGAGTTTCCATATTCTAAACTTAAACATTCTAAATCTTCTTCAGCTCTGAACAAATTTTGAAACACTGGATGATTTCAAGCAGAATAATCTGCCATTAAAACTACATGATTTCTTTATTCAGATTGAGTCGCTGTAATTTGTCAAGCACCGGCTGTGCTGCCCTAGCCTCAGCTCTGAAGTCCAACCCCTCCCATCTGAGAGAGCTGGATCTGAGTGAAAACAAGCTGATTGAATCAGGAGTGAATCTACTGTGTGATTTTCTGGAGAGTCCACACTGTAGACTGGAGATTCTGAGGTCAGATACCATTTGTTTTACTTCTGTGCTGAGATTAATGTAGTGTAAAATTTATGGTGACACTAAACTGCAGACATGAGGATGATATTGTGCTGAACCACACTGAGTATCTTAATGGGAAATTATTTTTTTTCTTTGGTGGTTTAGTCCATTGACTGTGACTTCCCCTTAAATTGGTCAGAAACAAAATATTCAGTATACAGTAACAAATATAATATCCAGTATGTGCTTGTTCCAACAATTTTATTGAGCTATGCAGTGTTTAAACTGACTAAAATACTTAGCATCAGAGATGCCATGATTTTTAGGGTTTCATGATTCCATGAAATTGAATTATTGTGGATACTTTGTCCATCACTTTTTTTCCTATTTCCCCAAAATCCATCCTGACATATTTGGTATCTTTGTAAACTTTTGGATATTGAGTAAAATCTGAAATAAAGTGATAATGTCAGTGTTTTTTTTATTTGTGTTTGGCTGCACAACATGAATAGATGGAGTTACTGGTGAAGATGCAGAGTTTAAGAGGTGAAGTCACTACGTCTTTATTGAAGTAGCAGCATGTAGTCATTGATATTAATGAGAGCTCTTTTTCATCGTTTGTATTTGACAGTTTTTAACCTGCATCTTGTTGGGTTTAAGTGTTCGGAGTTTATGAAACACTGAAGGATTTCAAGCAGGTGCATTTTCTTCTAAAGTGACATCATTTATTCTTCATTCAGATTGAGGTTGTGCAGATTGTCAAAGTTCAGCTGTGCTTCTCTGGCCTCAGCTCTGAAATCCAACCCCTCCCATCTGAGAGAGCTGGATCTGAGCTACAACAAACTGTGGAGGTCAGGAGTGAAGCTGCTGCGTGACTTTATGAAGAGTCCACACTGTAGACTGGAGACTCTGAGGTCAGACACCATTTTTTACTTCTGTGCTGACATTAGGGTGAGGTGAAAGTTGTGGTGACATTAAACAGCAGACATAAGGATGATGTTTATGAAGGTCTAGACCTGCTCTATTTCAAAAGTGCCTGAGATTACTTTTGTTGTGATTTGGCGCTGTATAAATAAAATTGAATTGAATTGAAGAGAAATAAAATCTCTTCACATTCAAATGTTGTTTTCAAATATTTTGATACTGTTTAATTATTTGATTTTAAACCATAGTTAACACTTTAAAAAAATGCTTTCAAACATTCAGATCTTTGTTTAAATCAATTTTGATAACATTAAAACATCTTTGAACACATAGGGCCCTATTTTAATGATCTAAAGCACACGGTCTGAAGCGCATGGCGCAATTGCATTGAGGGTGTGTCCGAATCCACTTTTGCTATTTTAACGGCGGAAAAATGGTCGCTGTGCCAGGCGCATGGTTCAAAGGAGTTGTCCATAGTCTCCTAATTAATCATGGGTGTGTTTTCAGCGTAACATGCAATAAACCAATCACAGTGCCATCTCCCATTCCCTTTAAGAGCCATGTGCGCTTGCACCTTGGCAGATTGCTATAATGACAGCGCATTTGCCAAGTAATAAGAAGGAGCACTTCTCTGCAGAGGCAACAGATCTCGTCATGCATAAAGGGAAAGCGCATGATCCATGACGAGCACACTGCTGCTCCTGGACCCTCCCGTGGTCAGCCCCAGACCACGAGTTTGAGGACCTGTTCATTCATTTTTTGCAAATTTATCTTCATTTGGTTTTTGAAAAGGTTTATTTTTTTTAATTACAGCTTTGGTTTCTTTAAAATCATTTTGTTCAGTCATGGAGTAACATGTCAAATCAGCAGGGTTTTAATTGCTGAAAGTATGGAAACCTGATCACTGTACTCTCGAAAATGTTAAAGAATATTTGTTAAATATTGTTCAAAAATTAAATCATTAATTTCAATCATGTGAAGAATCATCAACACAGTTATCAGGACTTGATCAGCTCTCCGAGGTTCTGACCCTGCTGCTGGCAGCAACTAGGAGCTGTGCAGATTTATTTCCTCCGTTAGTTTAATCATTGTTTTCACCTCATTTATATCCTCATCTCATCATGTATTGACGCTGCAGGAAAGTCAATCTGTGTCTGATCCGTTGTTGTCCATCTGTTTAAATACCTACATGTATTACCATGATTTGGTCAAATAATTAAACAATTTAATCCATCCTTACTGCGATTAGTTAATTCTGATAAATATTATGACTAAGCATTATGACATGTATTTTTAAAAATATATTAATATACACAATAATAATCTTTCACATTGTAATCCTCTTATTTGTTACCTTTTGCATGTTTGTGCATGTCTGCTGCACATCCTGTGTGTGTAACAAGCAGAGTGTATGTTGTGCACCTGCCTCTGTAGGTGCATATTACTGTCCTGATAATGCACCCTTAAAATAACAGTGAAGCATTGCACCATTGACTTTAGACCAGGTTTTTGTTGGTCAATAGTGCAATCACTTTCTGCTGCCTCAAGATAGCAATGCGCTGACAATGCACCTGACCACACCTTACTTTTAGACCAACACACCCATGGGCGCACTGATGGGCGCAAGTGCCATTGCTATTTTAACAATGTGGGGGCTGGGCGGGAAAATGACAACTGCGTCAGTCTTAAAATAGCAAAGTGTTCAGCACCGTTCTGCGCCGGGCGTAAGGTAGGGCCCATAGACTTTATAGTGATCCACATTGAGCATTTTTTTGGTCTTCATATTTAATATAACATGACAAAACCTCCACTGGCTAATTCACTCTTAAGTCAGTTTGTCTTAATTTAAGTAGCAGCATGTTGTCATTAATGTCAATGAGAGCTCTTTTTCACTATTTGTATTTGACAGTTTTAACCTTCATCCTGTGAGGTTCAGGTGTTTGGAGTTTCCATTTTCTAAACCTCTACATTCTAAACCTTCTTCAGCTCTAAACAGATTATAAAACATTGAATAAAGTAGGAACATTTTCTTCTTAAGTGACATAATTTATTCTTTATTCAGATTGATGAACTGCAGTATGTCAAAGATCAGCTGTGCTTCTCTGACCTCAGCTCTAAAGTCCAACTCCTCCAATCTGAGAGAGCTGGATCTGAGTGGAAATGAGCTGAAGGATTCAGGAGTGAAGCGGTTGTGTAATTTTCTGGAGCGTTCACGCTGTAGACTGGAGACACTGAGGTCAGACACCTTTTTTACTTCTGTGCTGAGATTAATATGATATGAAAGTTGTGCTGACCCTAAACTACATAAGGATGATATTATAATGATCCACAATGAGTATGTTAACCCTATTGTTGTCCTTGGGTCAATCTTGACCCGGGAGGACAACAGGTGTCATTATGTGCTGTCATCAAAAAAACTGAAATGGTTTTAAAACAGTATCCTGACTAAACTTTTACATATACCAGTCTGCCATAACTCATCAACATATTTTCTTCTGATCTCAACTATAGTTAAAATAATTCATAATTTCTTAATCAGGATACTGTTTTGAAACCATTTCAATTCTTTTGATGACAGCACATATTGACACCTGTTGTCCTCCCGGGTCAAAATTGACCCGAGGACAACAGGAGGGTTAATGGTAAAGTCTGTTTTCTTCTTTGGTCGTTAAGTCCATTGACTGTGTCAGAGCTGCAGATCTAAATCTTAAATATAACAAGAAAAAACAACACTGGAAAATTCACTCTGAACCTCTTAAACACTTGATTTCTACTTTGAATTTATTTCATCTTTACCTTAAATTTGTTCCTATAAGTCAAAAACATTACAAATATCCAGCATTTATGAAGCAATGCAGTGTTTATACTGACTGAAATATTCAAACACAAGATGCCATGATTTTTTATTGCTTCAAAATTTCCATAAAACTGAAATACTGTTGATATTTTGTGCATCACTGTTCTTCCTATTTTTCCAAAATCCAGCTTGACATAGTTGGTATTTTTGTAAACATTTGGAGGTTGAGTAGAATCTGAAATGAATGTCAGTGTTTTTTACTTGTGTTTGGCTGCACAACATGGTTTGTATAGATGGAATCACTGATGGAGCTCCAGAGATTAAGAGGTGAAGTCACTGTCTTTATTGAAGTATCTGCACGTTGTTATTAATATTAATGACAGCTCTTTTTCACTGTTTTTAATTGACAGTTTTTAATCTGCATCTTGGTGGGTTCAGGTGCTTGGAATTTCCATTTTCTGAACTTCTACATTCTAAACCTTCTTCAGCTCCGAACAGAAACATTGAATGATTTCAGGCAGAATAATCTCCTTCTAATACTACATGATTTATACTTTATTCAGATTGAGTGGCTGCAGTTTGTCAGAGATCAGCTGTGCTTCTCTGGTCTCAGCTCTGAAGTCTAACCCCTCCCATCTGAGAGAGCTGGATCTGAGTGACAACAAGCTGCAGGATTTTGTTGTGAAGATGCTGTGTGATTTTCTGAAGAGTCCACATTGTAGACTGGAGACTCTCAGGTCAGACATTTTTTACCTTTGTGCTAAAATCAATATGATGTGAAAGATGTTGTGACACTAATCTGCAGACATAAGGATGGTATTATGCTGATCCACACTGAGTGTCTTAAAGCTGGAGTGCAGGACTTTTGTCTCTCCTTCTGGCAGTGAAAGTAAAGGGGGGTGCTCGGCTATGATTGTCTGACACAGGCATGTAGCACACTGTCATGCGCACCCTGAATTACAGACAGACAGAGAGGGCTTGTAAAAACGGATAGGTTTTGATGTTCCACTGGCCCAAAAATGTATTATTTGACAGTCCACCAGGCTTTGTCCCAGTATGCCCGATAGCCAGTACACCACTGGCTGTAACCTACTGTTGCAGCCGTAAAACTGGATAAATTGTTTTGAGCATCACAGAATCCCCACAAAATGATTTGTTTCACTATCGTAATTTGATCCATTCTGTCCAACAACATTTGGAAAGTCTAGAAAAGCTGCACAATTAATGGCCAAATGGCCAGCGAAGGAATGTGAAACCTGACAGCAGATTAAAAACTCCACTATACTCTGAAATACAGAGAGATTTATCTGGCAATGATAGGCTTTATCAGCATTGTGTGAAGTTTGTCAAGGGCTGGAATGTAACGAATGTAACAAACATTCATTTATATGTAAAAGTTCCGAACTGCAGGTTTAAGGATAACGTCTATTTTCTTCTTTGGTGGTTTAAACCACTGAGTGTGTTAGAACTGCAGATTTAAAATTTAAATATAAATAGAAGAAAACAACACTGAACAATTCACTCTAAATCTCTTAAGCACTTGATTTCCATGTTAAATTTCATCTTCCCCTTAAATTTGTTCCTTTAAGTCAAAAACAAAACAGCACTAGACAGTAACAAATATGATATCTGGTATTTACTTGTTCCAACACATTTATGAAGCTATGCAGTGTTTATACTGAGTGAAATATTCAATCTCAAGATGCCATGACTTTTTATGGCTTCACAATTCCATGAAACTGAACTAATGTGGATATTTTGCGCATCATTATTCCAACTTTCACAAAATCCACTTTGACACATTTGTTATCTTTGTAAACTTTTGGATGTTGAGTATAATCTGAAGTAAATGTCAGTGTTTTAACTTGTTTGGCTGCACAACATGAGTTTGTATAGCTTGAGTCACTAGTGTAGCTGCAGCATTTAAGAGGTGAAGTCACTACATCTTTATTGAGATAGCAGCATGTTGTTATCAATATTAATGAGAACTCTTTTTCACTGTTTGTATTTTACAGTCTTTAACCTGCATCTTGTTGGGTTCAGGTGTTTAGAGTTTCCATTTTCTAAACTTCTACATTCTAAACCCTCTTCAGCTCTGATCAGCAGGAACATTTTCTTGAAAATGATATAATTTATTCTTTATTCAGATTGAATGACTGCACTTTGTCAGAGATCAGCTGTGCTTCTCTGGTCTCAGCTCTGAAGTCCAACCCCTCCCATCTGAGAGAGCTGGAGTTGAGTCACAGCAAACTTCAGGATTCAGGAGTGAAGCTGCTTTGTGATTTTCTGGGGAGTCCGGACTGTAGACTGGAGACTCTGAGGTCAGACACCATTTTTTGACTTCTTTGCTTATGATGTATAAGTTAGGATGACAATAAACTGCAGACATGAGTATAATATTATGCTGAACCACACTGAGAATGTTAATGGTAAATTATTATTCTTTTTTGTTGGTTTAGTCTATTGACTGTGTCAGAGCTTAATATAACAAGAAAATGCTGCACTGGCTAATTCACTATTAAGTCACTGTGTCTTTATTGAAGTAGCAGCATGTTGTCATTAATATTAATAAGAGCTCTTTTTCACTGCTTGTATCTGACAGCTATTCACCTGCATCCAGTTGGGTTCAGGTGTTTGGAGTTTCCATTACCTAAACTTCTACATTCTAAACCTTTTTCAGCTCTGAACAGATTGTAAAACATTTTTATGATTTCAAGCAGAGTAATCTGCTACTAAAACTAAATGATTTCTATTTTATTCAGATTGAGTCACTGCAATTTGTCAGACATCAGCTGTGCTTCTCTGGACTCAGCTCTGAAGTCCTGCTCCTCCCATCTGAGAGAGCTGGATCTGAGTGAAAACAAGCTGAAAGATTCAGGAGTGAAGCTGCTGTGTGATTCTCTGGAGAATGCACACTGTAGACTGGAGACTCTGAGGTAGGAATGTGCAGAAAGCCCAGTATTTGCATCTGTATCTATATTTGTTGAGGCAGCAAAATTATTACATGTTTAAGTATAAACTATCTTACAAAGGAGGTCCAAACACCAGGTCTTGAACTCCACTTTCTCAGAACATAGATGACAGCACTGACTACAGAGCTGAACCAAATGCATTGCCAACATGTTGGCAGACCTCTACTTATTTATACACCCATAACACAGAAACAGTACAGTGTGTAACGTGTAGCAAGAACTTGCACTTTTCATTTACTGCCTATTTTTTATAACCTAACTTTGTGGAAAAAAGAAAGGGAGCAACAGGTTATGGAGAATCCCTTGGGAGCATTTCGCTTGTGTCAGTAGCTCAGCCTTATCTCTGGGCAACACCCACAACTCTGGGAATGATGTGCAAATAAGGAAATGTGCATCATGCTGCAGGTGGATGTGACTCCCCTCATCAAGACCTGCTAATAGATGTAACAGCAGAGCACAGGAGAGAGACTGAGATAGCAATGTAACTGACCTGTGCACTGGTATTTGATTTTTTTATTCTTCTTGAAAACAAATCATTTTTAAAATATCTGTATGAAATAAATGTGCGTAAAAAACCCACTATTTGTGCTTTGTTGAATAATGTATTTGTATTCAGGCACATCCTTACTCTGTGCTGAGATTAATATGATGTAAAATATATGGTGAAACTAAACTGCAGACATGAGGATGATACAATGCTGAACCATACCGAGTATGTTGATGGTAAATTCTTTTTCTTCTTTGGTGGTTTAGTCCATTGACTGTCTCAGAGCTTCAGATTTAAATCTGAAATATAAAAAGAAAAAAAATGACACTGGACAATTCACTCTAAACCTCTGAAACACATGATTTCTGCATTGAATTTCATCTTCCCCATAAATCTGGGGAACAAAACATTCTATCAGACAGTAACCAATATAATATCCAGTATTTACTCATTTCAACATGTTTTTTCTTATTTATTTATTTGGACCATGTAGAGTGTTAAACATAAATGTTACCATTTGATGTACTGTACCAGAGATAGCTTATGGCTAATTTTCATTTGCAGTCCCTTCAGCAGGTCTCAATTAAAACATAACAGCACAATAACAAACACTACAAAGTAAAAAACACACAGGACACATAATACAAAATACAAAGCTACACACATCATATACACCCACGATGTCAACTGGAAATGACTAATGTATGCTTGTCAAATTAAAAGCAAGATTATTTATGTTCATGAGAAGACCATGAAATAAAATGTAGAGTCAGTGATTATAGAGCTGAGTAGCTTTTAGCAGACTCTTAAACTGACTGAAATATTCAAACACAAGATGTCATGATTTTCATGGTTGCATGACTCCATGAAAGTGAACTATTGTGGATATTTTGTCATGCATTTTCTTATTTTCCCAAAAACCATCCTGACATATTTGGTATTTTTGTAAACTTTTGCGGGTTGAGTAGAACCTGAAATAAATGTTAGTGTTTTTTACTTGTGTTTGGCTGCATGACATGAATTCGTATAGATGAAGTCACTGGTGGAGCTGCAGAGTTTAAAAAGTGTTGGGTTCAGGTGTTTTGATTTTCCATTTTCTAAACTTAGGGTTACAACTTACATTCTAAACCTTCTTCAACTCTGAACAGATTATGAAACATCAAAGGATTTCAAGCAGAGCAATCTGCTTCTAAAGCTAAATGATTTATTCTTTATTCAGATTGAGTTGCTGCAGTTTGTCAGAGATCAGCTGTGCCTCTCTGGTCTCAGCTCTGAAGTCCAACCCCTTCCATCTGAGAGAGCTGGATCTGAGTGAAAACAAGCTGCAGGATTCAGGAGTGAAGCTGCTGTGTACTTTTCTGGAGAGTCCACAATGTAGACTGGAGACTCTGAGGTCAGACACCATTTTTTTTTTTACTTCTGTGCTAAGATTAATATGATGTTAAAGTTATGGTGACACTAAACTGCAGACATAAAGATGATATTATGTTGATCCATACTGAGTATCTTACTATTTATGTGTATTTTCTTTTTCATTGGTTTAGTCTGTTGACTGTATCAGAGCTACAGATGTAAAACCTTAATATAACAAGAAAGTACTGCACTAGCTAATTCACTGTTAAGGCACTGTGTCTTTATTGAAGTAGCACCATCTTGCCATTGACATTAATGTTAATGACATTAATGTCACTGCTTGCATTTGACAGTTTTTAACCTGTATCCTGTTGGGTTCAGGTGTTTGGAGTTTCCATTTTCTAAACTTGTACATACGAAACCTTCTTCAGCTCTGAACAGATTATGAAACACTGTATGATTTCAAACAGAATAATCTGCTACGAAAGCTACATAATTTATTCTTTCTTCAGACTGAGTCACTGCAATTTGTCAGAGATCAGCTGTGCTTCTCTGGCCTCAACTCTGAAGTCCAACCCCTCCCATCTGAGAGAGCTGGATCTTAGGGAAAACAAGCTGCAGGATTCAGGAGTGAAGCTGCTGTTTGATTTTCTGGGGAGTCCGGACTGTAGACTGGAGACTCTGAGGTCAGACAACATTTTTTGACTTCTGTGCTGATGATTAATATGATGTATACGTTATGGTGATAATAAACTGCAGACATGAGGATAATATGATGCTGAACCACACTGAGTATGTTTAAATCATTCTCACAATGAGATTTAAATCATAAATATAAAAAGAAAAAAATCAACACTGGACCATCACTCTGAACCTCTAAGACCCTTGATTTCTATGTTAAATTTCATCTTCTTAAATTTGTTGCTTTAGGTAAAAAACAAAACATATTATCAGACAGTAAGAAATATAACATCCAGTATTTGCTTATTTCAACATGTTTATGAAACTATGCACTGTTTAAACTGACTGTAGTATTTTAACACAAGATGCCATGATTTTTATGGTTACATGATTCCATGAAATTGAACTATTTTGGATAATTTGTTCATCGTTTTCCCTATTTTCCCCAAATCCATCTTGACATGTGGAATCTTTGTAAACTTTTGGATGTTGCTTAGAATCTGAAATAAATATTAGTGTTTTTTACTTGTGTGTGGCTGCACAACATGAGTTTGTAGAGACAGAGTCACTAGTGGAGCTGCAGAGTTTAAGAGGGAGAGATGAAGTAACTGCATCTTTATTAAATTAGCAGCATTTTGTCATTAATATTAATGAAAGCTCTATTTCACTGCATTTGACAGTTTTAACCTGCATCTTGTTGGGTTCAGGTGTTTGGAATTTCTAATTTCTAAACTTCTTAATTCTAAACCTTGTTTAGCTCTGATCAGTTTATGAAACATTGAATGATTTCAAGCAGAATAATATGCTTCTAATGCTACATGATTTATTCTTTTTTCAGATTGAGGTCCTGCAGTTTGTCAGAGATCAGCTGTGCCTATCTGGCCTCAACTCTGAAGTCCAACCCCTCCCATCTAAAAGAGCTGGATCTGAGTCACAACAAGCTGCAGGATTCAGGGGTGAAGCTGCTGTGTGATTTTCTGGACAGTCCACACTGTAGACTGGAGACTCTGAGGTCAGACACCACTTTTTAGGGACCGAGCCCAAAAGGCAGAGGACTACTGTTTTACAGTCACCTATGTAACTAAAATGGCTGCCACGGCCTGTAGGAATGTCATCGAGAGATCAAACCAAAACTCAATTATTCATCTCATCAAGACCTACAAATCATACAGTGACACCCCTGACCTAAATCCAACAGGAAGTCCACAACTAGCCTTTCAAAATAAGACTTTGCCCTAATTTTGGCCCCAGAACAAATGCTATCTCCTCCAAGGGCGTTAATGGTATCGGCTTCAAACTCTAATAGATGACTTATGACCCTATGCTGAAAAAAAATGGTTAAAAACTTTGTAATAACTCAAACAGTTTGGATTTTGTAAGCCCTAAAAGTTGCATTGCCACATCACACCTTACAATGTAAAACAATGGGGAGGCAATCTATGGGCATGAACTTTGTGTCAAACAGAGGCTTCTGACGTCTAAACTATAAGTCGGACCACTTTCAAACCTGTATCAATGGATTCGCCACGAAATTTCCTTCTAAAATATGATTAATGTAAGATTTGGCCAAAGTAATGGGAATTATGTGAAGATGTCACAAGAAGTGTACTCTAAAATCCTCCTCTCTAACTGCTCCTGGTGATGTCACTCTCTCAGTGCTGTGAAACATTCCACAATACACACTTCTTATAAAATCACAGGAGGAGCAAGAAAAGATTTTAAAACTCACATTCTAATATCTCAAAAACAATAAAAGATAGAAAAAACATGTAAATTCAAGATTTGTAGGTCAAAGTCTCATGACTCATTTAAAGTCTGTATCTAAAACTATGTAGAAGCAGTAAATGTTCAAAAAGGTGTGGGTTTGCTCACACTCTCCATTCAAGTGTATGAGTATTTTTCTGTGTCCAGCTGCAGTTACTTATTGTCTCTACACACCTGACAGTACACATTTCAATCAAACTTTGATCAGGTCATGTGGGTTAAAACACTTTACTTTTCTAAAAATAGACTTGATGAAAATTAGGAAATTAATTTATTTTACACACAAACTCATCAAGAGTTTTCAATTTACTAATTGAAATTCAAGTGAATGGGCCCAAAACTTGCTCTCACCTTGCAGAAAATTCTCATGCTGTCAATCAAACTTCCAAAATAAAAGCACACCGCACTTGTAAGAAATATACCTCATTTTTAAAAAGCAAAATGATCTGATCTGGACGGGCCAGATTGCAAGGTCCCAACCAATGCTGCTTGCAGCTTTAATTTACTTCTGTGCTGAGATTAATATGATGTGAAAGTTGTGGTGACACTTAACCGCAAACATAAAGATGATGTTATGTTGATCCACAATGAGTATCTTAATATTTATGTCTATTTTCTTCTTCAGTGATTTAGTCTATTGACTGTGTCAGAGCTGCAGATTTGAAAGCTTGATACAACAAGAAAATGCTGCATGTATAATTCATTGTTAAGTCACTACCTCTTTATTGAAGTAGCTGCAATTTGTCATTAATATTAACAAAAGTTCTTTTCACTGTTTGTATTTTATAGTTTTTAACCTGCATCCTGTTGGGTTCGAGTGTTTGGAGTTTCCATTTTCTAAACTTGTACTTTCTAAACCTTATCTAGCTCTGAAGAGATTATGAAACATTGTATGATTTCACTAATTGAGTTGCAGAGCTTAAGAGGTGAATTCACTACATCTTTATTGAAGTAGCAGCATGTTGTCATTAATATTAATGAGAGCTATTTTTCACTGGTTGTATTTGACAGTTTGTAACCTGCATCTCATTAGGTTCAGGTGTTTGGAGATTCCGTTTTCTAAACTTCTACATTCTAAACCTTCTTCAGCTCTGATCAGATTATAGAACAATGACTGATTTCAAGCAGAATAATCTGCTTTTAAAACTACATGATTTATTCTTTATTCAGATTGAGTTGCTGCAATTTGTCAGAGATCAGCTGTGCTTCTCTGGCCCCAGCTCTGAAGTCCAACCCCTCCTATCTAAGAGAACTGGATCTGAGTGAAAATAAGTTGAAGGATTCAGGAGTGAAGCTGCTGTGTGATTTTCTGGAGAGTCCACACTGTAAACTGGAGAATCTAAGGTTAGACACCTTTTTTTTACCTCTGTGCTGAGATTTATATGATGTTAAAGTTATGGTGACACTAAACTGCAAACCTGATACTATGCTCAACCACACTTAGTATGTCTGGGGTAAATTCTTTTCCTTCTTTGGCGGTTTAGTTCATTGACTATGTAAGAGCTGCAAATTTAAATCTTAAATATAAACACTTGATTTCTACCTTAAATTTCATCTTCCCCTGAAATTTGATCCTTTAAGTCAAAAACAAGAAATTCTGTCAGACGGTAACAAATATCCAGTATTTGCTCAATTCAACACCTTTATGAAGGTATGCAGTGTTTAAATTGACTGAAATATTTAAACACAAGATGTCATTTTTATGGTTTCATGATTCCATGGAACTAAAATATTGTGGATATTTTGTCCATCATTGTTTTTCCTATTTTCCCCAAGTCCAACATGATATATTTGGTATTTTTGTAAACTTTTCAATATTAAATACAATCTGAAATAAATATGTGTATAAATAAGTGTTTTCTTGCTTGTGTTTGGCTGCACAACATGAGTTTGTATAGATTGTGTCACTAGTTGAGCTGCAGAGTTTAAGAGACAAAGTAACTACATCTTTATTAAATCAGCAGCATTTTGTCATTGATATCAATGAGAGCTCTTTTTCACTGTTTGTATTTGACAGTTTTTAACCTGCATCTTGTTGGGTTCAGGTGTTTTGAATTTCAAATTTCTAAACTTATGAAACATTGTATGATTTAAAGCAGAATAATCTGCCACTTAAGATACATGATGTATTCTTTATTCAGACTGAGTCGCTGCAAATTGTCAGAGATCAGCTGTGCCTCTCTGGCCTCAGCTCTGAAGTCCAACCCTTCCCACCTGAGAGAGCTGGATCTGAGTGTAAACAAGCTGTCGAAGTCAGGAGTGAAGCTGCTGCATGACTTTGTGAAGAGTCCACACTGTCAACTGGAGACTCTGAGGTCAGACACCATTTTTTTATGACTGTGCTGACTTTAATATGATGTGAAAGTTGTGTTGACACTAAATTGCAGACATAAGGATGATGTTTATGAGGTAAAATCCCCTCACATTTACAATGTTGATTTCAAATATTTAAATACTATTTAATTATTTAATGTTAAACAATAGTTGATACAAAAAGATAATTTCAAACATTGAGACCTTTGTTTAAATCAATTTTGATAACATTAATACTTCTGTGACCATATACACTTTATACTGATCCACACTCATCATGTTTTTTGTCTTCATATTTAGTATAACATTAAAATAGCTCCACTGGCTTATACACTCTTAACTCATTTTGTCTTTATTAAAGTAACAGCATGTGGTCATTGATATTAATGTGAGATCATTCTCACTGTTTGAATATGACAGCCAGAAACGTTGAGAGATTTCAAGCAGGAACATTTACTTCTAAAGTGACATTATTTATTCTGTATTCAGATTGAAGGGCCGCAGTTTGTCAAAGATCAGCTGTGCTTCCCTGGCGTCAACTCTGAAGTCTATCCCCTCCAATTTGAGAGAGCTGAGCCTGAGTGGAAATGAGCTGCAGGTTTCAGGAGTGAAGCAGCTGCATAATTTTCTGAAGAGTCCACGCTGTAGACTGGAGACACTGGGGTCAGACACCATTTTTGTACTGAGATTAATATGATGTGAACATTGTGTTGACACTTAACTACAGATATAAGGATGATATTATACTGATCCACAATGAGTGTCTTAATGGTAAAGTCTGTTTTCTTGTTTGGTGTGTCAGAGCTGCAGATTTAAATCATAAATTTAACAAGAAAAAAACAACACTGGTTAATTCACTCTGAACCTCTTAAACACTTGATTTCTATGTTGAATTTCATCTTCCTCTTAAATTTGTTCCTTTAGGTCAAAAACAAAACACTCTATCAGACAGTAACAGATATAATATCCAGTATCTGCTCCTTCCGACACGTTTATGAAGCTATGCAGTGTTAACACTGACTGAAATCTTAAAACACAAGACGTCATGATTTTTTATGGCTTCACAATTCCATGAAACTAAAATATTATGGATATTTTGTGCATCATTGTTTTTCCTATTTTCCTAAAATCCAGCCTGACATATTTGGTATTACTGTAAACTTTTGGAAGTTGAGTAGAATCTGAAATAAATGTCAGAGTTTTTAACTTGTGTGTGGCTACACAACATGCGTTTGTATAGATGGTCACTAATTGAGTTGCAGAGCTTAAGAGGTGAATTCACTACATCTTTATTGAAGTAGCAGCATGTTGTCATTAATATTAATGAGAGCTATTTTTCACTGTTTGTATTTGACAGTTTGTAACCTGCATCTCGTTAGGTTCAGGTGTTTGGAGATTCCGTTTTCTAAACTTCTACATTCTAAACCTTCTTCAGCTCTGATCAGATTATAGAACAATGAATGATTTCAAGCAGAATAATCTGCTTTTAACACTACATGATTTATTTTTTATTCAGATTAAGTGGCTGCAGTTTGTCAGAGATCAGCTATGCTTCTCTGGTCTCAGCTCTGACGTCCAACCCCTCCCATCTGAGACAGCTGGAGCTGAATGAGCTTATGATGCAGGATATAGATGTGAAGCTGCTGTGTGATTTTCTGAAGAGTCCACACTGTAGACTGGAGACTCTGAGGTCAGAGACCATTTTTTTTATTTCTGTGCTAAAATTAATTTGATGTGAAAGTTGTGGTGACACTAATCTGTAGACATAAGGATGATGTTATGCTGATCCACACTGAGTATCTTAAAGCTGGAGTGCAGGACTTTTGTCTCCCCCTTCTGGCAGTGAGAGTAAAGGGGGGCACTCGGCTGTGTTTGCCTGACACAAACATATAGCACACTCTCATATGCACCTTAAATAATAGATACACAGAGTGGGCCAGTAAGAGTGGATATGTTTTGATGATCCACTGGCCCAAAAACGTAGGATTTGTCACAGTATGCTCGATGGCCAGTAAACCCCTGGTCATAACTTATTGTTGCAGCTGTAAAATGTTGGATAAATTGTTTTGAGCGTCACACAATCCCCACGAAATGACTCATTCCACTATCAGAATTTCATCCATTTGGTCCAAAACATTTGGCATATCTAGAAGTGCCACACGATTAATGGCCAAATGGCCAGCACAGGAATGTCAGACACAGACAGGAAAACTCCAGTATACTGTGAAATACAGAGAAATACTGGCAGTGATAGGCTTAATCAGCACTGTGTGGACTCATTTGTCAAGGGCTTGAATGCAACAGACATTTATTTATATATAAAAGTTCCTAACTAGAGGTATAATGGTAATGTCTGTTTTCTCTTTTGGTGGTTTAGTCCATTGACTGTGTCAGAGCTGCAGATCTAAATCTTAAATATAACAAGAAAAATAACACTAGACAATTCACTCTCACATTAAACACTTGATTTCTATATTAAATGTAATCTTTCCCTTAAATTTGTTCCTTTATGTCAAAAACAAAACACTATCAGACATCATCAAATATAATATCCAATATTTGCTCATTTCAACATGTTCATGAAGCTATGCAGTGTTTAAATTGATTGAAATATTTAAACACAAGATGCCATGGTTTTTATGGTTTCATGATTCCATGAAACTGAACTATTGTGGATATTTTGTCTACCATTTTTTCCCTACTTTCAGCCTGAGATTTTTTGGTATCTTTGTAAACTTTTGGATGTTAAGTAGAATCTGAAATAAATGTCAGTGTTTTTTATTTGTGTTTGGCTGCACAACTTGAGTTTGTATAGACGGAGTCACTTGTGGAGATGCAGAATTCAAGAGGTGAATTTGACAGTTTTTAACCTTCATCCTCAAGTGACATAATTCATTCTTTATTTAGTTTGTTTTGCTGCAGTTTGTCAGAGATCAGCTGTGTCATTGTCAACCTCCTTCACCTCTGAACAGATTATTAGGATGATTTCAAACAGAATAATCCGCTTCTAATGCTACATGGATTTATTTTTTATTCAGATTGACGTCCTGCAGTTTGTCAGAGATCAGTTGTACTTCTCTGGCCCCAGCTCTGAAGTCCAACCCCTCCCACCTGAGAAAGCTGGATCTGAGTGAAAACAAACTGAAGGATTCTGGAGTGAAGCTGCTGTGTGATTTTCTGGAGAGTCCAGACTGTAGACTGGAGATTCTGAGGTCAGACACCATTTTTTTTTTTACCTCTGTGCTGAGATTAACGTTAGCTGAGAGGCTCGTAGAGCGTTAGCAGCAGCAAGGCCAGAGGGAAGCACAGCCAGCTAGCCTCTGCTAGAAGAAGCAGCTGGTTTGACAGGCAGCTGAGTGAAGTGGAGTCTGCAGAGCAAGCACCGGGACTGTCAGGGTGAAACAGTCCATGGAGGAAAGCACAGTTATGCAGTGGAAGAGAAGGCAACAAATCGGCCTCTCATAATCGGCAGAAAATGTTCATTTCGGCCGATGCCGATATTTCATTTTAGAGCTTATATCGGCTGATACCGATGACGTGCCGATAATATCGTGCATCCCTAATAAAAACCAAAGATGACATGATTTTTATGTCTTCATCATTCCATAGAATACAAATATTGTAGATGTCTGGAGAATAAATATGTTCACATGACTCCAGAATCCAGCCTGACATATTTGGTATCTTTGAAAACTTTTGGATGTTGAGTGGAATCTGAAATAAATGTCAATGTTTTTTACTTGTGTTTGACTGCACAACATGAGTTTGTATAGATGGAGTCACTAGTGGAGATGCAGAGTTTAAGAGGTGAAGTCACTGTCTTTATTGAAGTAGCAATATGTTGTCATAATATTAATGAGAGCTCTTTTTCACTTTTTGTATTTGACAGTTTTTAACCTGCATCTTGTTGGATTCAGGTGTTTGGAGTTTCCATTTTCTAAACTTCTAAACAAGCAGAATAATGTGCTACATGAATTATTCTTTTTTCAGATTGAGGTCCTGCAGTTTGTTTTATTTACAGTTTTCAATTTTACAATGACAAAACATATTGAGAGGATGTACAAACCAATACAAAAGAAAGGCAACACCAAGTGGGACACAAACTGGACAAAACAAAAAGGCTTCCAGACAGTTTACAAGATTACATAAATAGTCTTCCAAAGATGTTGTCACCATATGTTTACAAATTAAGTGACACATATGACATGGGACAGTACAAATGGGAGACAGAAAGGACCAGACAGTAACCCATGAAAACAATAACATGAAGAAAATAAAAATATAAATATAAATTTAAATAGATAAATAAAATGTAGGCTTAATAATAGATATATGTGGGGTGTATATGTGTGTGTGTGCATGTCAGTGTGGTAGGCATTGTGTGTGTTAGTGTGTAAGGATATAGGGAGAAGGGAGGAGAGGGGAGGAAATACAGGAAGGAAGGAGAAGAAGTCAAAAAGAAGAAAAGCTGCAACATTGTTGTGGGGCGTCTCTAGTTTGTTTTATGGTTTGTTTGGTTGTCTGTCCCCGCTCCCCATTCTCTCTTCCCCTCCCTTCTTTGCTCTTATTGCTCTCTCCTGCTTTAGGCCACCCCCAGACCGGTAGGATGTTGCTGGTCTGTTGCCAGTATTTGACAGTTTTTAACCTGCATCCTGTTGGCTTCAGCTGTCTTTTTAAAAACTTCTACATTGTCAACCTCCTTCACCTCTGAACAGATTATGAAACATAGGATGATTTCAAACAGAATAATCTGCTTCTAATGCTACATGATTTATTTTTTATTCAGATTGAAGTCCTGCAGTTTGTCAGAGATCAGTTGTACTTCTCTGGCCTCAGCTCTGGAGTCCAACCCCTCCCATTTGAGAGAGCTGGATCTGTGGGGAAACAACCTGCAGCATTCAGCAGTGAAGCTGCTGTATGATTTTCTGGAGAGTCCACACTGTAGGCTGGAGACTCTGGAGACTCAGAGGTCAGTAGAGAGTTGGAGTCAGTCCTTGCTGGTTTCAGCAGTATTGTATTAAACACAGTTAGTATCAAAGCAAAGATCCAGTATTTCCTGGTAAACCTTCAACCTTCTAAGTGGCTGCTTTCCTCTGTGAAACTGCAAGAGGAGAATGGTAACAAGCTTCAAGATTGGACAGAAAGACAGAGAGACAGAGAACAGTCAGCCAATCAGTTCAGCCAGAAGCTTGTTGTGATCATGTGTTTGAGTTGATGTGAAGACTACTGTTGTTGTCTTCATGTCTGCAAGAACAAAGCTGGTTTACAGATGACAGCCTTACAAGATGTACAGAGACAGTGGTCCTCATTCATCAAACTGTCGTACCATCAAAACTGATCTGAAAGTGTTTGTTCTCTTATTTCAACACTAAATAATTGATCATCTATGTCAGAGCTCTAAGATCAGTCTGACTGCAGCCTGTAAATCACTGGTTCTGATTTCACAGAATCATCATTATGTTCAGTAACCATGCGGTCTTTATATAGACCAGAATCTCTGCTGAAGTCCAGGAATTACATCTTCATATCTGTCCATGACTTATTTTGTCTCCTCCAAATATTTTCAATGACAGCCTAGTGTTAATTTTGTCAGCTATTTTTTAACCCTCCTGTAGTCCTCGGGTCAATCTTGACCCAGAAGGACAACAGATGTCATTATGTGCTGTCATCAAAAAAACTGAAATGGTTTTAAAACAGTATTTTGACTAAACTTTTACATATACCAGTCTGCCATAATCCTTCAACATATTTTCCTCTGATCTCAACTATAGTTAAAATATTTCATAATTTCTTACTAAGGATACTGTTTTGAAACCATTTCAATTTTTTTGATGACGGCACATAATGACAACTGTTGGTTGGTTTGCATCTTGTGGTATGGCCTCTATATTTCTTCTTCTTCGAACAGTGGATTGTGATACCTTCACCCCTGCACTGTGGAGGTCGTTGGTGATGTGGCTTACTGATGTTTTGGGGTTTTTCTTCGCAGCTCTCACAATATTTCTGTCACCAACTACTGTTGTTTTCCTTGGCCGACCTGTTCGACGTCTGTTGCTCAGTACACCAGTAGTTTCCTTCTTTTTCAGGACATTCCAAATTGTTGTGCATGCTATGCCCAATGTTTGTCCAATGGCTCTGATTGATTTTCCTTCTTTTCTCAGCTTCAAAATGGCTTGCTTTTCACCCATAGACAGCTCTCTGGTCTTCATGTTGGTTTATCCTCTTTAACAAAAAATGCAGTCTTTATAGGTTTAAACCCAGGCAAAAAAGTAGACAAGTCATGCAGAGCTATTTAATGTTTGAACAATCAACCTTAAAGGCAACACCTGGTCAACAAGAAAGACCTGTCAGTCACATGTTCCAATAGTTTCGCTCACTCGAAAAATGGGTGGGTTCAAACAAAGGGTGGTATGTCCTGAGTTGTTTAACACATTTAGATGTAAATACCAGGAAATAAAAGCTGACATTCTGAATTCTTCTCATACTCATCTTTTGATCTTAAACCCAAATGTCTTCAGTGAACAACAAATACAAGGGAATTTGCCTTGCTGCTCCAATACTTCTGGAGGGGACTGTATATGAACTGCAGTGCCCATTCAAAACGTGTCTGAGACATCTAGCAGTAAGTCTTTGAATGTACATGCCAAGTTTCATTCACAGTACACAGTTCAATAGTAACCTCTGGAAATGTGGCTTGAAATCATTAAAATGCATATATGATATCGAAGTTGAGTGTCTCATCAAGCATCCACAAAACTCTAAATGAAAATAAGCATTCATAACTATTAGAAAACCTAGCTCAAAAACAGCTCATTTGGCTGCTCAAACTATTTCTCAGGACTGTGTGGGCGTGTCCAAATTACATTTGATTCACAGCTCACTTTCAGCTCAAGTACCATTTTATTTTCTATGTATTCAATAAAAGGTTTTGCTGATATGGAATAAAATACCAAATCTATCAAATGGACCCTACTTGGTTAGAAAGCTTCACTAATCGACTAACTAGCAAAACAGGTTAGACCACCAGAATCTGTTTTTATTTAACTATAGCCCCCAGAGTATGGCACTTATTGTTTTAATAACTTCCATTCACTTACATGAAATGATTAGCATTAGCTTTTCTATGCAAAACTTTTGAGCTTATTATCAACTACCCAAGTGGTCTACTAGTTATCTTTACTAACTGACTAACTAGCAGACACATATATATTTTTATTGAACTATAGCTCCCAGACTACGTAGTAAAGTGTTTTAGCATGTTTCATTCACTTACACGAAACGGTTAGCATTGCTATGCTACACTTTTGAGCTACTTATCCACTCCATGATTAATACAGATTTGGATGGTGTACCCAAATCTGCTAGTTAGTTTAACACAGTAACTTTCAAACCATGTCAGGCTAATTTGAATTCTCAGTCTAGCTAAAAGCAGAGAAAAGTGCACTGCATTGTTTTCTGATGAGGGAGACAAGAGTAAGTGTTGTGAAGTCAGCTTGGCCGAATAGCCATGTCAATCATCTTTCTCCTAAATATGATTGGGCAGGTATTTATTATGTAATAAAGTCCCTTGCTTAGTCCCACCTAACTGCAACCCAGTAACAAGGGAAGAGAGTGAGACTTTCTAAAGAAAAACATAGGCTATGTCAAAGACTATGTTCTCATACTTTTTAGGTGTTTACTATATGCACATTAGATCCCAAATTACATAATTAATAGCCAGTCATGGATTTGCCTTTCCAGAGGCTTTAAGTCTCTGACTTTTTCAAGTCATTATCAATACGGATGTAATCCCACCTCCGACCACAATGTTGGTTGCAATGGCAGAGAGGCACTGTCTGTATTTCCACTCGTTGACTCCATGGGCAGAAGAAGAACCAGAAGGAACGTTGTTTATGAGGTATTTTTATATATTTCTCAAGGTGTCTGAGACATCCTACACTAAGTGTTGAACGTACATGCCAAGTTTCGTTCACAATACACAGTTCAATAGTACAGCGTAGGTCTCAGTCTTTTTCACGTCATTAACATTACAGATGTAATCCGACCACCGACCACAATGTAGGTTGCAATGGCAGGGTGTCGCTGTCTGTATTTCTGCTTGTTGACTCCACAGGCAGAAAAAGAAGCAAATCAATGTTGTTTATGAGGTATTTTCATATATGTCTCTAGAACCAATCATTCAAAGAACTTTCTTGAGTTCCCACCCATACATCTGCTTGGTATGAAGTAGATCAGATGAATGTTTATGAGATATGTGAAGGACATACATACATACAGACAGAGATTCCTTGCTTTATATATACAGACTAGTGCGGTGCCCATTTGATACGTGCCTGTTCAGAAAAGGCTGATTGAATATTATTTCTCAAGAACGGCATATGTATGTATCAATTGACACACATATCAATAAACATTTTCCTCTGATCTCAACTATAGTTAAAATAATTCATAATTTCAGAATACTGTTTTGAAACCATTTCAATTTTTTTGATGACGGCACAAAATGTCCTCCTGGGTCAATTTTGACCCAGGAGGACAACAGGAGGATTAATTAAGTCCTAGTCTTAGTTCTCTGTAAAATGTCTTGTTAGTTTTTATGATACCAATGCAGTGCCCGTTCAAAATGTGCCTGTTCGGAATGCCCGATTGCTTATTATTTCACGAGAACCACCTATGTATGTATCAGTTGACAAATGTATCAGTTCAAACAATAATGAATCAATAAGTTAAATAGTTTAAATCCAGACAGAAACTTCACCTGTGAGACTAAACAGAGGTTGAACCATGGAAGCAGTTTGCAGCCTTCCATTGGTTGATTCTGCTGCCAATCAAACATGTCTGTGCTCCTATTGGCTAGTTTTACTGTGTCCACCTCTGTTTTTTTCACGCGTGTATGCTCGTTTTTCTCCCATGGGCAATTTATAATTGAGCAGGGCACGTGCCTTCATGCAGCTCAGCAAATCAGAACCCAGGAGCCCGTCCCACTGTGATGACATTTTAGTCTTTGTTAGCCATCAGATTATATTGAAAATTTCAGACAATCAAATCTAGCCAGAACCAATCATTTTTTTTGTCATATTAGTCAAACTTGCTACTGATAAGATTGCATCTTATTATTATCTGATGAAAAACAAGTTAAATGGTTAAGAATTCAGCTTAGCAAGAATTGTCTGGTCTGATGGTATCAATTTAAGGAATACCTCCAGACATGGAACATATTCTGATTTGCATTTTTATGAACCAAAATGATTCAACAACTGGTGCCCAATACTCTCTTTAAAACAATGAGGTCTGCACAGACAATAAAACATTTTGAAACCAATTTTTTGGTTGCCCAAAGTACAAGACAAACTTACCTTTCTGTTCTGAACAATGGAAATAAAAGTAGTTAGCCTAATAAAATTGAAAAGAATACCGTACACTCATTGCAATCTGCTTGCATTAAAAAAAGAAAAGATCTGAGGTCATTAACATGCACACACACAGCTTACCGACATTCTCTCTCTGTGTCTCTCTCTCTTTCTCTCACTCGCGCACACACACACACATACACACACACACACACACACACACACACAAATATTTGGATATTTGGATTGTAATTTAGAAAAAAGTCAATAATTTATCTCTTCTTTTTTGTTAACAAACTAAAGAGAGATTTTGATAAAGTTTTTATTTTTAAAATACATATTTTTTCATCAACAATATTGTATGTTGATATAGTCACAGTTACTGTTTGATGATGTCATTGTCTCTTCTTAGTCATGGAAAAAAAGGTTGTTGATGAACATTTAGTCATACTTTTCGTTAACGAAATGAAAAATGAACAGCTGGTCACATGTAACAACAGTAAACTGTTCCTGCAGTAATGATGTGTTCATGACTCTCAGCAGTTTATTTCCTCTGTGTACTTCAGTGAAATCTGCAGAGTAAACAGACTTAATGCCAAAAGTCTCTGCAGGTCTGTGAGCTTGAAGCTTAGTGTGTTCACACTAACATGTAAACATGAGAGCTGAAAGGAAGCTGGCTACGCTGCACAGCTGTTCCACTTCTGTCTGAATAGGACTGAAGTCCCCACTGCTCTTTATACTGGATATGCTTCATCACTGACTGACAGTTGATGAAGTGAGTCTCACTAAACACTGATTTATGACCTGTTGTTTCCTCTACTCTCATCAGCCTGGGGTATGAGTGGAGTGAGTGAGGATCAGCTGTATCCTGATGACCCAGAGGGGTTGAAGCAGCAGCAGAAGCTTGAGCGTAGAGAGGCTCTGACTGGGCCATGTTACTGGGAAGTAGATTGGAGAGGAGAGCTTCATCCAGCAGTTACAGGAATCAGAAGAAGTGGAGATGACTCTCAGTGCTGCAATCTGAACTGATCTGAGAACAGCTCCACTGTCAAGTCAAGTCAAGTCCACCATCATCCCTGTGTGTTCCTCTGGATCTGACAGTGTATCTGGACTGCTGCTCTGCTGCTCTGTCCTTCTACACAGTCTCTGCAGACACACTGACAATCCACTCCACTCAACCACCTCCTCCACCCTCCACCCGATCTCCCCAGAGTGTGACTCTCCAGCAGGGGTTTGTTTAGAAAGACTTCTAAAAAATCATGTGTTTGTATTTGTAAGAACACTACATTTATTAATAAACCTCGTGATAAGGGCACCACCTCCCTAGTTATTTTTCAACTGTGCGGGAGGAGACACAGAAACACTTTTATCCATCTCACGTCTGAAGCATTGTGTTACGATACAGGGATCTAATTCTCTGCTTTAAATTGAAGCCACAGACAATGACATACTGATAAATGCATATGTATTTAACTAAAATGGTTAACAAGTGAATAAATGAGGTATTGGTGCAAACAGACAAATAAATAATCAACCAGAATGAGTGTAATACGTTCTCAATGGCAAGTTATAAGTTACGAATGACTGATGGTGAAATGTAGGAATGATAACTTAATTACTAGAGAATTAGTTGAGACAATTTGACTAACCAACTTCTCTAAGAATTTAACTGGAGAGTTCAATTGAAATGACACCAACTCTTAATCATAGAAGCAGATGGGAAACAGGAGAAGTTTTGTTTATCCTACTTTTCGTAGCGTTGTCCTCAGGTGAATGTTATCTGCTCGTGAGTGCTGCAGGAGCCTTAAGACAGCATAATTTTAATTGTTTCTTCAGGTGATTAGCCAAATTACTACACGGTTTAACCGTTAGATCAAGAAGACAAAACTGATCTGATATGGTTTTCTCTGGTAAGATGTTTTGATCTTTGGAACAGCGGGTCATTTTACTTTGAATTCTCCTGACTGACTATACTGACTTTCTTTCTAAATAACTCAAAAAATAATTTCGCCGGCTGAAACAAAACTATACTTCAAGACATTAAGTGCAAAAGAATTTCAACATAAAGTTTGTTTCACTAAAGTTACAATACTGCACAAAGCTTAAAAGAAAAGAAAGTTAACTTAAGAGATCATGTGATATGAAGAAAAAGGTATGGAGAAAGTTAAGATGGTGGGAGCCCTTAGGGACGCCACATGCGTCTCCTTGGAGATACAAAAAGGAAGAAGCCCTGGGCAGAGACTGATATGCTATTTTATTCTAGGGGCGTGTTTTGGGTGAAGTCAGACATTCTCCCGTGCAAAATAGAAAATCCTTTATCTGGGAGAAAACAAATGATCTCCCCTGAGTTGATTACCTGAGATCAAGTTAAAATCAAAGTTTATACATTTCACCATGGTCATTCACATTTAAACACAAATTACATAGTTTGGTATATCACTCAAATATTCAGAGACACACATCTATAATGTAATCACTATTCCAATACCCTGATTTGAACAACGTGATTAGTTTATATAATAAAATTAAAATGCAGTCTTTGCTGATTATACTTCAATTAACATGGTCTCTGCTACTCCTATGACAATATTTCATACCAAAAGTTAAACAGAAATCAGCTCAGTCTAACGCAAATATACTTTAGTTACTTGACAAATCTACTTTTAATGTTAACTAAATTCTGTTTTTTAACTACTAATGTTATTTCTTCACATATCAAAGTAATCCCTCATACACACAAGTAATTTCTACAACGCTATATAGAGTTTAACAGTAATTTAGGGAATAACAGTCAGAAAACTTTTTACAGAGGTCTCTCTTCAATGTTTAAAGCTTTACTAAAATTCAGCCACTTAGGGGCAATGTTGGTACATGCAATGTGTGGTAATTTAATCTATACATGAGTATCTCAGCTATATTTTAGCACAGAAAATACAGAGTTAGACTATTTTGACTGATGTTCCATTGTGACCAATAATATATGGATTACAATGGTATATCGTTGATAAACATTAAATCAAACTTTGGCTTAAGAGACACAGAAACTCAAGCCAAGCCTTCCCTTAATTTACAACTAACATCTGGCAAATGTTCTTATCTGAAGTCACACAAGAGTGAAAAACTAAAGGGGGAGGTTAGTGGTGTTAGTATGTGAATGTGTGTGTGTGTGTGTGTGTGTGTGTGTGTGTGTGTGTGTGTGTGTGTGTGTGAGAGTGTGAGTGAGTGAGTGCATTGGCATGGTTGAGGTTGAGGTTGTTGGGCCTTGGCTACAAGTTTGGCTATCAGCAATAACTCATGATTATCAAGATAATTATTAATTATTAAAATCAATAAAAAATATTAATAAGAATTAATAATAACAAGGCACCACCCTATGTATGCCATCTCTCCTAATCAGACCAGATTTTCCCCAGAAAATACACCAATTATCCATGAAGCCCACATCATTTGCTGGACACCACCTGGACAGCCAGCGGTTGAATTGTGACATATAGCTACACATGTCATCACTTGTCAGATTAGGTAGGGGCCCAGAGAAAACTACAGAGTCCAACATTGTCTTTGCATACGTACACACCAACTCAACATTAAGTTTGGTGACCTCCGATTGGCGTAATCAGGAGTCATCACCGCCGACATTAATGACAATCATACCATATTTACGTTTATTCTTAGCCAGCAGTTTTGAATTTGATTCAATGTCGCCCGCTCTGGCCCCAGGAATACATTTGACTATGGCTGCTGGTGTCGCTAACGTCACGTTTCTCACTATGGAGCTGCCAATGATCAGAGTTTGTCTCTCGGCAGGTGTGTCGCTGAGTGGAGAGAACCTGTTTGAAACGCGAACTGGTTGGTGGTGAACCGTGGGCTTCTGCTTAGAGCTATGCTTCCTTCGGACAGGCACCCAGCCACCCTGGCTTCTCGGGAACTACCGGGGGAGTAGAACTACTGGTTACTGGGGGCTGGCTAACTACATTAGCTACTGTTTGGTTTTCCATGGTGCGGAGCCGCACTTCCAAGTACACTTACCATTGTCACTAAAGGAGGCAGAGGAATAGCTGAACATAAGACACACCGAGCAAGAGAGAGCAGGAAAGCGAGGGAGAGAGAGAAGCCATTGCTACCTGCTTAGCTTAAGTTAGTTGCTAATGCTAGCTGCTGAGCTAAAATAACTAACAACTGTGCGATTAGCGAGAAAAGTCCCTAAAATAAAGAAAGAGCTAAGAGTGCTTGTGTAGAACTAGCGAAGGTTTAAATATACCACGAGTATTTAACCACAGTAATGAGAAATATAGCAAAATCAACTGAGTTGAGAGCAGCAACAACGCTATCAGTAAACACAGTCGGCAACTGGAAATGACACAATATGGTTACTGTGGCACGTCAGCACATCCAGCTCAAACCGAAGTTGAACATACATCCATATTCTTGAGGTTAGGGGTTATCATTGAGCCCAAACCTTCTTTGGGCTTTCACAGGAATTGGCAGAGGAAAAGAAAGGGGTACTGGTTTCCCTAGATAATTACATTTTAATTAGGTCTAAAATTGAAATCTGTTGCCCCTTTGCTTTCAAACCATCTGTATCTGTTGAAACCAGAGTGACACTGCAGATTATTGCAGAATCACTTGGCACTTAAACTGTTAATTTACAGGACTTATAATATGGCATGTCTAAATATTAAAAGTAAAAGTAATGCTTAATCGCTCTGACTGATATATTATTGTATATAATAAATGGACTGCACTTATTTAGCACTTTTCTAATCTTCTGACTACTCAAAGTGCTTTTACACTACAAGCCACATTCACACACACAGATGGGGGGTGCTGGCACAGCCATTGGTAGCAATTTTGGGTTCAGTATCTTGTCCAAGGATACTTTGAAATGCGGACTGGAGGAGCCAGGAATCGAACCGCCAATCTTCCGATTAGTGGACAACCTGCTCTACCTCATGAGCCACAGCTGCCCTGTGCCCCTGATATATGAAGTTTATAGATTTATAAACAAAGTTCAGGAACAAAGACCACACCTTGCACACATCCCATTTCCACACCATAGAGTATTTAGGCACACCTCATCCACCCCTCTCCTCTTTGTCTCAGTTTGCAAGCACTCTGTGACACACTGGCATCATAAAACTTTCCTCACTTACCAAAAAATGAATCTCGAGTTGCTCCTCAACGCATCGGATGAGGACTTGTTCAACGTCCCAGAGACGTCCCCCGGCATCTGATGTTTCCGGCAGCCTCGTCTGCGCTTATCGGTTTCCCTCATTTGGGCCCCTCGGCCCCCATCCTCTGTTGATGCCAGCTTTATCGAGCCCTATTGAGCTTCAGGGGAAGGTTCTGTATTCAGTGTCCAAGGGAAGTTGCCTGTTCCTGATGCCCATCCCAGTTTCATTCGAGATCCCGGAACCTGCCCAACAGGAGTAGCCGCCGTGTGCAGCAGTCTCCCTGCCACCAGCGCACCAACCGCCCCTCGGCTCTAAACATGTCTGAGTGGAGTGTTGCTCACTTAAAGCATTTCCTCAGCCAAAATAACATCCCTTTCCACCGCAACGACAACAAGGCAAGACTTTTCCAATTGTACACAAACTCCCTACAGGACAGCACCCTCTCCCGTCGATCTCCCCATGATCTTCTGGGTTCCTGGCATCGCATGCGCGATGACGCCCGTGACGTCACAGCATATTACTCTGCCAGACGCATACCTTCTTCTTCAGCCCCTTCAGCCTTTTCTGAAGGCCAGGCCACTCCTAACACTGCACAGGCTCTCTCTGCCCCACAGCCACCTTTTCCACCTACTTTTTCTTTAGCTTCACTTACATTCCCTGCACATACATTCCTCTATCCCAGCATCCCTTCCTCCTCTCCAGCTCCCATCCCTGCTGTCCCTTCTCTCCTGGCCACCTCAGCTGCTCCCCCAGCCGCACCAACTACAGCAACCACACAGATGGCACCAACAACAGCAGGCCCCAGCAGCTCCATTGGTCACATCCAACCATTTTCTTCTCCTTCTTCTTCTTCCGATTCCCAGCCCGGACTTTTCCATGCAATATGCCACTATAGGTCATGCCATCTCCCTCATCCACCTCGCAGGTCAAGGAGCCTGGTTGTCCAAGACGGACATCACAAGCCCTTTCAAGGTCGCATACTATTTCACCGTGCGTCTGACCTTCAGCTGCAAGAGCAGCCCAAAAATCTTTGACTCATTGTCCGAGGCCCTCTGCTGGACCCTTTCCAACAACTACAAACTCCCGTACGTCATTCACCTACACGACGACTTCCTCACGGTTATGCCACCATCTTCACCCCTGTCATATGGTCTCACCGCCATGACTTCTGCATTCACCGATCTTATTATTCCTCTGTCTCCAGAGAAAACAGAAGGCCCAAGCACATCTCTGGAATTCCTTGGCATCACCCGCAACTCCATTACACTCCTAGAATCTCTGCCCACCGAGAAACTCCACTACATTTCTCTACTCATTCAAAATTTTCTACCGGCCAACACATGCATCAAGCTCCAATTGCTTTCGCTGCTGGGCCATTTCAACTACACCGTCCGCATTGTCCCTAGTTTTATGGCTTTTGTGATAAGGGTCTGTGCTCCATCTAAGTTGTTCTTCTCCGGTCCAAGTGACCTTTATGGTCAGTTCATGCTTTTAGTTTGTGTCATAATTCAACTTATCGAAATGGAAATGGTCTTTCTGAGTCTATTGAGCATCACTGAACAAACCCCCACTTAGGTTTACAGAGGTCAGCTCTGCAGGCCGGGGGTCTGCTCTTACAAACTTAGGAATCCAGGGAGTCTGTCTCTTATTTTCCTTAAGAATCAAAGATTACTTAACAGAATTAAAGAACAAGCAGTTGTCCTCCTACAGTGAATCAGCTTGACTAACGGAGGTATCACCGTGCAGACGTTTCCCCCACCGATCAGAAGACTCTCCCTTCGCCGGATGGGACATGTTCACCCAAACACCATCCCTGGATCTACGAGAGACTGCTGCTGCAACCAGCGCTCTCTCCTGCAGAAAGAAGAAACGGATTTTCTTCACAAAGAGACAGAACTTCCTTGCCCCACTCTTCTTCAACTGAGTCGACTGCTGTTTTCTCTGCCACGCCGCCGAGGACCAGCTTGCTTTTAAGTCCGCCGGCAGCGGCGAAAGACGGACTTAACACACACCCTGCTGGCTTTTTGAAGTGACCAAGTAAGAGGCTTAAGCCTGGGCAGAGGCAGTGTTAGTTTCTGTGTTAGTTTCAGCATCAGTGCTGTTGTTAGCTTTTAGCTTTTAAGCTTTATTGCTACCATTTTTCTTTGTTGTGTGCATTGACGGACCTCTGAGTCCATTTGTCCTGCTTTACTCCAAGGAGTATTTTAAGTTTGCTGCCTGTTTAATTGTGTTCACCACGCTAGACTGTTTTTGTGTTTGTCCCACTCAGGACCACTGCTGTGTTTGTGCCACCATGAGTAAGAAAGTAAGTTGCTTTGTTGATCAGAAACCAGACAACATGCATTACAGACTGCCATCCATACACGCGTGTGGACAAAGGAACTGCTTCTCTCCCCCTCACGATCGCTTTCCCTCCTCTTTCCTCCCTCTCTTTCGACTAACACACACACGCACATATACGCACTACATCTTTTTACACATCTGACGGTCAGATAATGCGGGACTTTTCTCTTTTATCCACCATCAGACACATGTGTTTTTCACAGAATTGGGTGAGTGCAAGATGCCAACCACCAGGTAGCGCCATCTTGCTAGTTTCTAACCACGACACCGCCGTTCTTCGGCCATTTGGTTCTTGCGTGACGTGACTTCGTCCCATAGTCACGTCTGCATCCCAGACCCTCGACATTATCACATCAGGTCATGTCGCCATCTTGACACACACACACACACACACACACATACATGCATTCACCTGCATGTGTTCAACCCTGTACATAGCTGTTTGTGTTTCCTTAGGTAGAATTAGATTTTAGAACAGTGGTTTATTGAATGAAGTATTTGTTGACTTTGTTAATTCTGCTAAGTTTAATAAACACTTATATCTTAAAGAGAAGTTCTTTTGTCAATATTGTGTTTAACATATTGTTAAAAGTGGCTGATTGAGGGAGTCAGAGCTCGAATTCAACCCTTTTGTGTTCACCTGTGAATGTTGATATCTCTCAGATATTAACATTCTAGGTGAACTCTTTGGTATTGGTCCCAGTTTCCGTGTGGTGCCCCGGAATTGTTAATTCATATTAATAATTCTATTAATTTTTATAATTAATTAATTATCACTGAAAATTATTAATTATAGACAGTTTTGTCCCCCATGTGAGGTTCTTCAACAGTTGGTGCCCGAATTATTGATTGATATTAATAATCTCTTGATTTCAAAATTCATATGATAATTATGAATTATTACTAATAATCAAATGCACTCCTACCCATACCAACAGAAGTTTAGAGGGAATTTAGGGATTAGACGCTGCAGCTGGTCAGACTGATCTGATACATCACATCACTGCAGTTTCATACCAGTGTGAAGACAATAACAAATTAAACTCAAGTGTATCGCTCCCAAGTTTCATATTTTATTTCCTATCTGAATTCTCAGAGTTTTTATCAAACTTAGTCCTTAGTACAGATAAAGTAATTATAGTAGGTGATTTTAATATTCATGTGGACGTCGATAATGACAGTCTCAGTACTGCATTTATCTCATTATTAGACTCTGGTGGCTCGTTCAACAAACTAAGGTGCAGGGCAAGAGTTGTCTTCATGTTCTAACCAGGAGTTCTTGCTGTAATATCATGCTGTCATATAGTGAGAATAGTTGTGTATGGTTTTCCTTGTAATTCACAAATTATGTGTTTATTTTTGGAGACTTGATTGTCCACCCCACAGAACCTTAAAATCTTTTAGATTCTGTGGGGTCCGACAGACACTAAACAGCCTTCGTAATACTGAGACACAATTAGGAAACTAATATTGGATTGTTTGTCTGGCCAAATACAAAAACTACATATTATAGCTACTGTTGTTATAGTGTTGACTGATAAACATCTTATTTTGAGATGTTTGATATTCACTGTACCTAGTAACATTTTTCTCAGTTTATATTTAATAGTATTTTTCCATTATTCTACTTTTTCTTTTCTAATGTAGTCATCTGTTTGTTATTTTGTCTTATTTCTCTACAGTTCATGGAATAATGCTGCATATTAAACTGATATCACAGTACTGTATGTTGCTTGTATTTTTATAACTTCTTCAGAGCTCAAACAGTAATGCTGCCTGTGTAAATCAGGAAATAAAAGCACTGACAGTTCAGATGAACTTTGTAAGTTTCTGCCCAGCAGAGAGCACTGCAACCCCATCAGTTATGCAGTTAGTCTACAAAGCGAAGACCAACTTAAAAACCTGTTGCCTCTGATTCTACTAAGTGTTTGCTGAATTTTCTCTTATCTATTTTTGCATACCTTTGATTTCAATAAACGACGTGAAGGGTAGTGTTACACCAATCTGGCTGAGGAGTGTTATGTCAAGGTTTCAGTTTTGATCTTCATCACATTCAGGTTTGCTGTGGGCGGTGTTGATATAATTCAGGTAAACAGTTGTCAGTCCTGTCAGACTGCTGTCGGGCTCAGAAGGAGATCATCTTTGTCAATTAATCATGGCTCCATATACAGGACTCTCCCTCTGTTTTCTCTTGTGGATTTTCTCTCCAGCAGCAGGAAAAGGTGAGCAGTCAGATGCAAGTGTGTCATGCATGTTGAATATTAGAATCTCACTTCACATAAACTGTACTTTTAAATATTTGGGCATGTGCAGTCACAGCCTGTGTTTGAATAAGAATATGCTCCAAAATAGTGCATCTGTACATGTGCAAGTACTTTAAATACAGTCAGAAAGAAACATATTTCTCACATAAAGGTTGTGATGTTGATAAAACAGTTTCTTTTGCATGTAGTTAATTCAAAAATATATGTTCTGATGTCTTTTTGGAAGCTGAAAAGCAACAATATTCATTAGTTTTTGGAAAAATGCTGCTTCACTATTATTATTTAATGTAAGTATTAAATGCAACATAAAGAGTTTAAAGTTAAAATACAATTTTTTCCTCATTATTATCATAGTAAATTATGTTAACTACTTTTGGAAATTGTAAAGAGTAGTTTAAAGAGCCTTTTACACAAATTGTGAACAGTTAAAATCATCAGTAGATCATTTGACAAAATAAATCTAAATCAAAGGTCCACTACTAACTTTTTCTGGAGCTTTCAACCTGCTCAGTCCCCAAATATGTTCTGAGAAACATGTAATTTGCTGTTTGTTTATATGGAATACAATATAATGAAGCCTAATGTTGTGTAATGTAACACCTGGAGGCAGAAATGTGCAGCATTAAAGAGCATTTATTTTAAAATATCAATCCTACTGTAATTGTAACTTTAAAAGCAAACATTCATAACAATATGAGCAATCCTAGACCCCAATTTTTTTATATCCTTTTGAAAAAAATATATGATTGAAAATGGTTAATATAATAAGATGAAATCGTCTTTACTGGCTTCTTGGCTGCATTGATGTGAAGTGCAGACATCCAACAACACCTGCTAATTTCCTCTTAAAGCCTAATTTTCAAACATATATTTACAATTATTATTATTAGTCATATTCTTCTTATTATTATAGTTGTTATTGTTGTTGTTGCTATATATTTTTCTCTCTCTCCCTCCTTCTTTCTCTCTCAACCAAACCGGTCAAGGCGGATCGCCATCCACCTAGAGCCCGGTTTCTTCTCATTAAAGGGAAGTTTTTCCTTGTCGCCATTACCATGTGCTTGCTCATGGGGGGAATGTTGGGTCTCTGTATATTAAAGAGTATGGTCTAGACCTGCTCTATGTGAAAAGTGTCATGAGATAACTTCTGTTGTGATTTGGCACTATATAAATAAAAATGACTTGACTTTAAAATGTTTGTGGCATGATGGCGGGAGTAGAAAAGTCAAAGGGTCAGTGAAAGATAGATTAATTCCTGCTTGATACAAAAATGATGAAGCCTAAACCTTAACATTCCTCACAGTTACTACCTATACGCAGAAACAGTAGAGAGAAGATCCTCCTACCAAGAGGACTGGCCATACTATAAAAAATACACTGTACATACAAGTTAAAAAATATACTAAATTTTCATGGTCAGCAAGACTATCCAACCATTGGCACTTGATACTGAAGGCTGTAATGTGTGCCAAACACACCCCAAACCGTTCCATCAGCCTGCGACAACAGTCAACAACAGTTTCTGTGATATGATGCCCTCAGGGATGTTTTGCATTGAGAAATTTTATCTGAATACTTGTGAGCAGTTTGTTACCTGCAGAAAAGCATGTTTGGTTGTGAAAGTGGAATCTCATTGGAAAAAAAAGGCTTCATATCTAAATTTAAATGTGTTTTCCTGTATGCGTTTGTTTCCAGAGTTCACCGTCACCTGTCTGAATTCGGAGGAATGTGTGCTACCGTGTCAGTTCCAATCTGATGGCAAAGGTGCGAGGATCATGTGGCACAAGAAGGAAGCTGTGGTGAGCTGCACGCGCTACGGCAACACCAGTTTTGTCATTGGCCACGACTCACAGGCCGATGAGTACAAAGGAAGAACAGGCCTGTACACTGACCGGGTCCTGAAGGGAAACGCTGCACTGCTGTTGAGAAACGTCACTACACAAGACCAGGGCAACTACATCTGCATCACTATGACCGAACCTCGCACCGAGTCTAGCATCATCTCTCTTGTTGTAAAAGGTACAAACTGCTGTGAGGAGGAGTCATATTTTTGTCATGTTTTGGCAAGTAATGATTATTTTCATTATCAGTTAATCAGTTGATTATTTTCTCGACATTAAGTTGTCTGGTACATAAAATTTCAGAAAATGCTGAACAATGTCGATCACTGTTTCCCAAAAGCCCAAGATGAGGTCATCACATCTTGTTTTGTCTCAACCAAAAATCTACAACCGAGGACTAAAGAAACCAGTAAATATTCACATTTCAGAAGCTGGAATCAGAGAATTTGGATTTTCTTTTAATTACTTCAAACAATCTAAATTATCAAAATATTTGCAGATTAATTTGATAGCTGACAACTAATCGATTAATCGACTAATCATTGCAGCTCTATTATTGTTCAGAGGCCATTTTTTGAAGATTCTTACCAGGAAACATCTCATTAGTTGCTAGTAATTGCCTGTCAAATTGCTCAATGCTTTGGAAAATAAAAGACTGTCTACATTTATCAAAATAACAGCTGTATGACATCCTTTGGTTTCTTGCAATTCCACATATCAACAGTTAATGGCTGTCATGTACTGCAAAAAGCTTGCAAAGTGCCAATAAAAGGAAACTGTAAGCCAATGTAAACAATACAGATTTTGTGAATATTTTTTAAAAAAAAAGCTTTGCTAAGTTCTATGAGGGTTTAAATTCCTTCAACATGTTTGTGAAGACCTAATGACTGAAATTTAAATGTCAAATTAAACCTCTACAGAGCACCTTTAACAAAGTTCTGTTCCGTAGCTCTGGTCCAAGAGGTTGACATTGAGTTCAGTGGTGATTCAGTCACCTGTAGAGCTGAGGGTATCTACCCTGCTCCGAACCTCACCTGGTCTACAGATCCTCCGAGTGATCCTGGACTCCTCAAGGACAAAACAAAGAGCCAGAAAACCCGACTCGGCTTGTATGACATCAAGAGTTCACTAATGCTGAAGGAAAACACTAAGACTTACATTTGTCGTGTATCCAGCGACACCAACAAAAAAACAACCTTCCTGAAGAATGAAGGTAATGAAGTTTTGAATTTTTGGTATAAAGTTAACTTTGCTGTACACAAACCATCATGTTCTACTCTTTATTGTAGCTTCTATCCAGGCCTGTCCAGGCCGCGACATGATGCTTCCCTGCAGTTTTCCTCACAGTGTCCTTCAAAGCTTTAAGCTCACCTGGAGGTTCGGACGCTCAGATCCAATCCTCTCGATCAGCGTCACTAATCAGAAGTCTCAGGTAAAGGTTTGGGATCATTGGAAGCTTCATGTCCCCAACGACCTTTCAGTGTCGAGAAGCCTGAAGCTGCACAGCCTGAAGTCAGAGCACCAAGGAACCTTCATCTGTGAGGTCAGCACACCTGAGGAGAAGTACATCACCCAGACTGACGTCACCTTAACTTCAAGTAATGACACCATCACTGCTATTTATAAACCACATTCATTATGTTACAGGAATCTTAATAGTTGACTCTGTAGTGAGCAGTTAATTGAGATTTTGGATACTTTGTGTCATACTGCAACATGACTTTTATTTTTGCATCTTTAAAATGAGAAGCATGAAATACTGGTGGGATTGTTAGCAGAAGGCACAGGTGGTGGAAGAAGTGAAGATTGATTTGATTTATTGATCGAGACAGTGTGCAGTTTTAAACATTAAAGATGCACTGCACTAATTTGCATCCATAGTCCCCCACAATCAAAACATACAACAGCACAACAACAAACAGAACAAAGCAAAGAAAAAAAACAAACAGAACACACCATACAAAATACAAAATACGAAGCTACACACAGCACATCACATACACACACAATGTCAACTAGAAATTAATAACGTAAACTAGAGTCAGTGGTCACGTAGCCGATTTGTCTTTAGTAGATTTTTTAATTTGGCCTTGAATGTATTGATAGAACTACAGTTCTTCATATCATCAGGCAGGACTTTCCACTGAGTTGTGGCTTTCGTAGAGAAAGCTGACTACCTTAATGCAGTGTGACGAAATGGTACAATCTTGTCTAGAGGATATTCTGGAGGATCTAATAGAACTTACTGAGCAAGTCTACACAAAGTCACATAGTGAAGGAGGGGCCAAACCATTTAAAACTTTATAAACTAGACACAAATCTGAGAATAATCTAAAATTGTCAAAGCTCAGTAAATTGTATTTCTCCAGTACCCTACAGTGATGGAGATGCATTGGCTTTTTGTCCACAGTTTTTAGAGTTTGTTTGTATAAGGACTCAAGAGGTTTTACAGCTGTTTCTCCAGCCTGCCCCCAACATGTGATGCAATAAGACATATGGGAAAGAATCATAGCTGCATAAATATCTTGGCTGCATCCAAAGAGAGACAGTTTCAAATATGTCTAAAATTTGCTAAGTTGTACTTGGTTTTAACTGTTTTTTTTTACATGTTTCTTAAAGTTCAAATTTGGATCCAGTGTCACACCAAGATATTTAAAATCATTAACTATGTCCATTTTTTCACCTTTGATGAAAATATCAGCGTTAGGAGGTTGTACCATAGTTTTAAAGAAAAATGTACCTTTTGTCTTGTTTACATTTAGTCTCAGACATGATTGATCAAACCGATGTGTGATCCTTTCCAATGCAATTGTTAGATTAGCAGCAGCTAAAAGTAAAACTAAGTAAAAGTAGTAATACCACAGTACAGAAATACTCTGTTACAAGTAAAATTCATGTAATCAAACATTTTCTTGATACAAATGTGTTTGCATAAAAATGTACTTAAAGTACCAAAAGTAAAAGTACTAATCTTACAGAATGGCCCATTTCAGACTAATGATAATCATTTGATTGTATTGTAATTATTGATGCATGAATGTGTACATGCCTGTGTTGCAGCTAGCAAATGTTTGGCAAATTTTAAGATAGATATATAAATAGATAGATATTGTTGTTATTGAAATTTGTCTCCACAGTCCATATTATGTCGTACAAACCTCCAGAACATAGATACATACATACAAAAACACATATACATACTAATTCATTACATACATGCAGACAAAAAGACTAATACATAGCTGATCTTGTGCTTAGTGAACAATGGAATTGAATTACTTTATATACTGCTGGTAGCTTATGAATTTCATCCAGGGGATCAGTTAAGTCTTCGATTATCTTAACCTTAAATAATACATCACAATTTATGTAGTTGATAATATTTTTGTATTATTAATAGTAATCTGCAAAGAAATGATCAAATAATTGCAGTGGAGTAAAAATTACAATATTTTCTTCTGTTCATGGCAAGTAAACTAGTTTTTTCACAGAGCTGCTTGCATGGCTGTAGATTCTTAGTCTTGTTATATTTCTGTTAGTGTTGCAATAAAACATATACAGTATATACAATATGTTTATTGGTGAACTTTAGTTCAAATATCCACCTACTAAGAGGTTAGATAATCACCACCTGGCTCCAACTCTGTACTTGATGCACAGCAAATGTCAAATTATTCCTTTTCCCACAGTCCACAAAACCTAAAGTGTTCTTTGCAGCAACTAGCCCGGACACCTGACAACCCAAATGATCTGTGATGTTTTAATCCAAACAGTTTAGAGAGGAAACAGATATAAGGTTGGTTGGGGAAATGCTGATATTTTTCAGTAATGTGTGTCTAATTCCCTTTTCAGAGTGTAAAGAGAACATCTACATCTCCGTCATCAGCGTACTGAGTGTCTGCCTGTGTCTGTCCTTTGGTGCGCTGGTGTACCTTCCCTTTAGAGGTGAGTAATTCAACTAGTTTATTAAAGAAACAAACTGAAGCTGAGTCACACCATGATCATAAAAGAGAGGAGCTTAATATTGTGGTTTGACCTAGATCCTTTCCGTTCATGATGTAATGTCAGATAAAGAAATCGCTTAATGGACAATTATCTAATGAGATACAGTTATACGATAGACATGTTATCTTGACTTGAAGGACATTAAAAATAATAATTACGGTAACGTCTGCATCACATGAAAGCAGCATTGACATTCTGCTTTTGCGTTAAAATAATTTTAACAAAAATCACTCTGATTGGCCTAATAGTATTGAATTTTTAGTATTAAATTATTAACACCAAACCAAATGTTACCAGTAATTATCTGCTTTGGCTTCTATGTTTATACTCATACTGCTTCCCATCAGTAACCATCTAGATCTAATAGACACCATTTAACACTATATAGCATTTAATAGCAATATTAGTCAAGAAAATGTTAGTGAAAATACTTTAAACTCAGCTGATTATTTAAGTAAAGAAAGCTCACAAACATGTTGCTCTATTCAAAACGTTTATTTTTCTGTATGAATTTCTGCTTTTATGTCTCGTTAAACTAAATAAATCTTTCATTAACTTTTCACATGATAAATTAAATTAAACTCTTTACATTGGCTGGTTTGCTAGCAGCACTGTTGATTATAGAAAGCTCATAAACATGTAGCTTCTGTTTTTACTGAAACTATTTAGCTCTTGACTCTTTGTAAAAAAATCTCTGAATGTCCATCATCTGTTTTTTAGGACACATTTTGGTTCTTTGACAAAAACAATAATAGCTACTAATAAAAGCAAAGGACAACAAGTTAACACTGAAGTGGGTCGTAGTTGAAACCACTTATGCTAAAGTCACTTCACACAAGGAAATTGTGAAGTTCTAATTTACAAATTCAATCCAAAAGTCAAGTCAAACTGTGATCATGGTGTGAGCTGAGACTGGTTACGAATAAAAACAGAGAAAAGTGACTTTTGTTTCAACCTAAAGATAATTAAAAATATGGTGAAAATATAATTAAGCAATTTTTAAAGCCATTCAATCCCAAAAATGTATTAAGGTTTGAGAAAGTTGAATAGGGATGACGCCTATTGTTCAAAATGTTGAACTTGCAAAGCCTTAATGATTTTCAAATCTGGAGTGTTGATGCATCTGTCTTGGTGCACAAAGAGCAAATAGTTCAATTACATTTTTTTGGCTTTCTATATGTTTTTAAAGGACGGGTTCACAGTTTTTCAAGTGTGTATCAAAACAACACTCAGGTGCCCAAATGAGCATTGAAACATGTTTTTCTTACTGTAATCATTCCTCCTGTTCATATTGACCATTAGAAGATCCCTTCATAATGTACTTACAATGGAAGTGATGGAGGACAAAATCCACAGTCCTCCCTCTGTGCAGAAATGTATTTAAAAGTTTATCTGAAGCTAATATGAAGCTTCAAAGCGTCGTCCAAATGAGTCAAATCAAGTAGATATCTTTCAACGTTACAGTCTTTTTAGTGCCAAAGTTCCTCTTTTTGTTACTATACTTCCACCTGCAGCTCAACAGGGAAACACTGTCCAAGGAAACACAAAGAGGGAATTTGATGCTAAAAAGACTGTAAATGTGTCAGATATCCACTTGATATGACTAACTCAGACTGCTGAAGCCTCATATAAGCTTCACATCAACTTTTAAACGACTGTGTGGACACACTGTGGATTTTGGCCTCCATCACTTACTTTGAAAGCACATTTGAAGGATCTTTTAATATCCAGTATGAACAGGAGGAATGATTACAGTGAGGAAAACCTCTTTCACTGTTCATATGGACACCTGACTGCTGGTTTAAGACACACTTGAAACACTGTGAACCTGCCCTTTAAGTCAAAGTTGAACTTTTAACACTGAACTGTTATTTTCTCACAGACAAGATTGGAAAGAGACAAAGGACGAGAAGAAGAAGAAGAGATGAAAACGCTGAGGGTTTGAATGAGGCAATGAATCCAGCTGACAGATAAGATTTGATCAAACAGAAAGACGTGTTATTACAGCAGCAAACAGTAATAAGATAAGACAGGAAAATTTGATTTCAATTTTGATAATTATTAAGAATGATTGAGAAAAAACATCTTTATGCAGGAATCAAACTGTGTCACATCCACATCAGTGTGTAATTTATGACCTTCAACAGTTTGTTTCTCTTTGTTTGTCAACAATGACACTCAGTTTGAGAACAGTAAACCTGTTGTAAAAAATCTTTTGTGAGATTGTAAATATGTAGTGTACATATTATAGTGCTCTTGTTTTGTATTTTAGGTCAACTGTATTAATTATATTTTCTTACTATTGTTTTATTCTTGTAGACGTCCCCTTTACTCTCCCTTTAGTTTTGTTGTAGCTGGTTTGGTAGGACAAACCACACCTTAATCATTCTTTTAATACCTTACGTCAGGTGATCTCACGTCATCTCCAGTATAGCTGCACCTGCTATATTGGAGATGACGTGAATGTGGTGCACATTCCACCTGAGCAGAGGTCCAACCAGAATAACTGAAAACACCTGTGTGGGTGTGAAGGGCCTTAAACAACAAACAAAAAAAGCAACAAAAAGCTATTTGGCTATTTAGCAAACAATATTTGGCCTCTGTTATGTTTTTTTTAATTTGCAGTGAAAAAGAATGAGCTCCTTTATTTGTCACTGTGGTTAAAAACTTCATCCTGCTCTTTTTTTTCTATAAACATACATGTGTCATAACTGTCAAATGATCCTGTGACTGTTTACTTCTGTAATTTTATAATTCTGAATAAAAAAAGTTTTGTAATTGAGTGTGGGATGTGTAATCTGTTAAAAGCCCATCTGTTGGAAAACTGTTAGAATGTAATGGACCGTAAAAAAATCACAAGGGATTAATTCACTTAAAAGCCTGATCAATACATCAACAGGATGATTTTTTTTTGTATATATATGTTTTTTTTTCATTACCATTTCATTATAAGTCCATCACATTTATGGGGATTAAATCATACAACTAGTAACATAACAATGTATGTCTCCCCTAATTCAGTTTCTACATCTGTACCTTCCCCATCATTTAAATCCAATCATTGATAGGTGTAATGTTCAACATGTAATGTTATTTTCATTTGTTGCAAAATATCCTGCCTCAGACATATCATGCTGTGTGGTTACATTAAAAGTTAATTGTACTGTTTAAATGAAAGATACTAAATTTTTAATATCTGGAACATCAATTTCAGTTTAAACTAGAAGAGTGCAGTCAGTAGAATGCAGATGTCCGCCAGGTGTTTTTGATAAAGGGTTTTTGTATAGTCTCAATTTTCTTTAAGATGCATAGAATAGTGTAATGGTGTTATAACCGAGCGTCCTGGGTTCCCCTAACTGTATAAACTAAATAAGGAAACAATAAACGGGGTGATAAGTCCAGACATTTTAAACAATTTAGAACATTTTGTTGTAACACACCACACAAACTAAAACCCCTCCCTACCTCCTACTCCCCTCCCAAACAAGGAAGAGTTGGATCTCACTCAATTGTCCCTCCCAGCACCCTTACAGTCAAGATGGCGGCAAAGCCAACAAAAACGGGGATATATTCATCTCATATCATGCCTAACGGTAGTGGATCACAACATATTGGGTATGGAATTAATCTTCAGATGCTCCAGTTTAAAAAAAATTAAACTTTTCTATGGATGTCAGTGTTTGAGCCACGTCAAAGGCCATATGCTCAGAAATGTTTCTCTTTTTTGTCTACAGTGCGGCTGAAATCACTGCAGGGAAAACTCTCTCAGTAAAAGCCAGAGTTTATAAAAACACATAAAAGTATTTCAATTAGGAGAGACTCAATTTCTTATGAAGATATTTTTTGAATAAGCATGACAGATGAAGGTGGAAAAGTCTTTGGCGATTAGACCCCATTTTGATGTCACTGGATATGAAAGGGCGAGATGAATGCGAGAACAGAATAGGATAACTTCCGATGGAGTCTAGACACTGGTGGTGGTGATGGATAGGCATGGATCTTGGCGGTGTAGGTAGCAGCTTCATGTGAACCCGGGCCTGGTGCTGAAGTGATTTTAAAGTGATTTTCACAGCTGAGCTGTGATTGGTAGTTAGAGATCGTGGAGGAATCTGAATTGATAACCAGGAGTGACGCCCCTGAAAAGCTGATGTGAAAGAGGGAGGAGCAGAGGAGAGAGAGAGAGGAGTGGGAAATGAATGAATGGTTGAAGATAGTCTTCCTGCCTGAATTTACGCTAAGCTTCATTTGCTTCCTTGTCTTTGTCTTTCATGTGTGAAATGATAAAAATCTGCTGAGACCAGTCAGACAACTTATTAAACATAAAGATAAACAGAAGCCGACATCTGCAGAGAGGATCTCAGTTTCATTTCGTTTATAGTTAGGGTCAACTAGGGTTAACAATTGCAGTTTTTTGTTATGATCTTAAATACTGGAAGTATTTTCCCAAATCTTTTACTACAGTAAAAATATCAACACCACAATGGAAGAAAACAGGCTTTTACTACAAATGTTTCCCATTAAAATGTTCTCGAGTCAAATTTCTAATGAAAAGCACTGATGGTGAGAAATAATCACAGACAGCCTGTAATGAACATTTATTTCTGTATTATTTTGTATTAAATGTTTATAAATGTGAATGTTTTCTGTGTTTAATGTTATTTTTATTTTACATTTTTATTGTTTTTCTTTTTTTAATTTAATTTATTATTTTGTATTATTACTATTTTAAAATTTATTATCATAGTTTGTATTTTTATTTTATTTATTTTGTTTTAGAATTTTAAGTTTTATTTATTTCATTCATTTTAACTGTATATTACTATTATTATTATTATGTGTATCTTTTTTTTTTGAGTTCCTGAAAAGTTGAAGATAAGAGGAAGAAAATATTTATATGATCTATGTTTATCTTTTCATCCAAAAAGAGTAATTTCTGTTTAACACTATGCTATTGTAAATATATAATTCTAAATATATTAAATATATTATAAACATGATATAGATAAGCTAATAATGCACTATAACATGGTATATGACAGAGATCAGGCATTTTGAATTCCTAATGGAAAATGTAGTTTACATTTGTCAGAAATGAAGGTTACACTAACATGAGTGCAAGGATTTTGGTTAATTTTCAAACAATTAAGAACTTAATGTATTGTTTTGTCTTTCTTTTCAGTTGTAGCTTTACCTCCACAGCAAGATGTGAAAAGATACAAGAAGGTCTTATGTGAGTTAAAATAGGGAAGAAATTGAGATCTTCCTGTATGGCTTTTGGAGTCGACAGGAACACAGTGGTGTCCAGTGCTGTGATTGCAGAGCTTGTCATCGTGTCAAAGGCAAAGTATGAAGAACTCCTACAAGGCCACTGCAGAGGGCAAAGGCTTCAGATATTTATCATAAAGTGTTCAGATGCTTTAAGCAATGACCCTATACTGTTGTCAGAGGTTGAGCTTTTGAAAAAAATGGAAAGATTCTCTCTATAATTAAGAGAAAGTAAAAGGCAGGGTGCTGGTTTGGCATGGGTATGGATTTCTCTATTTTCTAAGCAGGATGAAATTACACTGCGTGTCATAATGTCGCACAGATTCCCAAACAAAATACCAAAAGATGTAGAGTAGGGATGTGCAGAGGGCCCAGTATTTGTATTTGTATCTGTATTTGTTGAAGCAGCAAAATTATTTGTATTTGTGTTTGTATTTGAATAAAAGTGGAAAGAGGCTTAAAATTCCTGTTTTTGTTTTTATTACACTTAAATTTTAGAAAATTAAAGTGTTCATGAATAAACTACCTTATGAAGGAGGTCAACACACCAGGTCTCAAACTGGAGTCTCCCAGATCATAGACAACTGCACTGACTACTGAGCTAAGAAGAACTTCGAAGACAATTATTGCTTTGCACTTTTCATTTATTGCCTATTTTTTACAACCTAACTTTGATACACTCTTTGGAGCACTTTGTGTGTGTAAGTAGCTCAGTTTTATCTCTGGGAAACACCCCCAACTCCAGGAATGATGTCCAAATTAGGATATGTGCGTCATGTAGCAGGTGGATGTGACTCCCCTTGTTGAGACCTGCTGATAGACGTCACAGCGGAGCAGAGGAGAGACACTGAGATAGCGATGTAATCCACCTGCACACTAGTATTTGACATGGGTTTTTATCTCTTCCTGTAAACAACTAATTTTTAAAATATTTGTATGAAACACATTATTTAAAAAAAACACTATTTGTGCTTTGCCGAATAATGTATTTGTATTCGGGCACACCCCTAATATAGAGAGGGTCTGGTGCACCCAAAGGACATCGAGAGGAGGCTTAGGGTAATGAAACAGGAGTTTTTGTTACAAGGAAACCTTTTGAACAGTTGTCATGAATAGTTGTGGAGATTGTTTATAAGAAAACTGATGCTGTTCAAATGAGAGAATTTCATGTCTGGGTATGTCAAGTTGTACATTTTTAAAATAGTTTAATTTTGCAACATGAATGTTTTTAGTACTCCATTGTTGCAATAAATCTTTTGTCACTTTAAGCATCCTGTAGATGACTTACAACATATTTGTGATATGTTAACATAGTATTAACTAATCATTCACAAAGGTATATTAATGTTTTGTTCATTATTAACTAATGTCTTATAAATGACTTGCTAATGATAATGAATTATATTATAAAGTGTTTAGTGTTATCTTACTGAGCATTTTGGGATAAACCCTCAGAATGGTGCAGGAGTATAAAATGACAGCCAGGAAAATCGCAGACTACAGAAACCATCTACAGTTTAACTTGAGATGCCGACAACTCAGATACCAAACAGCCTACATGTAGGTTCTACAGTGAAAGGCCACAGAGCTGGAATGATGCTAGAGAAAGTGTAGAACCAGCTACTGAATGAGAGAGTGAGACAAGTGCATTTCACCATTGAAGCTTTGAATAAAGAGGCTGATGGCTTACTCTTTGAAATCACATCTGCCCAGTGCAGCCTTGGAGAAGGTCACTGTGTTGGCCTCTCTGTCTCTGTTTGCTTGTTTGAACAGGAAAGAACAACACAAAATACATTTATTGTACCAAATATACTGTATATTTAATTTCTTTTAGCCGTTTTGACAATTTAATGTTGGAATGTTACATATATAATTTTTACATGCCATTTTAAGAGTACAGTAGGTGAACAGGCAAACTCTGGTATAACATAAAAGAAAATAAGTTAAGTATATCTGTAGACTGAACTATAAATATTAAAATGGAAGGATTACATAATGAGATTTACTGAAATGACTACAGTGCTAGTATTTAACAGTTCAACACATTTCTTTTTCAGCCTTGTGTGCTATACTTGTACTGCACTACATTTCAGAGGGAAGTGAAATACATTATACTCCACTACATTTATTTCACGCCTTTATACTGTGGACAATAATATCCCACACAGTGTTGGCCTCTCTGGCAGTTCTTCAGTGATTAGTTAGTTAGTGAATTTATTTGCTGAAAATGCTTACATGCTTCTGGCATATAACTGTAAAACTCTGATTATGAGCTGGTGTCCAGTTTGGGACAAACTTGTAAGGCAATAGCTTAGGTGTGAGAGAATCATTGCATGCATGTGATTTAGCGGCATCTAGTGGTCATTTTCAATTATTCTACTTTTTCTTTTCCAACGTAGTCTTCTGTTTATTTTCTCTTCCTTCTCTATAGTTCATGGAATAATACTATATATTAAACTGATATCATTGTGCATTGTGTTGTGTTTTTATAACTTCTTCAGAGCTCAAACAGTAATGCTGCCTGTGTAAATCGGGAAATAAAAGCACTGACAATTAAGATGAACATTGTAAGTTTTTGCCCAGCAGAGAGCGCTGCAACTCCATCAGTTATGTAGTCAGTCGGTCAACAAAGAGAAGACCGACTTTGAAACTTGATTCTACTAACTGCTGAATTGTCTCGTATCTGTTTTTGCACAGTCCACTTTAAGCTTGCTGTAAATGTTTCTGACACATAAAACTCTTACTATGTGCCAATTTTAGTGGTAATAACACAAATAACAACATGAAGGAAGCAGGTGAAAAAAGATGACTTTTGCCTGTCTTTCTTTTTCATACACTCGATAGCCTATCTTACATTTTCTTTGAGTAAAACATATATTTCTTTAAGTCAAGAGGATTTCTACAAATCAAAAGAGTCTTGTTTCTCAAAGTTTAAAGTCTGTCTCCTGGTAAAGAGACCCTCATTTACTGACACACACATATAAGTTAATGCTGATCTGAACCTTTGATTTCAATAAATGACGTGAAGGGTAGTGTTGCACCAATCTGACAGGAATGTTTGCTGTTTCAAGGTTTCGGTTTTGATTTTCATCACATTCAGGTTTGCTTTGGGCAGTGTTGATATAATTCAGGTAAACAGTTGTCAGTCCTGTCAGACTGCTGTCGGGCTCAGAAGGAGATCATCTTTGTCAATTAATCATGGCTCCATATACAGGACTCTCCCTCTGTTTTCTCTTGTGGATTTTCTCTCCAGCAGCAGGAAAAGGTGAGCAGTGAGATGCAGGTGTTTCATGCATGTTGAATATTAGATTATAAACAGAAAATATAGAAGAAATCTCACTTCACATAAACTGTACTTGTAAATATTTGGTCATGCGCAGACACAGCCTGTATTTAAATAAGAATATGATCCAAAATAGTGCATCTGTACATGTGCAAGTACTTTAAATACAGTTGGAAAGAAAAATATTTCTCACATAAAGGTTGTAATGTTGATAATACAGTTTCTTTTGCATGTAGTTAATTCAAAAATATATGTAAAAATATTCATTAGTTTTTGGAAAAATGCTGCCCTACTGTTATTATTTAATGTAAGTATTAAATGCAACATAAAGAGTTTAAAGTTAAAATACAATTTTTTTCTCATAATTATCATTGTAAATTATGTTAACTACTTTTGGAAATTGTAAAGAGTAGTTTAAAGAGCCTTTTACGCAAATTGTGAACAGTTAAAATCATCAGCAGATCATTTGACAAAATAAATCTAAATTAAAGGTCCACTACTAACTTTTACCTGCAGAAAAGCATGTTTGGTTGTGAAAGTGGAATCTCATTGGAAAAAAAGGCTTTATATCTTAATTTAAATGTGTTTTCCTGTATGCGTTTGTTCCCAGAGTTCACCGTCACTTGTATGAATTCAGAGGAATGTGTGCTACCGTGTCAGTTCCAATCTGATGGCAAAGGTGTGAGGATCATGTGGCACAAGAAGGAAGCTGTGGTGAGCTGCACGCGCTACGGCAACACCAGTTTTGTCATTGGCCACGACTCACAGGCCGATGAGTACAAAGGAAGAACAGGCCTGTACACTGACCAGGTCCTGAAGGGAAACGCTGCGCTGCTGTTGAGAAACGTCACTACACAAGACCAGGGCAACTACGTCTGCATCACTATGACCGAACCTCGCACCGAGTCTAGCATCATCTCTCTTATTGTAAAAGGTACAAACTGCTGTGAGGAGGAGTCATATTTTTGTCATGTTTTGGCAACTAATGATTATTTTCATTATCAGTTAATCAGTTGATTATTTTCTCGACATTAAGTTGTCTGGTACATAAAATTTCAGAAAATGGTGAGCAATGTCGATCACTGTTTCCCAAAAGCCCAAGATGAGGTCATCACATCTTGTTTTGTCTCAACCAAAAATCTACAACCGAGGACTAAAGAAACCAGTAAATATTCACATTTGAAAAGCTGGAATCAGAGAATTTGGATTTTCTTTTAATTACTTCAAACAATCTAAATTATCAAAATATTTGCAGATTAATTTGATAGCTGACAACTAATCGATTAATCGACTAATCATTGCAGCTCTATTATTGTTCAGAGGCCATTTTTTGAAGATTCTTACCAGGAAACATCTCATTAGTTGCTAGTAATTGCCTGTCAAATTGCTCAATGCTTTGGAAAATAAAAGACTGTCTACATTTATCAAAATAACAGCTGTATGACATCCTTTGGTTTCTTGCTATTCCACATATCAACAGTTAATGGCTGTCATGTACTGCAAAAAGCTTGCAAAGTGCCAATAAAAGGAAACTGTAAGCCAATGTAAACAATACAGATTTTGTGAATATTTTTTAAAAAAAAAAGCTTTGCTAAGTTCTATGAGGGTTTAAATTCCTTCAACATGTTTGTGAAGACCTAATGACTGAAATTTAAATGTCAAATTAAACCTCTACAGAGCACCTTTAACAAAGTTCTGTTTCGTAGCTCTGGTCCAAGAGGTTGACATTGAGTTCAGTGGTGATTCAGTCACCTGTAGAGCTGAAGGTTTCTACCCTGCTCCGAACCTCACCTGGTCTACAGATCCTCCGAGTGATCCTGGACTCCTCAAGGACAAAACAAAGAGCCAGAAAACCCGACTCGGCTTGTATGACATCGAGAGTTCACTAATGCTGAAGGAAAACACTCAGACTTACATTTGTCATGTATCCAGCGACACCAACAAAAAAACAACCTTCCTGAAGCATGAAGGTAATGAAGTTTTGTATTTTTGGTATAAAGTTAACTTTGCTGTACACAAACCATCATGTTTTACTCTTTGTTGTAGCTTCTATCCAGGCCTGTCCAGGCCGCGACATGATGCTTCCCTGCAGTTTTCCTCACAGTGTCCTTCAAAACTTTAAGCTCACCTGGAGGTTCGGACGCTCAGATCCAATCCTCTCGATCAGCGTCACTAATCAGAAGTCTCAGGTAAAGGTTTGGGATCATTGGAAGCTTCATGTCCCCAACGACCTTTCAGCATCGAGAAGCCTGAAGCTGCACAAACTGAAGTCAGAGCACCAAGGAACCTTCATCTGTGAGGTCAGCACACCTGAGGAGAAGTACATCACCCAGACTGACGTCACCTTAACTTCAAGTAATGACACCATCACTGCTATTTATAAACCACATTCATTATGTTACAGGAATCTTAATAGTTGACTCTGTAGTGAGCAGTTAATTGAGATTTTGGATACTTTGTGTCATACTGCAACATGACTTTTATTTTTGCATCTTTAAAATGAGAAGCATGAAATGCTGGTGGGATTGTTAGCAGAAGGCACAGGTGGTGGAAGAAGTGAAGATTGATTTGATTTATTGATCGAGACAGTGTGCAGTTTTAAACATTAAAGATGCACTACACCGGAGTTAGCTCGAAGCTAATTTGCATCCGTAGTCCCCCACAATCAAAACATACAACAGCACAACAACAAACAGAACAAAGCAAAGAAAAAAAAAAAAACAGAACACACCATACAAAATACAAAATACAAAGCTACACACAGCACATCACATACACACACAATGTCTACTAGAAATTTAATAATGTAAACTAGAGTCAGTGGTCACGTAGCTGATTGGTCTTTAGTAGATTTATTTAATTTGGCCTTGAATGCATTGATAGAACTACAGTTCTTCATATCATCAAGCAGGACTTTCCACTGAGTTGTGGCTTTCACAGACAAAGCTGACTACCTTAATGCAGTGCGACAAAATGGTACAATCTTGTCTAGAGGATATTCTGGAGGATCTAATAGAACTTACTGAGCGAGTGAACACAAAGTCACATAGTGGAGGAGGCCAAACCATTTAACACTTTATAAACTAGGCACAAATTTGAGAATAATCTAAAATTGTCAAAGCTCAGTAAATTGTATTTCTCCAGTACCCTACAGTGATGGAGATGCATTGGCTTTTTGTCCAGAGTTTTTAGAGTTTGTTTGTATGAGGACTCAAGAGGTTTTACGGCTGTTTCTCCAGCCTGCCCCCAACATGTGATGCAATAAGACATATGGGAAAGAATCATAGCTGCATAAATATCTTGGCTGCGTCCAAAGAGAGACAGTTTTAAATATGTCTAAAATTTGCTAAGTTGTACTTGGTTTTAACTGTTTTTTTAACATGTTTCTTAAAGTTCAAATTTGGATCCAGTGTCACACCAAGATATTTAAAATCATTAACTATGTCCATTTTCTCACTTTTGATGAAAATATCAGCGTTAGGAGGTTGTACCATAGTTTTAAAGAAAAATGTACCTTTTGTCTTGTTTACATTTAGACTCAGACATGATTGATCAAACCAATGTGTGATCCTTTCCAATGCAATTGTTAGCTTAGCAGCAGCTAAAAGTAAAACTAAGTAAAAGTAGTAATACCACAGTACAGAAATACTCTGTTACAAGTAAAATTCATGTAATCAAACATTTTCTTAATACAAATGTGTTTGCATAAAAATGTACTTAAAGTACCAAAAGTAAAAGTACTAATCTTACAGAATGGCCCATTTCAGAATAATGATAATTATTTTATTGTATTGTAATTATTGATGCATGAATGTGTATATCACTGTGTTGTTTCCACAGTCCATATTGTGTTGTATATGCCTCCAGAACATAGATACATACATACAAAAACACATATACATACAAATTCATTACATACATGCAGACAAAAAGACTACAATACATAGCTGATCTTGTGATTAGTGAACAATGGAATTAAATTACTTTATATACTGCTGGGTAGTTTATGAATTTCATCCAGGGGATCAATTAAGTCTTCAGTTATCTCAGCCTTAAATAATAAATCACAATAGATCTAGTGGATGATATTTATGTATTATTAATACATAAATCTGCAAAGAAATGATCAAATAATTATAGTGGAGTAAAACTCATGGCAAGTAAACTAGTTTTTTCACAGAGCTGCTTGCATGGCTGTAGATTCTTAGTCTTGTTACATTTCTGTTAGTGTCGCAATAAAACATAAACAGTATATACAACATGTTTATTGGTGAACTTTAGTTCAAATATCTGCCTACCAACACTAGAGGTTAAGATAATCACCAACTGGCTCCAACTCTGTACTTAATGCAAAGAAATGAGTTTGATGTTGAAAGAAAGCAATTAAGATTAATGTATTTCCCAGAATGTCAAATTATTCCTTTTCCCACAGTCCTAAAAGTGTTCTTTGCAACGACTAACCCGGACATCAACCCAAATGATCTGTGATGTTTTACTCCAAACAGTTTAGAGAAGAAACAGATTTAAGGCTGGTTGGGAAAATGCTGATATTTTCAGTAATGTGTGTCTAATTCCCTTTTCAGAGTGTAAAGAGAACATCTACATCTCCATCATCATCATACTAAGTTTCTGCCTGTTTCCGTCCTTTTTTATGCTGGGGCTCTTTTGCTTCTGTGAGTAACTGAACTATTTTCTTAAAGAAACAAACTTAAGCTGAGTCACACCATGAGCATAAAAGAGAGGAGCTTAATGTTGTGGTTTGACCTAGAAATTGATCCTTTCCGTTCATGTAATGTTAGATAAAGAAAGTTTTGTTTTTGTTTTTTTGAGGGGGAACAGTTTCAAAATTCATATATTAATATTAACACCAAACCAAATGTTACCAGTAATTATCTGCTTTGCCCTCCATCAGTAACTATCTATATCTAATAGACACCATTTAACACTATATAGCATTTAATAGCAATATTAACCAAGAAAACGTTAGTGAGTTTTTTTTTTTTAACTCAGCTGATTATTTAAGTAAAGAAAGCTCACAAACATGTAGTACTACTCAAAGCAATTACTTTTCCATTTGAATTTCTGCCTTTATGTCTCATTAAACTAAATAAATCTTACATTAATTCTCATTCACATGATAATTTTCATGATACATAACTAAAAAAAACATAAACTAAACTAAAAAATTCAACCTCAAAATTGCCTTTAAACTCAGGGGTTACGTTAGCATGTTTGCATGTTAGCTAGCAGCACTATTGATTATTTAAGTAAAAATTCTCACAAAAACGTAGTGCTACTCAAAACGCAAATAGTTTAATTCAATTTTTTTTTTTGGCCTTTTTATGTTTTTAATGGATGAGTTTCAATTTTTGAAGTCTGTCTAAAAACAACAGAAAAAATGAACAGTGAAACCTGTTTTTCTTGCTGTAATCATTCCTCCTGTTCATACTGACCATTAGAAGATCCCTTCATAATGTATTTACAATGGAAGTGATGGGGAACAAAGTCCCCCAAAATCCAAAGTCCATAGTCCTCCTTCTGTGCCAAAATGTATTTAAACAAAGTTTATCTGAAGCTAATATGAAGCTTCTGCGTCCAAATGAGTCAAATCAAGTAGATATCTTTCAACGTTACAGTCTTTTTAGTGCCAAAGTTCCTCTTTTTGTTACTATACTTCCACCACAGCTCAACAGGGAAACACTGTCCGAGGAAACACAAAGTGGGAATGATGCTAAAAAGACTGTAAATGTGTCAGATATCCACTTGATATGACTAACTCAGACTGCTGAAGCCTCATATAAGCTTCACATCAACTTTTAAATGACTGTGTGGACACACTGTGGATTTTGGCCTCCATCACTTCCATTGAAAGCACATTTGAAGGATCGTTTAATATCCAGTATGACCAGGAGGAATGATTACAGCAAGGAAAACCTCTTTCACTGTTCATATGGACACCTGACTGTTGTTTTAAGACACACTTGAAACACTGTGAACCTGCCCTTTAAGTCAAAGTTGAACTTGTAACACTGGACTGTTATTTTCTCACAGACAAGATTATAAAGAGACAAAGGACGAGAAGAAGAAGAAGAAGAGATGAAAACGCTGAGGGTTTGAATGTCGAAGTGAACCCAGCTGACGGATAAGATTTGATTAAACAGAAAGACGTGTTATTACAGCAGCAGACAGTAATAAGGAAAAATTGATTTCAATTTTGATAATTATTAAGAATTAATATTAAAGAAAAAACATCTTTATGCATGAATCAAACTGTGTCACATCCACATCAGTGTGTAAAAATATGATTCATATGTAATTTATGATCTTCAACAGTTTGTTTCTCTTTCATTTTTCAACAATGACACTCAGTTTGAGGACGGTAAACCTGCTGTAACAAATCATTTGTGAGACTGTAAATATGTAGTGTAAACATTGTGTTCTTGCTTTGTATTTAAGTTAACTGTATTAATTACATTTTCTTACTATTGTTTTATTCTTGTACACATTTTATAAACCTGTTAAAAGTCCTGCACACAGGTTATTTCATTTATTTTGGCTGATTTGACCTCATGAGCAGAGGTCCAACAAGTATAACTGAAAACACCTGTTTGGGTGTGCAGGGCCTTAAATGAAACTGGATTATAAAGTTGTTTTTCCCTTCTTTTTTATCAACATGAAATGGAGAACAAACAAACAAAAAAAACAACAAGAAGCTATTTGGCTATTTAGCAAAAGATATTTTGCCTCTGTTTTTTGCCTTATGTTTTTTAACCTGCAGTGAAAAAGAATGAGCCCCTTTATTTGTCACCGTGGTTAAAAATTTCATCCTGCTCTTTTTTCTATAAACATACATGTGTCATAACTGTTAAATGATCCTGTGACTGTTTACTTCTGTAATTTTATAATTCTGAATAAAAGGTTTAAAGGTTTGTAATTGAGTGTGGGATGTGTAATCTCTTAAAAGCCCATCTGTTGGCAAACTGTTAGAATGTAATAATGGACTGTAAAGAAAATCACAAGTGATCAGTTCAATGATCAATACATCAACAGGCTGATTTTTTTTGTACATATATATATATATATATATATATATATATATATATATATTACCATTTCATAATAAGTCAATCACATTTATGGGGAGTAAATCATACAACTAGTAACATAACAATGTATTCCTCCCCTAATTCAGTTTCTACATCTGTACCCTCCCCATCATTTAAATCCAATCATTGATAGGTGTAATGTTCAATATGTAATGTTATTTTCATTTGTTGCAAAATATCCTGCCTCAGACATATCATGCTGTGTGGTTACATTAAAAGTACTAATACTAATACTAATTTTTTAATATCTGGAACATCAATTTCAGTTTAAACTAGAAGAGTGCAGTCAGTAGAGTGCAGATGTCCGCCAGGTGTTTCTGGGGGGATGTGGGTGATGAGGCACCCACTGCGACGCCACCACAAGTGCCAGATGCAACCAGTGGAGATTTGCAAAGTTTTTGATAAAGGGTTTTTGTATAGTCTCAGTTTTCTTTAAGATGCATAGAATAGTGTAATGGTATTATAACCGAGCGTCCTGGGTTCCCCTAACTGTATAAACTAAATAAGGAAACAATAAACGGAGCGATAAGTCCAGACATTTTAAACAATTTAGAACATTTTGTTGTAACACACCACACAAACTAAAACCCCTCCCTACCTCCTCCTCCCCTCCCAAACAAGGAAGAGTTGAATCTCACTCAATTGTCCCTCCCAGCACCCTTACAGTCAAGATGGTGGTGAAGCCAACAAAAACGGGGATTTATTCATCTCATATCATGCCTAACTTTAGTGGATCATAACATATTGGGTATGGAATTAATCTGCAGATGCTCCAGTTCAAGATTTATCTTTTCTATGGATGTTAGTTTTTGAGCCACAACAAAGGCCAAAATGTAAGGTGTAAGGCCAAAAACTGCAGGTGTTGAGCACTTGCAGGCTCTACTAGCCGGTTAAGAGGAGTGAGGAGTCAGCGGTCAATGGTGGTATAAAACAGGTTTAAACAGGTTTTCAACAATTTTGAATAACTGCTACCACGAGAGGTCCTTGAGCATACAGTCATAAATGTGCACAAAAAATATTAGGCTGATGGGTCTAGTAGTATGTGAAATAAGCTGCGTACAGATACACACATGACCAAACGTATGATCTCCTTCCAGACTTACACCTGGAAGGAGAAAATCCAGTTTCAGTCCGGTTCCATATGCTCAGAAATGTTTCTCCTTTTTGTCTACAGTGGAGCTGAAATCACTGCAGGGAAATCTCTCTCAGTAAAAGTCAGAGTTACCATTTACTATGACACATAACAATATTTGCTTCCTTGTGTTTATCTTTCAAGATCAAATCTGCTCAAACCAGTCAGACAACTTTTTAAACATAAAGACAAAACGGATGCTAACATCTTTCATTTAGTTTATGGTTAGGGTTAACTTTTTTTTATCCTCAATTGCAGTTTTTATTATGATCTTTAATACTGGAAGTCTGTTCCCAAATCTTTTACTACAGTAAAAATATCAACACCACAATGGAAGAAAACAGCCTTTTACTGGAAGTGTTTTCCATTAAAATGTGCTCAAGTCAAATTTCTAATGAAAAGCCCCAATCGTGAGAAACAGTTGTAATGTAAATGTATTTCTTTATTATTTTGTATTAAATGTTTATTTTTTTGTGCTTAATGTTATTTTTATTTTATATTTTTATTGTGTTTTTCTTTTTAAATTTAATTCATTATTTTTGTATTAATACTATTTTAAAATGCATTATTATGGTTTGCATTTTTATTTTATTTATTTTTGTTTGTTAGCTCAAACAGTAATGCTGCCTGTGTAAATCATATGAAATGAAAGTACTGACAATTAAGATGAACTTTGTCAGTATCTGCCCAGCAGGGAGCGCTGCAACCCCATCAGTTAGTCAGTCCATCTACAAAGGGAAGACCTTCAAACCTGTAAATTCAGGTAAATAGTTGTCAGTCCTGTCAGACTGCTGTCGGGCTCAGAAGGAGATGGTTTTTGTCAGTTAATTATGGCTCTATATACAGGATTCCCCCTCTGTTTTCTCTTGTGGATTTTCTCTCCAGCAGCAGGAAAAGGTGAGCAGTCAGATGCAGGTGTGTCATGCATGTTGAATACTAGATTATAAACAGAAAATATTGTAGAAATCTCACATCACATAAAATGTATTTGTAAATATTTGGTCATGTGTAGACACAGCCTGTGAGCTACAGTCAAGAGCACATGATATACACCCACAATGTCAACTAGAAATTAATAATGTAAACTTGTCAAATTAAAAGCAAGATTGTTTGCGTTCACGAGAAAATGATGAGATGAAATTTAGAGTCAGTGGTTACAGAGCTGAGTGGTTTTTAGCAGATTTTTGAATTTGTTTTTAAACATACTGATTGAACTGCAGCTCTTCATATCATCAGGCAGGACTTTCCACTGAGTTGTGGATTTCACAGACAAAGCTGTCCAAATGCAGTGTGACGAAATGGTACAATCTCATATAGAGGATATTTTGGAGGGTCTAATAGAACTTACTGAGTGAGTGAACACAAAGTCACATAGTGGAGGAGGCCAAACCATTTAAAATGTTATAAACTAGGCACAAATTTTAGAATAATCTAAAATTGTCAAAGCTCAGTAAATTGTGTTTCTCCAGTATCCTACAGTGATGGAAATGCATGGGCTTTTTTTCTATAGTTTGTTTGTCCAACACAGTTTATGACAGTTTATGATATTAATATGGAAATATAATATGGAAACGAATCTATGAATGGATTCATAATCTGTAAAGCAAACAATTTATTTGGGGGAGCACTTTTTTTGTTCATGAGAATTATAACACATGGACCTCTGATCTTTGAAATAAAATGGGTGGTGGAGGTTCATAAAATTTGTTTTTTTTGACATAATTTAGTTGCTTTTATTTTGTTTTGTGTCTTTATTTTCTTTTGTTTTTATCTCAGGAATGCTTAAAGCTCACAAATCAACACGTTATATCTGGTTTGTTTAATCTGTACAAAAATAAGTGTATAAAGTGTATAAATGTCTATTTGCCATTAAAACTGCCAGTGTTTGTAGAAGGATTTAGTTACCTTTGGACAGAACGAGGCTAGCTATTTCCAGTCTTTATGCTAAACTAAGCTAACTGGCTGTTGGATGTAGCTTCATATTTACCAGACAAACTTGAAAGATGCATCAGTCTTCTCATTTATCTCCTGGCTAGAAAGTGAATAAACTTATTTCCCAAAATGTCAAACTTTCCCTTTGATGCATATGTGAAGATGAAGTACAGGACAGGAGAGGTATTTTGAGATTTAGCAAAATGATTTCCACACAGATATCTTCTTCTACCACATGACCTACTAGGATTACTCATAAACTAATGCAAACCAATTCTCATGAGCCTCAGCTGGAAAGTTTTAAAACTGTAGGCTGTGACTATCCAACAATAGTCACTTGGTACTGAAGGCTGTAATGTGTACCAAACACTCCCCAAACTGTTCAATCATCTTGCAACAACAGTCGACAACAGTTTCTCCTTTTTATTCACTCTGTTTCTGTGATATGATGCCCTCAGAGAACTTTTTCACAGAGAAGTCTTATCTGAATACTTGTGAGCAGTTTGTTACCTGCAGAAAAGCATGTTTGGTTGTGAAAGTGGAATCTCAGTGGAAAAAAGGCTTTATGTCTAAATTTAAATGTGTTTTCCTGTTTGCGTTTGTTTCCAGAGTTCACCGTCACGTGTCTGAATTTGGAGGAATGTGTGCTCCCGTGTCAGTTCCAATCTGATGGCAAAGGTGTGAAGATCATATGGTACAAGAACAGGGTCGTGGTGAGTTGCACACGCCATGGCAACACCGACTTTGTCAAGGGCCACATGTCACAGGCCAATGAGTACAAAGGAAGAACAGCCCTGTACAAAGACCAGGTACTGAAGGGAAACAGCACACTGCTGCTGAGAAACGTCACACCGCAAGACCAGGGCAAATACGTCTGCATCACTATAACCGAACCTGAGTCCAAAGAGTCTTGCATCATCTCTCTTGTTGTAAAAGGTACAAACTGCTGTGAGGAAGTCATATTTTTGTCATGTTTTGGCAAGTAATGATTATTTTCTCAACTAATCATTAGTTGTTTGATCCATAAAAATCCAAAAACGTTGATTACTGTTTCCCAAAGCCCAAGATGACGTCATCATGCCTTGTTTTATATCGCCCAATCGTCCACACCCCAAAGATATTCAGTTTACTTTGATAGATTAAAGAAACCAGAAAATATTCACATTTGAGAAGCTGGAATCAGAAAATTTTGATTTTTTTTCTTAATTACTCCAAACAATCTAAATTATCAAAATAGTTGCTAATGAATTTGATAATTGACAACTAATCTATTAATCAGCTTATAATTGCAGCTCTATTATTGTTCAGAGGCCATTTTTTCAAGATTCTTACCTGGAAATATCTCATTAGTTGCTAGTCATTGCCTGTCAAATTGCCCGATGCTTTAGTAAATAAAATTGGAATTTAAATCTAATTTAAGACTGTCTACATTTATCAAAATAACAGCTGTATGACATCCTTTGGTTTCTTGCAATTCCACATATCAACAGTTAATGACTGTCATGTACTGCAAAAAGCTTGCAAAGCACCAATAAAAGGAAAACTGTAAGCCAATGTAAACAATACAGATTTTGTGAATATTTAAAAAAAAAAAAAGCTTTGCTAAGTTCTATGAGGGTTTAAATTCCTTCAACATGTTTGTGACCTAATGACTGAAATTTAAATGTCAAATTTAACCTCTACAGAGCACCTTTAACAAAGTTCTGTTCCGTAGCTCTGGTCCGAGAGGTTGACGTTGAGTTCGGTGGTGATTCAGTTACCTTTAGAGCTGAGGGTATCTACCCTGCTCCGAACCTCACCTGGTCTACAGATCCTCCGAGTGATCCTGGATTCCTCAAGGACAAAACAAAGAGCCAGAAAACCCGACTCGGCTTGTATGACATCAAGAGTTCACTAATGCTGAAGGAAAACACTCAGACTTACATTTGCTGTGTATCCAGTGACACCAACAAAAAAACAACCTTCCTGAAGCATGAAGGTAATGAAGTTTTGAATTTTTGGTATAAAGTTAACTTTGCTGTACACAAACCATCATGTTTTACTCTTTGTTGTAGCTTCTATCCAGGCCTGTCCAGGCCGCAACATGATGCTTCCCTGCAGTTTTCCTCACAGTGTCCTTCAAAGCTTTAAGCTCACCTGGAGGTTCGGACGCTCAGATCCAATCCTCTCGATCAGCATCACTAATCAGAAGTCTCAGGTAAAGGTTTGGGATCATTGGAAGCTTCATGTCCCCGACGACCTTTCAGCGTCGAGAAGCCTGAAGCTGCACAAACTGAAGTCAGAGCACCAAGGAACCTTCACCTGTGAGGTCAGCACACCTGAGGAGAAGTACATCACCCAGACTGACGTCACCTTAACTGCAAGTAATGACACCATCGCTGCTATTTATAAACCACATTCATTATGTTACAGGAATCTTAATAGTTGACTCTGTAGTGAGCAGTTAATTGAGATTTTGGATACTTTGTGTCATACTGCAACATGACTGTTATTTTTGCATCTTTAAAATGAGAAGCATGAAACAGCAGAAAGCACAGGTGGTGGAAGAAATACTCAGATTTTTTATGTAAGTAAAAGTAGTAATACCACAGTATAGAAATACTCTGTTAATTCATGTTATCACACATTTACTTAATATGTAAAAATAAAAATGTGTTTGCATAAAAATGTACTTAGAGTACCAAAAGTAAAAGTGCTCATTTTACTGAATGCCCCATTTCAGAATAATGATAATTATTTTATTGGATTGTAATTAATGATGCATGAATGTGTATATCGCTGTGGTGCAGCTAGCAAAGGTTTGGATGTTTTACTCCAAATAGTTTAAAGAGGAAACAGATTTAAGGCTGGTTGGGAAAATGCTGATATTTTTCAGGATTGTGTGTCTAATTCCCTTTTCAGAGTGTAAACAGCACATCTACATCTTCGTATCCATTGGCCTGGTTTTCTTCCTGTCCTTTGCGGCGGTGGTGTTCTGTTACTCTAAAAGTGAGTAATTCAACCAGTTTCTTAAAGAAACAAACTGAATCACACCATGAACATAAAAGGGAGGGGCTTATTGTTGTGGTTTGACCTAGAAATTGATCCTTTCCGTTCATGTACTGTCAGAATAAGAAATCACTGAGACCACTCTCAGTGTCAGTCTGTAAACTTAATGGACGACTATCTAATGATTACAGTTAGTTACTACAGACATGTTGGAGTAGGAAGCATTGTTTAAAACACTGATCAAAATAGCATCACATCTGGGTTTTTATTCACCTTTAATTATAGACCTCATAACATGAAGCATCAATATTTGTCAGTGTTATCTTGGCTTGAATGCCATTAAAAAATAATAATTAGGGTAATATCTGTATCATGTGAACGCAGCATTGACATTCTGCTTTTGCATTAAAATAATTATAACAAAAGTCACTCTAACTGACCTTATAGTATTGAATTTTTAGTTTTAGTTGTTTTGGTTTTAGGGGGAACAGTTTCACAATACATATGTTAATGTTAACACCAAACCAAATGTTACGAGTAATTATCTGCTTTGGCTTCTATGTTTATCATCAAACCGCCCTCCATCAGTAACTATCTAGAACTAATAGACACCATTTAACACTATATAGCATTTAATAGGAATATTAACCAAGAAAATATTAGTGAATATATTTAAAACTCAGCTGATTATTTAAGTAAAGAAAGCTCGCAAACATGTAGCTCTACTCAGAACGTTTACTTTTCCATTTGAATTTGTCTTTATGTCTCATTAAACTAAATAAATCTCATGATAATTTTCATGATACACAGACTTTAAGAAATTCAACCTGCAAGTTGCTCTTTAAACTCAGGGGTCACGTTAGCATGTTAGTTAATGCTAACACGCTAACGTAACACGTTATCTACAGCACATTTCAAGGGAATCTTTAATATCCAGTATGTATAGGAGGAATGATTACACTGAGGAAACCTCTTTCACTGTTCATATGGACACCTGACTGCTGGTTTAAGACACACTTGGAAAAATGTGAACTCGTCCTTGAAGCCTTAAAGTTGAACCTGTAACTATGAACTGTTATTTTCTCACAGACAGAAGATCAGAACAAGAAGGAGAAGGAAAAGAAGAAGAAAGTTGAATGTCAGTTTGAACGCAGCTGACGGATAAGCTTTGATTAAAAATACGTCATTGCAGCAGCAAACAGTAATAGGATACAACAGAAAAAAAATATTTTAATTTTGATTAATTTTGATAATTAAGTTAATTATTAAGAAAAAACATCTTTATGCATGAATCAAACTCACATCCACATCAGTGTGTAAAAATATAATTACTATGTAATTTATGATCTTCAACAGTTTGTTTCTCTTTCATTTTTCAACGATGACACTCAGTCTGAGGACGGTAAACCTACTGTAAAAAATCATTTACGATACTGTAAATATGTAGTGTACATATTGTAGTGTTTTCGCTTTGTATTATTTAAGGTTAATTTTATTAGTTACATTTTCTCACTATTGTTTTATTCATGTACACATTTTATAAACCTGTTAAAAGTCCTGCACACAGGTCATTTCATGTATTTTGGCTGATTTGACCTCTTCTCATGACTGTTTTATTGACATCCCCTTTACCCTCCTGTTAGCTTTGTTGCAGCTGTTCTGGTAAAACAAACCACACCTTGATCATTCTTTTAGTGCCTGACGTCAGGTGATCTCACGTCATCTCCAGTAAATCTGCACCACATTCCACCTGAGCAGAGGTCCAACCAGAATAACCGAAACCACCTGTGTGGGTGTGCAGGGCCTTAAAGGAAACTGGATTAGAAAGTTGTTTTCTTCCTCTTTTTTATCAACATTAAATGGAGAACAAACAAACAAAAAAAGCAACAAGAAGCTATTTGGCTATTTAACAAACAATATTTTGCCTCTGTTATGTTTTTTAACCTGCAGTGAAAAAGAATGAGCCCCTTTATTTGTCACTGTGGTTCAAACTTCATCCTGCTCTTTTTTTCTATAAACATACATGTGTCATAACTGTTAAATGATCTTGTGACTGTGTACTTCTGTATCTCTATAATTCTGAATAAAATTTTAAAGTTGTGTAAGATACTGAATCCCAAATTGTGAATGATTAGATTCCTTCTGATGGGCAGGCTGGCACCTTGCTTGGTACCCTGCCATCAGCGTATGAATGTGTGTGAATGTGACTCGTAGCATAAAAAGCACTTTGAGTGGTCAGAAGACTGGAGAGGCGCTACACAAGGACAGTCCATTTACCATTAAACAGTATTTGCTTCCTTGTCTTTATCATCCATGTGTGAAAAGATCAAATCTGCTCAGACCAGTCAGACAACATTTTAAACATTAAGAAAAAACAGAAGCTGGTTACTGCAGAAGGATCTCACTTTCATTTAGTTTTATTTTCCCACAGTGGATGTTACAGATTTTAAACACCAGAACTTTTTTTATCCTCATTTTCACTTTTTATTGTGATCATTAATACTGGAAGTCTATTCCTAAATATCTTACTACAGTAAAAATATCAACACCACAATGGAAGAAAACAAACTTTTACTACAAATTTCCCATTAAAATCTGCTCAAGTCAAATTTCTAATGAAAAGCAGATTAGAAACAAGTCACAGACAGCCTGTAATGAAAAAGTATTTCTTTATTATTTTGTATTAAACATAAATGTTTTTTGTGCTTAATGTTATTTTTATTTTATATTTTTGATTGCGTTTTTCTTCATTTATTTAATTTGCATGATTTTGTATTAATACTATTTTAAAATGTATTATTATAGTTTGTATTTTTATTTTTTTATTTATATATCAAGGAGATTTTAGAGATTGATAGTTTAAATAAGCAGAATTTAACCCTTTTTATTTATAGTTTGTATCAATCTGAAGCCATCTAAACTTTAAATCTGTCCTAAATCCACTGAGATCTAGATTCTCCAACATTTCCATCATTGAAGATGTTTTCTGTCTTCTTCTTTCTTTGGAAAACAGTAGAAACAAAATTTAAAACTGATTATAATGTATATAGGACTGGAATATTTAACCCATAACCCTCATCTGAAAATACATAAATAAATACATAAACACATCCTGCTCATACAGACAACGTACAGATCAGAAAAAAATGAAACAAAATAAATGATGTTTGAGTATAAATGTTTATTCAAACCACACAAATGAATCAATATTTCAATTGTAATATACTGATTCAGTCGTTCACTTCAAATTTAAGAAAATAAACCACACAGATATACTGTTTATGTACCTGGAAAAGTCTTCAAACATAAATAATTAAAAAGCAGCAAACTTTTGGATTTGAACATTAGAGTCATGTGACTTTCTGTTGCTCAGTGTGTGTGTGTGTGTGTGTGTGTGTGTGTGTCACAGCAGGCGTGGGTTCTCCTCTCTGTAGTTGTGTGGGTCTCCTGCGAAGGGCAGAGGTGGAGGATGGTTACAGATTCCCATCAGGAAGATGATGATGGTGCCGAAGGTCATCACCGGGGTAACGAGGAAGAGACAGAGACGGTCCACCGTACGAGCGACGCCGCTCCAGTTATCTTTCTCCTGCGAAGAGAGCAGCAGTTTCTTTTCTAATTTACAATCATTTTCACAGACGTTTTGTCTAGAGCTGCAACGATTAGTCAATGCATTGATTGACAGAAATATAATTGGCAACTGGTTTGATAATTGAATAATCGTTTTTAGTCATTTTTACAGCAAAAATGCCAAATATTCAGTGGTTGCGATGGTGGTTGATGTGACATTTTATAGACAACAAGATTAATCTGATAATGAAAATATTCTTTAGTTGCAGCTCTGATTTTGACTTGTCACAGCAGGTTTAAATAATAAAATGAATGATGGCTGAATTCCATTTAGCTGCTTCACTTTCAGGGTCCTGGTACTGCTGCTACATGCTGACTTACTGTCACACTGTCGTGGTTCATCATCGACATCGTTAATGTTATTAGTAAGGGGGGGCGTTCAGACTGACATCAGCTCTGCGTGAAAAAACAGCTCAATCCCACGCCATCCACCAAGGCGCTGTGTTGGCCAATAACATACATGCAAACGAACATTCCTGTTGGATTACTTTGAAACGTGAACGCCGAAAAATCCTGTCTGTGAGTTTTACAAACCACTTTGCAGTGTTTTGGCCTCTGATAAACCTTTAAATGGATTCATCTGTGTCTCCAACTCGACTTCCTGGATTGTATTTCATTGTCTCGATGGTACCTCAAACAACACACCCACCGCTGCCGCAGCCCCTTTAGGTCTGACATGTTGTCCACTCTCGTATTTCAGATCAGATTCAGGCTCGAACATGTGCAGATATTAGGGATCCACAATATTGGATTTTTTATATCCGATATGCCGATATTTCCAACTCATTGTGGCTGATTGCCGATGCCGATATATGCACATATTTCTTTCCAGCTGGCTGAGGAGACTATTATGCATGTAAGCATAGACTGTACTAAGTATGATCAAGAAAGACAATATATGAAGGAAGAATTTAGGAAGACTGGGGTTCAGGAGCTCAGCATAAAAACTTTAATGAACCTGCCAAGTGGGTGGATCAGCAGAGTTTTCATTGAGTTTATTAGACAGACAGGATTAATGTGTAGGACTTAATCTCTGGTCCACACTCTGGAGCAGAAGGTGGCGGTAATGCACCTAATACGCTGGTTGCCAACTGCCGTTATAAACCAAAAAGAAGATTTTTTTCCCCCCCAAACAGAGTGGTACATCCTGTCAGCTGAGGTGTTTCCTATCTGTGCAGCCAAACACAGCAGCTCCTCCGCGGACTGTTTACCCTGACGGTCCTGGTGTTTCCTCCGCAGGCTGCACTTCACTCAAGCTGCCCGTCAGATCAGCTGCTTCTTCCCACTTTAACCTGAATAACAAACCGGGGTTCGATGCTCTGGTTGGATCCACATGGAGAGCCGGGGCTAACATTAGCTGACAGGCTAGTGGAGCGTTAGCAGCAGCATGGCTGGAGGGAAGCACAGCCAGCTAGCCTCCGCTAGAAGAAGCAGCGGGTCTGGTTTGAGTGAAGTGCAGCCTGCGGAGGAAACACCGCGACCATCAGGGTGAAACAGTCCGTGGAGGGAAACACAGTCAGGCGGTGGAGGAGAAGGCAACAAATCGGCCTCTCATAATCGGCAGAAAATGTTCATTTCATCTATCGGCCGATACCGATGATGTGCCGATAATATGTGCATCCCTAGCAGATATATTTGAGAAGTTTCCATTTCAGTTAAAGAATGAGAAAAAGTAGTGAAATCCTGCTACTATAGTTTGTTTACGTAGCCTCCGGAGCCGGAGGAAGCTTCCTGAAGCTGACCAATCAGAACAGTGTGGGCTCATCAGGAGGCGGGGCCTTAAAGAGACAGGAGCTAAAACTGCCTGTTTCAGACAGAGGCTGAACTGAGGGGCTGCATAAAGGACCAGTAGAAGATAAATAAGGAGTTTTTAACTGGAAATCATGCAAATATATTCCAGTAGAGCTGCTAAATAAAAATAACTATTATCCCTTTTTTAACTTTGTCTCCGTCTCACCTCGTTGTAGTCGTTCTTGTTGCGCATGTGTTTGATGATGTAGTTCGCTCCGTCCACAGCCGGCTTGATCTCTCCGTAAAGTTGCTCCGTCACACCTCCTTCCTCCTGCAGCTTTTTCACTTCATACACACACACACACACACACACACACACACACACATATAAAGGGTTAATAAACCTGTTAGAGCCTCCCAGTTCAAGCATTAGTTTGGTAATGCCACAGACTTCTAGATTAAAACTGGGATAAATTTGGTTGAAACGTAAGAATTTCAACATGTCTGGGATACTTAGAGCTGTTGTTTTAACATGAAATCATGACTCTATATTCAAAGTGTATCTAAGACCTGCTGCACAATAAATTATCTTAATTTAATTATTGTTGATTCATTGATATTATTGAACGTGGACGGAGAGAAACTTTACTGGCAGCTTGTGTGGGTCGTGCCACCAGTCCGTGTCTCTCCGACTGCTTTTCAAACATCAGATCGCTGCGAGACTTCACGCTGTAGTATTCCTCCGCCGAGGCGATGTAGCCCACCGAGCTGGATCGCCGCGGCAACGCCCCATCCCAGTATGGCTCCGCCTCTGTAGGGTGGGACATATGCAGGATGCGAGGCAGCCGCTCAAGGAAGAACTGGACAGAGAGGAGGACAAATAGACAACAGCAGCATCCGTAAATGTTCAAATAAACGTTTAAATAATCTTTTTTTCTGCTGAAACAAGGTATGAAAAATATAAACACCTGTAGTGTCTAAAGATTTATTTACAGTCTGTTCAATAAATATGGTTAGACACAGTCTGCTGGAAAAAAAACTAAAGAAACTTAACTTTATTTATATAGCACACTTATATAACACTACCATTTTTTTATTTTTTATTTATTTGCACATATTTTAGAAAGATTTGTACACAAGGATTTCCATGTATTCTACTGTATACGACCAAAATAAGAGGAAAAACTGACGGACAAGACAAAAAGTAAAACAGACACATACGAATGAAGATAATATTGGTTAAAATTACTACATGAAGGGAAATTTATCTTTTGAAATCAACCAGTAACTATCTGCTGAGTCTGTTGATGCATTTTTTGGCTTCTTTAAGGAAAGAAATCAACGAACCACATTTAAATCAGGTTAAAGGTCAATACAAACAGGAGCATCAATCAATCAGTCAATCAATCAAAACGTCTTCTGTCTGTCACATCAGAGCTGACAACTATTTAATTAAAAGGCCAAATATCAACCTTTCATATGGATATATGTGTGTGTGTGTGTGTGTGTGTGTGTGTGTGTGTGTGTGTGTGTTACCCTCTTGGTCCACTGAGACATGACGTGTGTGCTCGGTGTCCTGAAGTGCAAGTTGAGGACGACCACGCAGTTCAACACCACCACCGTGACCAGCACCATGATGAACATCAGGTACCTGCAACACACACACACACATTTTAAACTGGGCTCCAAAACAGCAGTGGAAGAGATAAATTAATTTCCCCGCTACCAATTCTTTCTTTCTCTCGCAACTCTTAATAGAAGGTAAATGTCTTCTTAATTTATAATAACCATATGGATACGTTGGCCGCTGATTTTCAGAAATGTGATGCGATAATGTTAACGACACAATTCAGCAGCAAAACAAACAAAAACTGATAGAAAAATTGAGAATATTGTAACCAAATGCAGCACTTTTGTATAGTTTTGTACATGTTGCCTGTTTTTATTCAATTTCAATTTACTGTTTTTTTCAGATTCTTTGGAGATTTTGTTCAGTTAGTAAGAACAAATCTAATCCCATAGTGTGTGTGTGTGTGTGTGTGTGTGTGTGTGCGCGTGTGCGTTACCTACTTGACAATAAGAGGAACCGACATGGACGTCTCCGGCAGCCTTTGAGAGATCAGCAGCAGGAAGACAGACTGAGCCAGCAGCACCGAGATGGACAACGTCATCTTCTCACCGCCTACACACACACACACACACACACACACACACACACACACACACACACACACACACACACCAGATTATTCCGTTTTAACAAGAAATGTTTATTGTTATAACACAAAACTGTCTCGTTATTTCACAAAATGAACGTATCTCATTAAAACAAACTTTTCTTGTGATAACGTGATAAGTTGGGAAGCTTTTAAAACAAGAAAAAAGATCCATTCAGAGCTTAAAGAGACGATATCATAGCCAAAAAGTAAAAATAACTATAATAATTTAATCAAACTATATACACCAGTCATCTAAGAGCGGTTTTTAAACGAGCACTGACTGTCAGCGGGCAGGTAGTAGACGAGCGAGGCCAGGAAGGAGATGAGCACACAGGGGATGATGATGTTGACGATGTAGAAGAGAGGTTTGCGTTTGATGATGAGGTAGAAGGTGATGTCCTGGTGCTTGTTGCTCTCCATGGGAATGTGCTTGTAGGTGTTCTTCTTGGCCGGCCGGTGGATGACCTCCCACTCGCCGTTCTCTGCCGACAAAGACGGAGGATGAGGAAGAGAGAGAGAGAGAGAAAGAAGGAAGGAAGAAGTTTAGACGCGTCCGAGCTTATCTCCTCAACTCCTTTATATAAATGTGACGAGAGCTGCAACGTGTATTTGTCAACAATTATAACTTCTTCTATGAAGACATATTTTATATACGGAGCCTGGGAGGGTCCAAGGAGAAGAAAAATCTATTCCTGATCTCTTAATTCGTGCTCTCGGTTTATCTACTTCGCCTGTTCTGCTCTTTTTGAGACGACGCCAAACGCATTCAGTCAGCCGATAATTTGAAGAAAGTGATGAAAAAGACATTTCTGTTACTTATTGAGAGCACAAATTATTAAATTGAGAGCACAAATAACTAAGTTAAGAGCATTAATTAGTTATTTTTCTCCCAGCCTCCATAGTTTTACTATATTGAGATATTGAGACATTTATATCTGCTGACAACCACATAATCATGTGTTGTAAACCATTTATTAACTGTTTATATACTGTTATAAATGCTAAATAGGGGGACTTAAAGCAAAGTGTTGCCCATTACGTTTGTGGTATTAGTATGACATTAAAATGCAGAACACATGCAATCAATATCTGAAAATAGCATATTCATATTTATCACTTTAGCCTTCTGTAACAAGTTAACATGAGCGTTTAAGTTGTCAAAAATCAAAAAGTGTTGAGATCCCCGACATGAGCTGTCACCTGTAGCACCAACAAAAAACCGAACAATTAAATAAATAACTAAAATATGCAAAGAAAACATCAGTTTGTGATTTATTATGCTGTTTTTTGGCGTAATAAATGACACGTACCCGTCCAACCGGCAGGGTCAATGACGATCCACTCGACCGTCCATTTGCTGGTTTCATCCTCTTCTTCTTTCAGGAGCATCTTGATCTCTTTGGCATTGTAAGTCAGAGAGCTGCAAAGCAACATGGGAAATGGAGTTTTAAATAAAAAAATAAAAAGTATTTCCAAAGTAAAAGCTTCAGGAAGGTTAATGGCACATTTTCACAAAAAGTTTTATTAAAAAACTGCGGCAACTGCTGCACAATCACAAAATTAGTTGGTAAAAAAGTATTTATTTACATCTCGTGTTCAGCTCTGAATTATTTTTTTGCTTGTTAGTAGATTTCTGCACCCTTATTGTTTTTTTAGAACTTATATTTTATCTTATTTTTTCTTCTGTATTCCATATGTACAGTACATTTTTGATGCAATTTCATTTTTCATCATTTTCTTTACAAACTTTCCAGCTGCCCTGACATACATCCAATTTTAAGTACAATAAAATGTAGAAATCTCAATTTCTGCACCTTTATGATCAATTAAACATCTAATTCCTGATTTTCTCACAGTTAAAACGTTCACGCTTCAATATTCTGATTTTCTTTTTGAAACCTATTCATGTATCTACAGCAGTCAGTCGATCTAAAGATATTTAGTTAATCTGTCACATAAGACGAAGAAAAGCAGCAGTTTGAAGGCTGGAAGCAGGAATGTTAGCCTGAAAAGTGAAAAATGCAATTGATCAATTATTGAAAGAATTGGAAATGTATTAAATTTTTGTTTGTATTTGTATTTCTGTTTCTTTTCTGTTTATTTGTTGTTTAGTAATGAATTATTTATATAGTTGTCATTGATCTGCAGTCTGTTATAAAGTCAAGACAATATTCTGAATATCACATGACTATATAAACAGAATGAATCAGAGACAGTATATTACAGTTAAAAGATGTGAATTATTCTGATTAACATTAAGTTGGACTATTTAAAAAACAAAAACATTTTAATTATGACATTTTCTCACAAAGTAAATTCCTCACTTTTCTTCTTAAAGGGGACATATTTTGCTTTTTGTGATTTTCTGTTATTTTTATACTGTTATGATATTGGATATCTTTCTTAAACAAGGTCAAAGTTCCAAAACTTGAGGTGAACGTACGTAGAAATGCTCCCCGCAGGCTTCAACCTGCTCTGAACGCTTCGTTTGCGACAGTTTTTTTCTACTTTGGTGACGATTTTGTCAGATCTGATTTCGGCTCAAACATGTATGACATGATGGAGACAGAGGCTGAACTGAGGGGCTGTATAAAGGGCCAGTAGAAGATAAATAAGGAGTTTTTAACTGTAAATCATGTAAAGATATTCCAGTAGAGCCCCAGAATATAAATATAGAGCTGGAAATGTGCAGAATATGTCCCCTTTATCTGTGTTTTAACAGTACATGTCGCTGTCTGGTTTCTGTCTTACGTGAACTTGAGCGTGCAGTTCTGCCAGTCGAAGGGGAAGTAGTTGACGTTGATGGAGCAGGAGGAGCGGAAGATGGCGGGAGGCAGCCAGTAACAGAGACCTGTTGAGTCCACCAGCACGTTACTGTAGTAAGCCACCTGGAACTGGGCATCATTACTGGGAGAGAGAGAGAGAGGGGAGGCGAGAGGGATTAAGATACACAGTTAGAGCAATTAAAGGCTCAGTGTTGTGTTCAAGGACTCTGCTTTAAATCTCAAGACTTATTTTTTCTGTCTTCTGTCTTTTACAGGAACATTTATTCATACATTTTTATTGTTATATGGACTCAACCCTGGTTTTGAAAAGTACTTTATAAATAAAGTTTTACTTACTTAAAGGACCAGTGTGTAGGTTTTAGTGGCATCTAGTGGTGAAGTTGCAGATTGCAACCAAATTAATACCCATCCCCTCACTGTCCCCTCAACCTACAGTGGCCGTGAAACTCACAAAAAACATGAAAGGTCCTCTTTAGAGCCAGTGTTTGGTTTGTCCTCACTGGGCTACTGTAGAAACATGGCGGTACAACACGGCGGCTCCGCAGAAGAGGACACACTACATACATACAAAGGGCCCATTATAAGCTAAGAAAAACACAACGATTCATATTTTCAGGTGATTATACACTAATTAAAACATACTTATGAATATTATATTCAGTTTCTGCCGAGTCAGTTCTGCTAGATGCCACTAAACTCTACACACTGCACCTTTAAAGAAGCACTCCAGTGATTTAGTGTCACACTATCGTAAAGTTGTGAGACTCACTATCGACAGATCAATCGATCAAATCCTATTTATGTGGCATCTTACATACAAGTCGAATGCAAAGTGTTTTATAAGTAAATATTTTATAAGTAAATATAAATAATATGGTAAATATGGGTAATATCGGGAGACTAAAGACAAGACACAAGTAAAATTTCAAAGATTGCTAAAATGTAAATAAGATAAACAATAAAAGATAATAAAAGATTAGAAAGAAAAAGATTTAGCTTTAGCAGAGATAATTGAATAAGTAAAAGTAAATGTAATAAACAGTTATAATGATAAAAGAAAATACAAGCAATAAAAGACTCAATTAAAAATAAAATTATGAAATACTACACAAAATAAACAGGTTACAATAAAATAATAAAGTATTAATAAAAAAAAATTAAAACAAATAAATAGATAATAATAAATTAGTTGTGGGCCGTCACTTTCTTGTGTGTGTGTGTGTGTGTGTGTGTGTGTGTGTGTGTGTGTGTGTGTGTGTGTGTGTGTGTGTGTTGTCGACACACATGTAAATAAATAAATAATAAAAAAGTCTCACTTGTTTTCCAGCACAATCTCCGGGAGCCAAACCATGTAAGGCGGGAGGCGAAGCATATCGATGCCGTCAAACTCCGTTATATTCCACGTCAGCCGGTAGTCGATCCACGTCTGTCACACACACACACACACACACACACACACACACACACACACACATGGCTATATTAGATATTGTATATAAAGTATAATGGTTTAAGAATCTTGTGGAAGAGTGAAAGAGTAACTGGTTGTCGTTTACTAACATGCTCTATCCATACGTTGGTCAGCAGCGTCTCGTCCACTTCTTTCTACAGACAGAAAAGAAAAAGACAGATTAATAATTTATTAATTAAGATCAGCTGACGAAATCTTCTTCATCTTCAACGATTTCTTTCTGGCTTCAAAAACTCACTTTCAAAAAACCTCCTCAGCAGTTTTGAAACATAAACCGGCCCATTGAAAAAGTGTGTTAATTGCTGATGAGATGAGTATAGTAACTCTGATAGCTGAGATGTTAGAAGTGAATAAAAATCTAACATTCGAGTTTAAATTTCCATGTACAAGAAGGACTGGGTGTCATTTAAATAATCACAATACCAGTACCAATACCAGTCCCCTTACAGTGAGACCGATACCAGTACTTCATTCCATACCTTTTTTGTCTACTATAACTGTACATTGAAGTATTATCACCACAGACTGTAGCTGCTGCAGTAGTGAACCAATCACATGTCGCATTAAATCGATTGCGGTGATTGGCTGCGAGCAAAACCATACAAATAGTCTTTTTTTTCTAGATCTGAGTACAAATAGGATCGAACACAGGTATCGTTTAACCGGAGAAGTTTCGATACTACTTAGTGGGTTATTTCGGTCGATACCTTAAAGGTATCGATTACCAAAACCCATCAAGTAAAACAATATATTTTTTGTATCCTTAATCACAAGAGTGCAGAATAACACGTGCTTCATGCTTCTAGCATTCTTTTAATATTTGTGTATTTTACTGTGAAAGACAAATAATGAGTCAGCAAAATATGGTAAGAAAAGAGAAAGAAAATAATAATATATAAAAGATAAAAAAAAGAATACAAAAACAAGAATCCTTTCGGCCATCAGTTCAATATCTGATTGATTACCGCAGTCACTTATCAGGGCTGTGTTGTTTAGTTTTGCACCTTAATCTTTAATCCATTTAATCCATCGTCTTAATTATTCTACAGTTTATTATTTACATTTCTAAACTGTTGTTTATTCTTTTTTTGTTGTTGCAGTTTTTAGATAATAATATATAATAAAATACATTTTGGTTCTTATACCGAGGTGTTGGAATCACTTAAAATTCAGATATTTACATTGATGAGTTTTAAAACACACACACACATTTTCATTTTCAAGAATAGAGAGTGCTTAATGAAAATTATGTTGATAAAAAGTTTAAAGCAGTTTTATTATTCCAGATGTTCCTGTTGGACCTCAAATATATCTGAATGTACATTTAAATCCTTCTTACAGGTGAATCCTTCTTTATAACAGCTGAAGAGTAAAAGTTCACAACAATACTCCAGACACAGAAGCTTTGGATAAGATTTGGTTATTTTTGTTAAATGAACATCTGAAGAGTTATTAAGAAAAAATATTCTTTCACTCAGCAAAGATACTGTTTCAGTATCAGCATCTGCAGGATTATCAAAAAATATAATTTCCTTCTAAGAAAATAATAATTGCTCTCTGAACGGACACACACGCTTTACCAGAGAGATGAGGTTGGAGAGCGTGAGGGCGAGGAAAACGTCGACGGCGTCCTGCTGCCTCTCGACGGGACGCAGCTCTTTGTTGTATCCACGTTCTTTGAACAGGTAGTTGATCAGACGCTCCTCCTCGTTCCTGCCCCAGCACTCTGACACACACACACACACACACACACACACACACACACACGCACACACACACGCACACACACACTTTTTAAAGATTAATTTTCTTTCACCTTTATTTGACAGTTGAACATGTGGAGAGACAGGAAACATGAGTCTGCAGCCAAGAATCAAACCCAAATGTTGCGGTTATATGATATGAGTCTGAACCAATAAGCTGCATACTTTAAAATTCACATTTTAGTCAACAAAACATCTATCAACTTGACATCAACACCTACTGGTCAAGTCAACATTTATTTGATGTGCATCATCTCAACAGTGAAAACAACAGCACAACTAACAAACAAGACAGATTATTAAGAAACACAAATTAAAGGACGGGTTCACAAAACAACAGTCAGGTGTCTAAATGAGCTTTGAAACATGTTTTTCTTGCTGTAATCATTCCTCCTGTTTATACTGACCATTAGAAGATGCCTTCATAATGACCTTACAATGTAAGTGATGGAGGACAAAATCCACAGTCCTCCTTCTGTGCAAAAATGTATTTAAAAGTTTATCTGAAGCTAATATGAAGCTTCAGCGTCCAAATGAGTCAAATCAAGTAGATATCTTTCAACCTTACAGTCTTCTTAGTGTCAAAGTTCCTCTTTTTGTTACTATACTTCCACCACAGCTCAACAGGGAAACACTGTCCGAGGAAACACAAAGAGGGAATTTGATGCTAAAAAGACTGTAAATGTGTCAGATATCCACTTGATATGACTAACTCAGACTGATGAAGACTCATATAAGCTTCACATCAACTTTTAAATGACTGTGTGGACACACTGTGGATTTTGGCCTCCATCACTATCATTGAAAACACATTTGAAGGATCTTTTAATATCCAGTATGAACAGGAGGAATGATTACAGCGAGGAAAACCTCTTTCACTGTTCATATGGACACCTGACTGCTGGTTTAAGACAGACCTGTCCTTAAAAACAGAGAGAACAACTCTCCTGAGACTGAAAACATGATGCTGTTATTAGTCTTTGGAGCCGTTTCTAAACAAACTAACGTGACCAAACTCTTCATGATGAAGGAACATGTCACCCAGTGCAGCGATGTGACTCACTGACGTGTTTTTAGTAGTTTTTAAACAACAACGGAGGAAAAAGATATATCAGGCTTTGGATACAAACACAATACTTGTTAGTAGATCAATTAACTGTCGGTTCGGTTCTGCACATGAGATTTGTTGACAGTGAGAAAAATATTCTTAAAAAACTCAACAGCTTTATCCTTTGATTTCAGACGGAGCTGCTCTAACATAAATGAAAACTTTTCCACTTTTTATGAATTTTGTACACGTGAGAGGAACCAGAAGGATGTACAGTAAGAGGTTTGCTGGTGTAAATGGTAAAATGAGATCAGAGAGGTAACCAGTTGCTGGTCCAGTGGCGGAGTAAGACGGTGAAAAGCTCTTTTGACCTGATGTGGGATTCAAGTGACAAGGACGGGTCAAATACGACAACCGTCAAGAAACATCTTTAGATAAATGTTTGTTCCTTTACTCACATACTATCACAAACTTCGAGCTCTTGAGCAACACATCACTGTTACTGTCTTTACCTCCAGTTTGACACTGGTGTTTAATAAATAAGAACTGCAAACAGGCGCCTGTGTTAGAGGTGTCCCGTTATACTGTGCAGTTACTAGAAATTAATGAACACCTGCCAGCCAATCAGAATTAAGAATTATCACAGTTATGACTATGATAAACAGTCAAAATGAAAACATGGGAAACAGTCAAACAATCTTCCACTCACATTTTAGGCTTCAGGGCTGCGATTAATCATCATTTATGATAATAATAGATATTGTTTTGCATCTATTGATTATTTTCTATAAACTGATTTATTGTTTAAGGTAAAAACAGACATTGCAAGTCCAAGGTTTCATCTTTGAATCATTTGTTAATTTAAAGTTTAAATCCACTTTAAATGAAGCATTTGCGTGTCGAACACACAGGAAAACAAACAGCGCCTGAATGTGTACGAATACTTTCATGCTGCTCATATTTCAGTGTATTATGGCAGCTGCTCTGCTCGATGGCTCGCTACAGTGCAGCAGTGCTACCAGCTGCCGTTCACACCGCATTTCACCTCTACACACTCCCACTTTACCACACAGCGATGTTTGGTTTTATTTATTTGCATATTTGATATTTATATATTGGCTTTTTATCAGATTAAACCCCAGTCAGCACCGTCCATTGATCTGATAGGACAAGAGGTTCCTTGCAGCTACAGAAAAACAATCATTTTGAGTTTTTAATCCTTTTAGTTGACCTATATTATTAGTGACAATTAATTTTACATTTAGAGGACTCTCAGAGTTTCTGTAATCACTGTTTTAGTGTCCTGTGTTCGTCTGCATGCTATTAAAGGGATTTTCTACCAAAATAAGCATGTAATTGTGGGAAAAAATGCATAAAATTGTGTATACTTTAGTATAAAGATGAAAATAAAGAGATATTGACAAGTGACGGCAAATAATGGCTACTTTAATACAAATAAACAGTCAGTATGGGCACGCAAAGACTCCGCTAACTTATGTAATAATTTAAATATTTGGTCACAACAACTTTACAACATGAGCTTAATCTGTCAGGTTAAATATTTAAAAACTCACCAGATGAGAGCAGTGTGAGCAGGAACACGATGCCCAGTGCTGCACGCTGCTGGAGCTTCATGGCTGAATGTTGGTGAGAAACGTCCTGAGTCCTTTTACCCACCGACCTTCTGCCAAACGACTGACAGAGTGAGTGACGGGCAGCAGCTGCAGAAACACAGCGAGGAGAAAATAGAAAACAGACAGTGTAGCAGGCCAGAGCAGGCGGCGGCCGTCTCCTCCACCTCCTGGACGGGAAACAGAGAGAGAGGAGGAGGAGGAGGAGGAGGAGGAGGAGGGTCAGATCCAGTAATAACATCATAACAAAGATCTAAACTGGAGGTTTAGAAATTGAAGCTACTGAAAAAAAACCTGATTTAACTCTCATAAAACTGTAAGAAATGAAAGAAATACCACTCAAGGTCACTAAAAGTCACAATCAGTGGTTACAAGTTCATTACAAGTTAAAGTCCAGAATTCAAAATGTTACTTAAGTACATAAGTATTATCAGCAAAATGTACTTAAAGTATCAAAAGTAAAAGTACTACTATAGAGTACTAGACTGGCTTCTGTTGTTGAGTGTTATATTATTATAGCATATTATATTTTTAATTTTTATCACTGACAAATACATGTAATAAATAATAATACATTTAATCAGTACATTTAATCAGTACCACCTTCTTGATTGTAGTGAATCTCAAAGTGTTACAGCATTAACTATAAATACCGCCTCCTTCATGGTTGTTGACTGTAACCAGTCAAGTTGCAGTTTACATCCATGTCTGTTCAGACTCAGATAATATTTGTAGTGAACACTTTGAAGGAATTTAATAAAAGGTATTAAGTGTATTTTCCTTGTATGTGTTCACATGTTTGGCCAGTAAAGCTGATTCTGATTGAACATATCTGATGCTTCAGAGATGGATGTTGCTGCAAAGAAGCTAAAACGTGGATAAATGCTTCACACACATCTTCATCCCAGCAGCACAAAAGATCTAAACAACTACCACAGTTTCAAGGTGGGAACAAAGATCAGTGTCACTGATTCAGTGTCCGACCAAATGTGAAATATGGTCACAATGTCCCCTTCTGTTCCTGAGTTACAGCGTTGAATGATGGCCAGAATAGTCACAGTGAAGTTGACCTTTGGGATATAAAATGTCACCACTTGTGTGAAACTTTGTCATTATTAGCATATGAATTCTTGAGTTATGTCCAAAAACATGTTTTGTAAAGACAAAATGACCTTTGACCCTTGACCACCAAATTCTAATCGGTTCATCCTTGAGTCCAAGTTGATGACACACAACATAAAGATAAGAAGAGTTAAGATGAATCAATGCCAGAGAGAAATAATCTGCCCCATAAAACTGTAAATTTAGGTTTTTACACTTTGGCTTTTTTACACATTAAACAAACAACATTTAACACATTAATTAATAAGCTTTAGAGGTGCTGGTAGGTGGATTTTGTTATCTTTGAACAGAGCAATGCTAGCTGTTTCCCTGTTTCCAGTCTTTATGCTAAGCTAAGCTAATCGTCAGCCGGCTGTAGCTTCATATTTACCGAACAGACATGAGAGAGGTATCGATCTTCTTATCTAACTCTTGGCAAGGAAGTGAATGAGCGTTTTTCCCAAAATGGGAAAAGTGTCCAAGACCCTCAAATTTATCCAGTTTACCCCACAAATGCCCATTTTATTTAAGATTTTGTCCAAAGGAACCAAATCTGAGAATTTGTTCTCTTGTTGAAATCATTTACAGAGAATAAAATAATAGGAATATTAATGTAGGTACATTAACGAGGTTTCGATCTGAACAAGTGTATTTCCCAAAATGTCAAACTTCACTTTTAACAAAAGTAGTTATACACACATCACACAGGTGGGAGGATATTAGAAAACAGCATCAATCAAAAAAGTAACATCTGCAGAGGTATGAAATTAAACATTTTCTCTCAAGTATGAAAAATATTTTAGTCGCTTCTTGATGGTTTTATATTCCTAAATCCTGACGTTTCTTAGTGTTACTTGATCTAATTAATATTTCATAAAATGGTGTTAAGACCCCTTTTTTGTACAAGTATTTAAGGTTCCCTTTCCTCTAGCTTATTACGGTATATTTTTGATAAACATGTGATGATGAATCTAATGTAACATTTAATATATGAGATATATGTTTTGATATTTGTGATATTTCTGATGTTAGAATATTGTTTTTGAGGTACAACCTTCTTGCTCTTTTTGATACTCTTGAATTGTTAAATGCTTTAAGATGTTTGTCACCCTGGACGCATTGGATGATTAACCACAACTGTAATTATAGAGCTTATCAGTTTATTGGTGTGCATTACGTATAAATATGGGTTTGTTTTCCATTTTTACAAACATTTTGACTTGACGAAGATCCGAGTAGGACTGAAACATCGTCTTAACTGATTATATTCTGTAGATTGCAGTAAGTGTGCAGGCGTTACTTTTTTCATTGAACTTCCCCTTTAAAAAAACATACTTGCCTTTTTTTTGGCGTTTGGCTCCAGAAAAACATATTATACTGGCTCACACTCACGACACAGACACACAGAGTTATTTCATCTGGACATAGTACAAACACAGATTCATCTTTATTTACCAAACAATAAAAGACAAAGATAGATAACACAGACGTGACACGTACAAAGACACGTACAAAGATTTCAGTTTAGTAAACTTCATTAAGAAAATCAGGATCATAGTTTATTGAACTAATTTTAAAAACTCTTAATTGTTTCCTCCGTCACTCATCTGCATGGTTTTCTGTTCCTCAGAGCGACAGGTTGACGTCATTCTTCATCTTGCCGCTGCTCAGGCTGTGGATCATGGCGATCATCTCAGAGTGTTTGTTCAGCTTCGCCTCCAGCTGACTCTTCTGCAGCTCCAGAGACGACACCTGGAAAACAGGAATTTTTGTCAAACTTAACGGCAGGTTGTTTGACAACTTTCCTGCATTTTTCTCTTTGCTGCAGAAAGTTTTAATACATTTTTCAAGGTCAGTTATGCACTTCTGCACTGTAGTAGTCCGTTAAGTGTCTCCAGCAAAGAAATACGCTGGCATTAGTTTCATATTTATGTACAGACATGAGAGTGATATCAATCTTCTTGTTTTTTTTGGATTATCTTGTAGCTTCACTCTTGTAGCTCCGAGTTTAACTTCACAAAATTTTGGCACCAAATAACAACACAAAGACGCCCAGAAATATCAGAATCTGACCTTGTTTAAGAGTTTGTTAGCAGAAGGAGCATAATCAGAACAAACTGCAAGAAAAACTCCAAACACACAGCATATTTTAAGGCCATAATGATGCCACTTTCTTCTGGTTGGACAGCAGATTATCACAAACTAAAGTCTGTACTGATGCAGCAGTAAACAAAACCTGTATGTCTGACCAGATCTAAATTTACAACAAGCATGTCAGGCTCTTTTGATGCACCTAAAAGTTGTAATGTTTTGAATGTACAATGAGACACTAGAAGCAGCTTTGTGGGTTTGTTGTATCTCTTCATTACCTTGCTGCTGGCTTCTTTCCTCGCCTGCTCCATCTTGTCGAGCTCCTTCCTCAAAACATCCACCGTCTCCTCCAGGTCTTTTTTCTCTTGATCTTTTTCTTTTCCCTTCTCTTCCTCCGCTCGCAATTCACCACGCAGACCTGACGGAAACAAGACAAAGCATCAACATGCTGAACGACCACACTGTCGCTCCTGATGTGACCACCAGATGGAGCCAAAGTAAGAAGCTGAAATTCATCAAACTTGAAGTCATTCATGCAAAACACTGAATGGATCCCAGCAGCTGTGCGACTCATTTACATGCTGAGTTTATACGCTGACTGACCTGCAATGTCGCTGTTTTTCTGCTGCAGATCTGAATGGAGGGATCTGATCTCCTCCTCCTTCTCCTCCAACACTGACACCATCCTGAGAGAGAAAGAAACAGAATTCGGAGAAGGTGCTGCTATTACCTAAGAAATTACCTGAAGATAAATAAAAGTATTTTATTTAAGTATAAGTCATTGTGTGTGTGTGTGTGTGTGTGTGTGTGTGTGTATTACTTGTCTTGTTGCAGCTGCAGTGCTTCGTGGTTCCTCCTCAGAGTGTCGCTCTGTTTGGTGAGGGAGATGTGAGCCGACTGCAGCTCTTTCAGCAGCCGCTCGCTCTCGTTGAACCTGAACAGGAGAACGACCTGTTACACACCTGAAATCAGCTGTTAATTCCAGTAAACCTGCACACACACCTGACAGTTTGTTACCTACAGTCTGAACCTCAGTCTGAAGGTTTTATAGTGATTGTTCCTGTTTGGGTATTTGGTTCATTTAGGTTCACATTTTCAAATCGTGTGTAGAGTTTTTATGTTATCATAGCATCTTATTCTGTTTCTTTGTACATACAATATAGAAAATACTGGTGAAAACTGGTGCAGTTCACCAGTCATTCTTTGAGCTGCAATGAAACTACAACTGAGAATCAACAAAGTCTGAAACTAATTTGTCTCCAGTCTCTGTAGCTTCATCTCTGACTGATTGTACTGTTCTTCTCTGCTGTTTGTCCAGATTTCATCCCTTTTTGTGCGGCAGAAAACACTTTTTGTGACTGTTTAGATCAGTAAACGGGAAACGTGGATAAAGGGAAGATCTCTGCTGTGCTGGATCAATGAGATGAGGGGAGAGAGAAATGTAACACTGTCTGGATTTCTGCAAAATGCAAAATATTGAATTTGAGCCCTTTTCTGAAACAGAAGATGCAAACAACTATAGAGTTTTGAGTTTACGTTTCTGTGAGAATGAGCATGAGAAACGTAACTTTGGAGTTAATGACACTGGTTTTGGTTGCAGAAATACTATTTTTTTGGTTTACAAAATACTGCATCAACATTTTTACACCCTTGTGTTTGATGTAGTTTCAGACTTTCACAGACTGACTTATATGAATGTGAATTTGACCTGTTGAGCAGTGCGTTGTAGGCTCCTTTGAGGACCTGGTGCTTCTCCGAGTCCTGCTGCAGCCTGGCGTTGTGCCGCAGCAGCTCCTCCATGTCGGCCTTGGAGCGCTCTTCTTCCAGCACCTGGCTGCCCAGCTCGCCCTGCAGATCCTCGCACCGACGCTCCGCCTCCTTCAGCAGACAACCCAGCTTACGAGCCTGCAGACAGGAAACCACGCAGAGAGGAAAACAACTGTCAGCAACAGGAGAGTTTAGGTGAGACTGACTGCGGTTAATTTATCTTATTTTAAAACTATTTGCTCTGGTTCTTGCTTTCTGGTTGCTCGGTTTGTTACAAAATGCCTTTATTGCATCTCATTAACTGCTCTTTTTCTGTCTACTGTAAATTCTCAAACTAACATGTAATTAATGAGATCATAAATGTGTAATTTTAATATTAAGACTATTTTAATAACATTGTGAGTTCACTTACATTCTAGAAATTGATAAAAACTAAATAAAAGCTATAATAAGAAAAGGACAAACAAGAAGAACTTACAATGCAGCATCTAAATAAAAGTAAAGGACGAACTTTAGCCATATTCATTCCTGTGTCTACATTAAATTATTGTTATTTTTCTGATAATGGAATTTCAGACGATTAATACATCCAATAGTAGGGAGCCTCTTATAACAGGCCAATATAGGTCTGATGTTAACTAATGTACATATTAAAAAGATTAAATAAGGGTTAAAAAAAAAAAGGCTTACAATAAATAAATGTGTTATCTATTGAAGGGATGGTGAATGGTGTAAATATTGGTGCTGTATTAGAAAAATAAACATCAATCTAAAAAATATATATATTTATTGTCATATTTTGTCACATTTTTGCATTTGTACTAATATAATTATCAGTTATTGGCCCTGAAATTCCATATCGGTGCATCTCCAGCTCTGATAGGTGTATGTGTGTGTGTGTGTGTGTGTGTGTGTGTGTGTGTGTGTATGTGTATGTGTTTTACCTCGGCTTCGGCCTGAGCTTGTTGGAGGTGATACTGAGCGATGAGACGGTCGGCCTGAGAGAGAGCGAGAGCCTTCACCTCCAACGAGTCCTGCAGACGACTCTCTTTAGACTAACAGAAGAAGAAACAGAAAGATTTAACTGTTATTCTGCCAACCATCAAGACAATGTTAAAATGAAAGAGATTCACAACTATTACTGTCATTATCATTACTCTAAAGCATCATTTACACTAATACTACTATCAGTATCAGTTTTTATGTGCCTACATTGGTGGTTACTGTGGCAAACAACCCGCAGCATGTTGGAGGTGATATTACTCTGCGATAAGTGGCTGTTGGTTGTATTTTTGTCATAATGATAGTGGAAAAACACTTGAAAATTAAATTTAATTACAACGACTAAACAAAAGGTGAAAATAAGGTTCACAGCAACAGCATTTAAAGCAGGAAATGGAGGTATTTTTTTCAGTTTTTCTTACAGTAAAGAGGAAGATCAAATAATGTCTCATTTACCGCAAATGCCAAGAGTTTCTGTTCATAAACGTCGATGATCTCAGAGACATGTAAATCCTTCACTTGTTCCTGCAGCTAAAAACCACAAGGAGATATTAGTGTCAGACATTTTACACCCACAAAAAAAAATTAGCAACTGAAAGCAGAAACTGATGAACATCAGTTCATTTTAATAATTCTACGGAATCAAACCAGATATAAAATATTTACATCAGAATTAAAGGACAATACCGCCAAGTGAGATTTTTCACTCTACAGTGTACATTATATGTTAACACATCAGACTGTAAGCTTGTAGTCGAATTATCTAGTTTGTTTTTAATCACCAACTGACACATTATTTAAGTTTCTTCCACTATTAAATATCAGTTGCCAGCATGAATTAAACACACTGTACCTCCAAACCGTTCTGTATCTTCTCTACCAGACCGTGGACGCTCCTGCTGGACGCACCGGAAGAGTCCGGTACGCTGCTGTTCGTCCTGGGAGGCGGGACTTCCTGCACTGCGACACGCTTGACAGACAGCTCGGCCTCTCTCTGGCGGTAGGCGTTGTTGGCGGCGATACTTTCTCCCAGACTTGAGAAATAAAGTTTGATGAATTAAATATCAACAGTACGGAAGGAAACTGGCAACTACTTTGTCCACATTTCAGGAGTTATATTTACCTTATTCACTTATCCAACAGCAGACATTAGGATTTTTTTCTATTAATCATTATTTTCAGTTGGATTATCTGAAATTGATCCTTAAAATACCAACATTGATTTTCAATCTCGGGGTCAGACACAATATATTTTACAACAGGTTGAAAACACAAATAAAACAGCTATTTTCACTTTCAAATAGTTACATTTAAAGCAGTTTATATTTTTCACTGTTTCCCAGATCTCCGTTTTTACTTTTTTAAGCAAATGATCTTAATAAAAACCAACAAGAATGATTTCCTGCAAGTGACTCACACCAGTGATGGGAAGTCTGGGAGGTGCGTGGCTTCAAACAACAGCGAGAGTCCAGTCTGCACACGTTCTCTGCGATGGGACGTCAGAGCCAGAGAGAGGGGAGTCACTATTCTCTGGTCCTGGTAAACACACAGAAAATAAAAAAGAGGATATCTGAGGGAACCGCAGACACATTACAGACAGAAAATAAGATGAAGCACAGGTGGAGAAAAAGGCAGAGTCTTCATTGTGAGTGCTGTTTACCTGTAACATCCTGTAGAAGCTGGTCTCCATGTCCTTCACCTGCTGTCTCAGTTTGCTCATTAACTCCAGAGTCCTCAGCAGAGCTTCTGCACACACCTGACTGAAACAGACACACAAAATACACAACTGAGTCTTTATATACTAAGGCTGCAGCGGTGGATGAAGCATTAAAATAAGTAAGAGTAGCAATACCACAGCATAAAATACTTCATTAAGCTTAAAGTTCTGCATTCACTGATTTCTTTGTCCACTTGTTTTCAGTAAACAACACAGTGTTTGCTTACAGAGCAAAATTATGATGAATGTTCACTCTCTTTTAGCTCTGTTTAGCTCTAAAACCACACTGTTTGTACAAGATGTTTTGTAGAGTTTTTTCTCTGAAAACGACACTATGAGAGACGCTGAGAGTGAACCAGAACAGTAAAGTTGCAGCCGGACAGATAAACAACGAGCTGAAACTCACTATAAAGCTCCGTAAAGCTGAGAGGAGCTGCAGAGTCACTGATAATTCTCTGTAGGTTCATCACTACAAACCACGACCAACATATTACACACTGACAGATTGTATATTGATTTTTGTCTTATATACTATTGGATTATTATTGCTGATGTACGAACATGTAAGCAGCATTTAATTATGTGTGGCAGAGCTAATTTTACCCATTTTATATACTGTTGAGTGTTTTAATTTACTGTACCTAAATAAATGTAGTGGAGTAGAAGTAAAAAGTAGCATAAAAGAATCTCTGACTTGTACTCAAGTGCAGTACATGAGTAAAAGTACTACTACAAGCAGTGAAAAGTTGTATAAACAATATTATCACAAGTTTCGTTTTCACAATGAATCATTAGTAAAGGTGACTTCTCTATGGGTGTCTAACTGATGTTATCAAGTTGGTAAAATCTTGCAGTGTTTCCCCTAGGTTGACTGGTTTGTAGCGGGGGTGGGGGTGGGGGGGCATATGACAGAGACTCATCAGCCACACACTTCTCGGTTCTACACTAAAATGAGAACTGCGGGTCCACCTTAAAAGTCAGTCCACCTTAAGTGAGCCTGGTCAAGTTAAGCTAACGCGGTGTTGCTAACTTCGGGGCTAACCTCCTTCGACAGAGGAGTATTTACTTGAGGAGCTGACACACTGTAGTCTGTACTGTACATTTACTGACAGATTGACGACTTACTGCTAAACTTTTCCTCTGCTCCGCTCGCGCAACTACACGCGCACATTTACACACACACACGCGCGCGCGCACTGCCTTATTCCTTAACGGAGCAACGCTACTCTTGCAAAAACACGTACATGTCCTTTGAAGAACGAGGAGAGTGAGGATGAGGGTGTTGCACAGTGTGCGAGAGAGAATCATTAGTAGCTTGTTGACATTAATGATCGTCTGAAATTTTAGCAGCGACGCTCATAAATTTTATGAATGTAAGGGAAACACTGTCTTGTTGACAGGAAACAGTTGTGGCATCGAGATGAACCACGAGCGATTTGTTCCATCACCTGAAACGCAACCACATCATATAAAAATGCTAAGCGGGTAAATAGTAACATCAAAAAAACCCACACTTGACTGGCGCCCCTCTCAGACGCAGCGTTTTATCACACAGTCATTTTCGCAGGACACTTCATACTCTAAAATGTCCCACAGATGTAATGAAACAGCAGAAGCCGTAAATGTGTTTTTCAATCCAATTTAGCACCAAATGTCTAAAAGGGTTCTTGACTTTTAAATATGTTAAATAAATGTTACTCCAAATCCATGACTTTCTGCTTATTAAGAATTAATTAAAGCTCCACAACAAGGATGGATGCCTACAGATATATCTTAATCAAGTTAAATGTGCCAATTAATTGTGATATTGATTTCAGGTGATTTAATAATCCCCAGCACTCATGGTGACACTCATCATTCTCCATTAGTGACATACGTGTTTACAGACAAAAATCAGGCTGCTCAACCTTAAAAATATAAATCAGTTATCTGCTGTTAAACACTCCTCATCCTCTGAGGAAGGCCACAGCCCAAAACACTACGGAAAAAATATTTTTAATAAAACTGTACAAACACTCAAGCCGCCTTTTCCACCCTGAGAACTGTACAAGTAACCATGTCTAGTTTTATTTAGGGCTTAAATTAATTATTATTATTCTTATAGATTAATTTTAATTAAACAATTAATTATTTGGTTTATAAAATTTTAACGAATGAATGATCATAATTTTCCAGAGCTCAAGGCAACGTTTTCAAATATCTTGTTTTCAACCAACAAATCAAAACCTGAAGATATTGAACTAACAACGATATAAAACAGAGAAAAGCAGCAAATTCTTGCATTTGAGAGGCTGGAACTAGAAAATACTCAGCTTTCATGTTTAAGAATTATTCAAACAATCAATCAAACACCAAAAGTAACTGTCTGTCAATAGACTGATCAATTAATCACCTAAGATTTATCTCAAGTCTTTTTAGAGACACATTTCAGTTCTTTTGGACTGTCTACATCGGTTGTAAACATCAAATATTAATATTTTGATCAGCAAATAATCAATATCAATAATCATGTCTTATTGAGTAATGAACTATAAGAAGTTTGGCTTGTCAGTGACTCTCATCTGGTCTTCTATCGCTGCAAACTGCATCTAATATCAAACTAGGATCACAAAATACACCATTAAAAAGAAATGAAGATCCTTATTGATAAACCTTATTAATAAGTCTATCATACATTATAATATAAACATGTAAATAGTGATTATTAATCGTAATCACACTTTCAATTTCATGAGACCGTGATCACAATCGTGCTGGTCTCACCTACAGCACTCGCTCACCTGAGGTCGTTATCTGAGCCGGGAGGCAGGCAGGTGAGAGGGTTGTTGCTATGACAACAGGAGAAGAGGGATTCAACCTGAGAGAGGCAGAGCTGAGCGTTCACCTGACGGGACAACATGGATCTGGTGGAGTCCTCGGCGCACAGGAGTGGAAGAGTTAAGGCTTCGACATACAGACAGACACAAACAAGCAGCAGACCGACCGGGTCATGTGAAGGATATTTAGCAGCAGACCGGTGACGTGCGTGATGCGTTGGCAGTGTTTTCTTAGGTGAGCGTCTCCCTGTGCAGGATCAAGGCCCTTTAGCAGCCCTAACAGGACCGGGAGTAACATTTCCACAAAGCTCAGCACGCAATCAGACACACTGTCGGCTCCCAGCGCCTCCTGGAGAGAGAAAAGAGTCGTGGAGGGGGGGAGAGAGACAAAGGAGAACAGAGAGGAGAAAGTAGAACATTTGGGGGCCGTAGATACAGGTCATGTATGATACGTGGTGGTGATATCAGGAATGAAACTCAAGGCTGAACTGTAGATCAAAACTGCTGAAATATCAAATCAATTCAAAACATCCTGGTGGCGTAAAGGTTCAAGAAAATAAATCGCAAGGTCATCTGTTTAAGTTGAGACGAGGACCTTTGTTACATGTCATCCCTGCTTTCTCTCCTCTCATGTCACCGTCAAATAAAAGCAAAACTACTGAAAGAAATATATATATTTTATATATCAACTTAAAACTTTAGAGGTAATTGAATTAGAAAAAGTCTCTGCATACGATGACACATTATCTTTCCACACTAACAGTGATAACCTTGCAAAGAAACTGAACCCAACATTACGTTTTTATTTTTGTTTTAAGAAATGTTTTCCCTTTGCAACAAGAATAAAATCTTGTTTAGTCTTGATTATGGTGACACTGTCCGCCATTCATCTGTGTTTCATTTTCAACGCTGGAACGAGAACTCATCACTGTAAATTATACTTGTTAATGTTGGATGGACTTCACTAAAAATGTGGAGAAAGGTTAAATGTACCTGCTTTCTAACACCTGTCAGAACACATCATCTAGGAAAAAAAATCTTCCCACGTGTCTGAGCTAACATTTGAGGTTAGACCACAATTCACTGACTGAGTCACTCCACTTAAAATGTTTCTAACTGACAGGGATTCAAATGTCAAACCTCTCCACTATGTTGCTGCTGCTGCCGCCGCTACACAAGAGACCAAATAAATTTCCTCTTTCGGATAATAAAGTAAAAGTTGAATTCCTGTCGTACCTCCAGCAGCTCATTCAGCAGCTGCAAAGCCTGCAACGAGCAGGATTCAGCGCCTTCCACAGGCGAGCTCAGCCACTGCACCAGAGCCAGCCCAGACTCCACCTTGCGTCCGCCGTCCATTCCCGCCGTGTCCTGCTCGTGTCCTTTAGCTTTGAGTTTGGGTCCCACTGGTCTGAAAACCACCTCGCACAACAAGGAGCGTAGACCTGAGACGCTGCACATAGCCAGGAGGAGCTCCAACACCTGCAAACAACAGGCAAAAAAAAATCTAAATGAACTTCATCTTGAACATAATTGTTCTCTGCAGCTCATCAGTACACACACTGCTGATAAAGTTATGATCTGTCAGTAGCCTGTTTGCACATACGAGCCTTGAAATGGGTCAGAAAATGAGGAGAAAGAGGCATGAAAACCAAAATTAACTTTATTTGGTGCATGTTTCATTAACCCGTTCATGCATAGTGGTCACTCCAGTGGACAGCTATTCAAAAGCCGTGTTCTTCTATATGCATGGGATTTTAATGGTATAGTTGCACATCAGCCAACACAGTGGACTCTAGTGTGTCATCCCATACATTTCTCAAAACCAAGATGGCCGCCTGCCAGCCAGAAATACTGAGCAGCTCAGGAACATCTTGCCAATCCTTCTATAGTAATAGACCTTTGCAGGTAAATACAATTGAGTAATACAATTGTAAAAATTACCAAGCATTGATTTTATGTTGGGAGAAGTTGGACAAACTCCTTGAAAAATGTGTGTTTAAAAAAATGAAGTTCAAATATTTTTTTTCATGCCTAAAGAGGAACAAAAACACTGACTGAGGTTATCATAATTCATGCATGAAAGGGTTAAACACTTATTTAAACTTCTCAGTAACACAGATTCATGTACTACTGGAAGGTGATGACGACGGACTGGTTACCTCAAATACTGATAACGATACATCACAGACTGCACCAAGTTAATTACTGTATACTGACCTATAACAACCTATAAAGTTATATAATTATTATTCAGCTTTTTTTGGCCAAATCATATCATTGCATCGGAGTGCTACGTGGCTCGGTGCTCTTCTTGATTTGAATGCAGGAAATTAGATTTTTCTCTTCTGCTCCACAAAGGTAAACAGCAGCAGCTGTTTCTGTGTGTTTCTAAGGTCGAGTACCATGATTTAAGTTTGGAGTTGATATTAAATCAGAGTCATGTGTGATACTACACAATACATACTATCTACATGTGGAAATATACTTTTGTCAGCACAGGAGATAAAAAGTCATTTACCAACACACAGGTACAAAGGCCTGGATGATGATGTTTACAATATTTTGATATTAGTGCCGATACAATAACTACAATAAGTTTTAATACCGACTACAGCTGATGAATCCAGTAGTTGATTGACGGTATTGAAAGTAAATTAGCAACAACTGTAGTAATGAATTCATCTTTAAGGTATTTTTTAAGGAGAAAAAAAAAAAACAAACATTTCCTCTTTTTGGTCTGAGAAACTGTGGTGTGGATTTACCACAATGTTCTGACATGTCATAGACCAAAACAAATGATTAATTCAAATTGATAATGAAAGTAACTGCAGGTGAGCTAAAGAAGACCTATAGTCGAAATGCAGAAATGTATGGATGTGTGTGTGTGCCGACTAATACTTGCTAATGTTAACAAAACTATATAATTTTGATGCCTTACTTCATAAGTTTTTTGTAAACATGACTACGTGCTGAAATTTGATTGTGGTGGCCTGTTAGTAAGCGGTACAGTCAGAGGGCTTGGTGGTTATTAAATCCAGTAAACCACACGACAAAACATTTACTGGCACTACACCTGCTATGACATAATAAAGACAAAAACAACCGCAAGAAAGGTCAGTGGTGACATTGGCGCCCCCAAAGGCTGAGTCCTCTAGTCTACTCCCTTTACACCTACGATTGCACAGCCACACACAGCTCCAACGTCACTATGAAATTCACAGATTCACAGATGGTGGTGGTAGGCGTGATCTCCAATAGCAACGAGACAGCCTATAAGGACAAGGTGGAGGTTCTGTCGTCATGGTGGACGCACAACAACTTGGACTTGAATGTCTCCATGGTGGTAGACTTCAGGACGGAGAAGCAGAGGATGCTTGCTCTTTGCCATATTTCTTACTTGTTTTAATTTTACCATGTACATATAGATTCTGTGATATTCTGTTATTTTTCCCTGTATGTACCTTTATATTTTTTATGCTGTTATGTAGCTTGACGTTTGCTATTTTCACAGTTGTCGGGAGTTTCATTTCACAGCTGTTGTACATTTACACTTATGCACGTGACAAATAAACCTCTTGAACCATTAATCTTGTTTCCGCTTCGTCTCAACTCACCTTGGCTGCAGGGTCTGGGTCTGTTGATTGCAACAGTCCTAAAACTCGTGACACGCATGCTGAGAAGTGCTGATACCTAGAAGTGTTAAAAAAAAAAAAAAAGAAAGAAAAAGAAAGTGTTTCAGTGATATTTTGAGACCAGCGGAGCCACAAGTGAACAATGTGTGTATAAGTGTGTGTGTGTGTGTGTGTGTGTGTGTGTGTGTGTGTGGCAGAGGGTGGTACCTAGTGAGGCAATCTGCTATCTTAGGGCTCTTCAAGAGGTCAACCAAAAGGTCAACCGAGTAATTTCGTGTCGGAGTACCATCTCCGTTCACAATGATGTTGAATACAAGCTGGAAAGTCTGGTAGATGTTCCTTGCGTCAAAGAGCTGAGGGAGGAAACACAAACGGAGAAGATGAACAAGGTGTATTCACATCAAGCAACTCATCCTCAATTAGTTCATTCATTTATTTTTAGATAAAAACTGAAGTGAAAAGAGGAACAGAAAGGACACAAACAGTTATTTGTGCTGTTGAGGACTCTTGAGAGGCCCCCTGTAGTGTGAGAAAATTTCGCTGGCGAGTGTTTCCCACCTACCTTCTCTCCAACCTTCTCATTCAGAGTGAGGCTGGCCAGTATAGACAACGCGAAGACCACCACAGTGAGACTGTTGTGAGCCAGAAAGTTGATCAGTGTACGGTAGAATGGCTTCACGTTATCCTACAAGAAAACAAACACACACACACATACACTGTATAATACACAGGTCAGACATTTTAAAACAAGCCACGAGCTGATACTGTTTATGTTGTGGATGACTTAAACAGATTCCCTGTTCCACAAATATAATGTTTGTCATGTGGAAATAGCTTGTAAGAAGCTGGTTAGGATAAATATGTGTCAACCATAAAAAAACTTGTTCCATATAGCTTTTTTATTTTTGTAAAGAGGTTGTTGTGGTTTGTATATTTGTTCAAGTCAAATGCTTCACATTGAAGCCTCTTCAAGATTAAATACTTTACTGCAATTTCAACGTACAGTAGTTGATTGAAATTTGCTTCATCAACAAAAAAACAAACAAAAAAACTGAAGACATCACTTACAGTAACAGCACTGAGACATAAAACAAACAGTAAAAAGATAAAATGACCACAGTCAACAAAAACAACTAGAAGTTTTAAACATGTAAACTTACTACCGATTGATGAATCAACAGAGCTTTAATCTGCAACTATTTTCAAAACTGAATAATTGTTTTAGTGATTTTTTTAAGCAAAAATGCCAGAAATTTGCTGGTTGCAACTTTTCAAATGTGAAGATTTGATGTTTTTTCTTTGTCATACGTGATAGTATGATTCAATATGTTTGAGGTTTGGACTGTTGATTAGACAGAACAAGACGTCTGATGAAATCATCTTTCACTTTGAATTTTAACAGGTTTTTATAACCGCTTCCTGACATTTATAGAGAAAATGATTAATAGAAAAGATTAATCAATAATGAAAATAATCTTAAGTTGCAGCCGTACACCAAAGACACATGTTTTCATGGCATTTGGCACAAGGCTGATGTTAATTTTGAACTGAATTGCTGTGCTGAAAAGTAAAAAGAAAAACAAATCTTCATGTTGTCAAGATGTTAATCTAAAGATCTCCTCCAGACATGTTTTAAAACATATGAAAATACTCTTCTTTGAATAATATGTCTGATATGGTTTCTCCAAGTTGCATTACCTAGTTAGAAATTCTATGAAAATTCAAAATATGTTTTACTGCTGGATACAAGATGTCTCCTCCTTCACTGAGACATCTCAGTGTTTGTGCTCTGGAAGTTGCATACTGGACTACTTTCCTCTTTACAGATGAATGTGAAAACAAACTCTGCACAGAGAAGAGAACAAACATCCAATAGTTTTGAGTGGAGGGGACTTTAAATTATAGCAATGCTTCATTTTTTAATGTAACTGTTTCAAAGAGCTAGCCTATCTGTTGGTGCTATTATGCACAAACGTTTTGTTAAATAGTAGAATTCTAAATTGTAAGATTTGTCAAACACTGTTTCCTGCTTAGCATTTTAAAAATACTTTGATCAACATGTTTATATTGCTTTTGTTTCAGCTCGAAACTCCGATGTGAACCTGTGATGCTGTTAAATAAAACAAGTCTCACCCTCAAACATTAACGGACATCCTGTGTTAGTGATACAGCAGACACTCACCAGAGACTTGATGTGACTCTGCACTGAGTGGTTGTCACGACAGAGATTGGCCATAAGGCCGAGGCACGGCATGATGATGTCCTCATTGTGAGATTGACTGTGGCAAAAGATCCGAGGTGGTATGGTTAGTTGAATGGCAAACATAAGCAGTGGTTCCTCATTTATATCATGCTGGTAGATGTGGTTCTTACATGTTGGTCATGAGAAAAGTGATGAGTTCATGAATGTAGTTTGTAGACTGGAAGACGCGAGTGTTGTAAGTCACTTTCTGCAGCACCTGGAGACACTAGAAGATACAAAAAACAACATTATAACAACAATCTGTTCCTGAAATTAACATGCAGAGATCTGAGCTGTTACTGGCTTAAAATTATTTAATAACTGCACCTCAACAGTGACTAACTGTAGCTTTATCTACTGTCTTTCAATAGGAGAATTAATCTGTCTTCTCTGTCTACATGAAAAAAAGTTTGTGATTTAGTGTTAAAATGTTCTAATTTAAACATGGAAAGGTATTTGTTTACGAGGTAATCACTACATATTACCATCAGGATTTTTTAGAGACAACCTCATCTCAAAGCATTTTTACAGCACGTTGCCTAAAATGTATATTTAAAGTATGCTGTACACAGAGGAGTAAGCAGTCATATTCTTGCAATGTGTCTGCACTGACTAATAACAGACAGCAGTGACGGACTAACCTGCAGCACTAGAGGCTCGCCTGGTGTGGCGCTGTGCCGGTGGATGACAGATGCCAGGGTGCTGGTGAGGTTGTAGCTGCTGTGGAGCATCTCTCGACTTTCGTCATCACAGGCTGAACGTGAGAGCATGACGGTGGGGAAAAATACAAAGATAATATACCAGAAAGAGCTGCTAGTTCAGTTTTCTGCCACATCCTTCCTCAGTGTTGCTTTCTACTCTCACACTGTCTTCTTAAAGCAGTCTTTCTAAAGAAGCACTGTACAAGAAGAATTTGGAGATAATTTGTAGGTACTAAATAGGTGAGCTTGCAGTTTGTCAAGTGACCCCCGACTCTACTTTTTCTTTGTCTTCGCACACTCTGTGACTGTCACACAGGCTCAAACAGCGTAAACTTTATGGTTTGATGTGATCTGTGATCAGACAGGTGTTTATTGTCTACTGAGGATGAGAAGATCTTTACCTGAGGTGTTTTAACCCAGTATTTCCACAGTGGTGGACATATTGTACAGCTCACACAGTGAAGAAGAGAACAGAAGGGCCATGTTTGTAGTTTTGATTTTAAAAAGTTGTGGAAATACTGGATTTAAAAGTTGGTTTCACCACTTGCAAAGATATTCACATTCCTGGGAAGATAGTTAACACCTGACCTGTGTGATCATAATAATACCTTTAGGATGCAAACCGATGTCGGATAACAGGTAAAAACATAAGATTTATATTTCCCCTATACATGAAGGTTTGTGCTGAGAAGCCTGTGTGAGAGAGTCACAGAGTGTACAGAGTGCCAAAGTAGAGAGACAATACTTCATATGAACCAGCTGATTTGATGGTTTCCAGTAAGGTGAGACCTTGAACCTAGCAGCAGAGCAAGGGTTGTCTAATGGCTGCGTAAGATCCTATTTGCGTGCATCTGAAATCTATTGTGAAAAAAAAGCTACCTGGGTGACAACTAAGCAAGCACATCGCCAACGCAAAATATTGCCAAAGCATTTATATTCTGTTAAATGTGTTATGTGAAAGGGTGAATGTGTAAACTGGTTCACTTTACCAAGTTGTGTCAGCAGGGAGATGATGGAGCTCCTCAGGGCGGGACTAGTGTGCAGGTTTCCAACCAGCTCCACCAGCTCACTCACACACTCACTGGGCAGAACCTGACCCGACGACAGCAGCTGGTCCCATTTAAGGCCTGAAACCTCCTGCAAACATACACAACATGAATATATATATGTACACTACTGACACTATGGGCTGCATAGGCATACATTTACAAAGTGATGGTGTTGATTTGTCCCTAAAAACTTTCAATAAAGCTTAAACATCCCTAGCCAATATTGTGGCTTCTAACCACAAGTATGAAACAGATTATTTGGGTTTGAGAACATCTGCAGTGTTGTGTGTTTGCTTCAGACAGGCACAGTCAGCTGCTATGTGGGAATTGCTCAACATAACCTCATCTGTCACTCATCCTCATTGCAACATGAATTTCTTTGTAGTTATCTAGCCAGAAAACCAATTTATGCATTTTGAGGTAAAGACCGTCGAGTCAAGTAAGGAGAAGTAGTTTGTGGCTACTGTATGTACGCCACCACTTGTGTTTTGTAATTTGTTAAGGTGCTTTCAGTTCTGTTGTTGTGTTTTATACCTCACCATAACCTCTGGTTTACTTGCATCCTTATAGGTCGGGTTCACAGTTTTTCCAAGTCTGTCTTACAACAACAGTAAGGAGCCCAAATAAACAGTGAAACCTGTTTTTCTTGCTGTAATCATTCCTCCTGTTTATACTGACCATTAGAAGATCCCTTCATAATACACTTACAATGTACGTCTGACAAGTAGGCATATTTTTATTGCATGTTGTGATTATTTTCTATTGAATACTGAAGTTTGCCACCAGCTGTGCATAGATCTGAATCAAACAGTGACTTGTAAGAATGACATTAAGCACATCTATCCCAGTGGTGCTATCCACAGTACTGAAAGGAAAGTTTAATTCTGGCATGTTAAGCTGCATTTAAGAAGCTTTAGCTTTTAACCTTCTGTTTTTATATATATGATCACATCTCCTGTGTGTCTGGACGAGGAAAGGACGAGGCATGAACTTGACATCACATCGCTGAGAGTGAAAATATCATGATACTTGATAAATTAAATTTAAAAAATGGCTTAAAATATTCCTGCAAATGCAGTAGTCAAGTTCAAGTTTTGTAATTGTTTTATTAAAGTTCATAATTATTTTATAAATGTTACTGTAACAGCTGCAAGAAAGCCCAATATACTTCATAGTCTATATAGGCCCACTGTAGTTCTGATTTATTTTCATGAATAGAAACAATTCAAAAACATCCCACCTCTGATTTTTTCACAAATCGCACCCTGATTATATAATCGTAGCGTTAAAATATGATACACACGTCTCTGGTCGCAGGTAGGCTGTCAACAAGCGCCATCAAGTCAGACCAGAGGCAGAAAGTAGAGCTCACCTCCACTTGTTTCTGTAGCTGCGCCGCGGTTTGTGCTGTTCTGCTGCCTGTGTACTGCTGGATAGCCAGCAACAGAGACTTCAGACACGTAGTCATGTCCATCCTGTGGTACAAAACAGTTAGACAACATATTAACTCCCCAAATTAACGTTTAAAGCAAAGTTTAACAACGTCCATCTTCAACCTCTAACGGCTAACACCAGCTAGCAACCTTCTCTTACAGTTTCATGACAACAGCTTTAATTCACGAGTTTATTAAAACCGTTAGCCGCTGTTCATGTATTAAGAACATTAGTTACATGAGACATTAATGTGTTTGTTACCTGCAGACTACCTATTGAGGTTTTCTTTCTCTAAGAAACATCAACAACAACAACAACCGGCAACACAACAGCAACTTGCTCCCGCTTGGAGCTTCGAACGGGAGAGGAGCGGACCATGTACGAGAAAGGGGAGCTTAAACGTACTTCTATGAAGTTAATACTGATTCATGTACAATATAAACTAATAAATTCTAGTACTAGATAGGTTGTTGTATTAAATAAAATAACATGTAAAAGTTTACTTGTACGTTTTTGATCAATTATGGGAACTGAAATTGTATCCCCCCTTTTAGAAGTCTTGGACGAAGCCATGCTAGAAATGACGTAATGCGAGGGGTGGAGCAAAACCAGCCCTAATAAAATAAAATAAAAACAAACAATAAAAATAACAAGAACAAAAAAAAAATACAATAAATAAAAAATAAAAACAAAATACATTGAAATAAAAACAAAAAAAACAATCAATTAAAATTAAAAACAAATACAATAAAATTAAATAAGGGTGTTTTTTTATTTTAATCAGTTTGATTTATATTTAACATGATTACATCAGATAAAAGTCAGTCCCAAATAATAAAAAAAAATAAAGACTTAAAAGAGTGATATTTTTGATTTGAAAAGTTGTGTACCTTCTTGGTGAAATGTTTTATTTGTAGACTAATTTAAGATATTTTGTTTTTAAACCAAGTCACTATAGTTTATTTGGTACACCTGTACAGTCTAATGCAATTACAGTTTGTTACGTTTGTTATTGTAATGCACTGTAACACTTTGTCCAAGGAAGTGTTACAGGAATGATGCAAAAACATCACAAAGCTATATCTATTGCAGGACTGTTGTGTTGGATTGCATTAGATTTTACAGGTGTGTCTAATAACCTAGAATTTATTTATTTATTTATTTATTTGTGTATTAGAAGTCAAATATCCCAACTGCTTTCAAGGGAAGTGTTTTCAAAAAGGAAGAGCTCGGGAACTAACAAAGTTCTGACTGATACATTTTTGAAGTTCATATTGATACTTGAGAGTTTTAAAAAACTAATTTAATGTTCATTTAGCTGATATTTGTTTTTGTGGTTTTGTTTTTACATAAATACATAACATTTTTGATACCTTGTGGAACAAACTTTTCTGCACTCTCAGGTGGACAAACTAACAGTAACAATCTTTTTTTAAAAACAAGCATATCTATACGGCAATGTCATTACTTTTTTTTTTACAAAATGTATGTTTTTAGCATTTTGTCTTTATTAGCAGAGATGCAGACAGAAAACAAAAGGGAGGGAAAGGGAGATATGACATGCAACACTGGACTCAAACCAGGGCATTGCAGTTATCTTGTATGTGGACCTCTGTCTTGAATCAGCAAGTGTGTCAGTCTGGCTTTATGAAACCCAAACAAAATGTAAACTATGAATGAACACATGCTCCTTTATGGATACTTTCAAGTATCACATGGTAATCACACGTTCCTCAATTGAATTTCATTAATTCAAGATTTGTTGCTTAAACTTGACTGATGGATGGTGAATGTACAGGGCTGCTTGAAAGTTTGTGGACTCTTTTTCTATTTCTACATAAATATGACTTAAATGTGATCAGATATTTACACAAGCCAACAACTAGATAAAGTGAACTCGATTAAACAAACGAGACAACGCTTCTGGTAACTGTTTATCAGCTCTGCACATCAGCTCATTCCTCCTTACAGAACAGTCTCAACTCAGGGATGTTGGTGTGCTTCTTTGCATGAACTGCCTGCTTCAGGTCCTTCCACAGCATTTCTACATTCCAAAACATTATCTTTCTTCTAACCATTCTTTATTAGAGCGACTTGTGTGTTTAAGGTCAATGTCTTACTACATGACCTACTTTCTGTTGAGCTTCAGTTCAAAGACGGATACTTTGACATTTTCCTGTAGAATGTGCTGGTACAACTCAAAACTCGTAGCTCCATCAATGATTGCAAGCCGTCCTGGTTCAGAGGCAGTAAAGCAGTCCAAACCATGATACTACCACCACCATGTTTCACAGATGGGATAAGGTTCTTATGCTGGAATGCAGTGTTTGCTCATCTCCAAACGTAATGCTTCTCATTCAAGCCAAAACAGTGCAATTTTAGTCTCATCCGTCCACAGAACATTTTTTCCAGTCATCTTCTGGTCTATCCATATTGTCTTGAGCGAACCGTAGACGGCAGTAATGCTCTTTTTAGAGAGTCGTGGCTTTCTCCTTGCATGTCTGCCATGCACAATATTGATGTTCAATGTTCTCCTGATGGTCAACTCATGAAATTTGACTGTAGCCACTGCAAGAGAGGCTTTTAGTTTCCAAGACGTTACCCTGGGGTCTCTTGTGGCCTCCCAGGCTATTACACGCCTGCTCTTGGTGTGATCTTTGTTGTTCAACCACTCCTGGGGAGGACAACAATGGTGTTGAATGTATTCCATTTGCACACAATCTGCCTGACAGTCGACTGGTGGAGTCCAAACTTTTTAGAAATGGTTTTGTAACCCTTTCCAGCCAGGTGAATATCAGCAACTCTTCTTCTAAGGTCCTCAGAAATCTCCTTTGTTCAAGCCATGATACACTTCCACAAACCTGTGTTGTGAAGCTCAGAGTTTGATAGTGAGGTCCCAGATTTCTCTTCTTTAAATAAGGCAGGGCCTCCCAGACTCACACTTGATTGTCATCCCATTGATTGAAACACCCAACTCTAATTTCCCCTTCAGATGAACTGATAATCCTAGAGGTTCACAAACTTTTGCCATGCACAAATATGTAACATTGGCTCATTTTCCTCAATAAATAAACAAACAAGTATAAGGTTTTTATCTCATTTGTTTAACTAATGTCTCTTTATCTCGTTTTAGGACGTTTTAGGTCGTATTTTTGCAGATATAGAGCAGATTTTAAAGGATTCACAAACTTTCAGGCAGTATGGGAGAATGGGGTCAATAGAGCCAGTGGGTAAAATGAGTCACCCCCTTTATCTAGGTAACCATGAGCAAAAGTAATCATGTGACCACAAATTAAGGAAGTATAGTTCTTACTCAATCCATCTTGGACTCAAGCACGTGGAGAGAGTGGTCAGCAAAACAGAGCAAAAAAAATGATATTTGTCATGACAAGTGAATTCATCATGTTACTAAAGTGATCAGTCTTGTATCTAAATTAAAATAGATAAGTTTTGGACATTATTACATGTTAATTTAAGTCAGTGTAAGCTACAAAACAAGGTCATAAACTCAGCATAACTGTAGCTCTGAACCACTGTGTCAGGTGGGGAAGCAGGAGTGGACCCTGGTAGTGATTGGCTGAGGGAAACACAGGAAGCAGGGCAGGGCTGACGAGACTGATACAGGGCAGGTGTGGGGAAGACACACAGCAGAGCAGGACTAACGAGGGTGAAGCAGGGCAGGTGAGGAGGAGTACATGAACACTCAAGGGAAACACAGAAACAAAACCAAAACCCAAAAAACACAATACTCTAAATACAACCCACACCAACCTGTCCAAGAACCATCATGAGCCCAAACTAACGTACACAACACACCTGGCTAAACAACAAAAGGCAGTCCAAACCCACCACCCAAGAAAACCCATGTGACCCGAAGGACTAAACAGAAGTGCAAACCAGGAGACCCCAAAGAACACAAGAACATAAAAAGACCAAAAAACACACGTCCAGGCAGGGTGTGACACACTGTGTGAGACAGTTTTGTCAGAATGGAGGTTGTGGAGTAAAACGTGCCAGTGGCGGGGAAAGTTGAGTCAATGGTTCAATTTACCTCCAAAAATTATTTTCTGATATTCTAGAGACTAGAGACCCTGTTCATGTTTGATCCCTGTTACAAGTGCTACAATGTTGATGAATAAATACCTAATTGTTGACTAATGTTGAGTTTAAGCCACACACAAACATGCTGTACATACAGACGGGTGACAAATTAAAGGAAAGCCAACATAAAGGGTCTTAGTAATTTGGTGTTTTGATGATGGTGGTGGAGAACGCTGTCCAACACATCGGTCCAAAATCTCCCAAAGGTATTCAAATAGGTTGAGATCTGGTGACTGCGAAGGTCATAGCATATGGCATATGGGGCATTGTCACCCTAGAAGAGACCACTCTAATCAGGATAGAAATGTTTCATCCTAGGATGAAGCTGATCACTCACAACTACTTTGTATTGATTAGCAGTGACCCTTCCCTCTGAGGGGACAAGTGGACCCAAACCATGTCAGCAAAATGCCCCCAAAAGCATATCAGAGCCCCCAGACCCCCTCACTGTAGGGGTCAAACATTCAGACCTGGACCAGTTTTTCCTTTAATTTGTCACCTGTCTGTATACAAAAAAGCACATTTACACACACATACTTTCTGTAGTTAACACTCAAAGATCACAGTTTAATCTTTACTGAAAATGTTGAGGTAACATGTTGAACAACAAGACACAAACATATGGTTTTACTTAAAAGTACAAGTTTTGCCTTTGTTAAATTGATGGCATTAATAAAGTTCAAAATTATTTTTAATTTCATAATTAATTTGTTGATTTTGTGTAATTTTTATATCAGTATGTAATGGTAGCACTATTTTCCTATAGAGCACTACATTTACCCCATCCCCATGCTCAATTTACCCCTACCATAGGGTAAGTTGTGCCATAGGACTAACTTTTTTTGATGGGTCATTATTCTAAAACCATAATAATTAGATAACTTGTTTTAATTTCCATGGGTAGACAACGACCTGAGGTATATATAGTAACTATTATTTGAAGCAAATACATTTTCATTTTGCAGTAAAATCATCAAATGTAAAAAGTGGCTCATGTTATCCCGTTCTCCCCTACTGGTTATGTATATGTGTAGTGTAAATGCATTGTATCTGTGTGTGGAAACTGTGGTTAGACTATATTTATAGTCTTCAAACTCAATACTGAGTTTTTCCACTTCTTTTTCACGTGTCTTTGTTGTTGTCCTCTGCACTCGTTCAGCCAGACGTTGCACACAATGTAAACTGAATAAAGAAATGAATAAATGTGCAATATTCTCTGAACCTCACAAAAGACGAAGTAAATGTCCAAAAGGTTTTATTCTACCTTGGGTTAAAAAAAAAAGCATTTTAAGTTTAAAAACTGTCAGTTACGAAGCAGCTTGAAATGAGGAGGTGTTAAAGCAGACAGGATGTGTGGTTTTTGTCCGTACAGACAATGGTACAGAGAGCAGTTTGGTTTAGTATTTGGACTGCATGCATCTTACGAAAACAGATTTTAAAAAGTCTCATACAAGCCATGTTTCAGTTGTGGAGTTTTAATTGCACCGAATACTCACAAGGAGCCACAATAGATTATAAAAGTAACACAATTAAAACCAGTGAAGAAAATAATATTTACAGAGGGTGTGAATATTTACAATGTGAGGAAGAAGTCAAGTGAGGTCTTTGCCTCCTTTAAAATAAAAAAAATCAATTGATACAGAATATTTCCTCCATTCTATATGTCTGCAATAATAGCAAGTAAAAATGTAACTAAAATAAAAGTTACTGCAGAGCGATTTCTCAATAGGGCTAAATAAAAGTCATAAGTGCATGTTATCAGTACAAGACAGACACCCAGAAGTGACAAGTTGATGTGATGTTATCTCTCTTTGCTTTGCTCACTAAAAGTTTACAGGAAAGGAAGAACAGAGCATCTAGGCAGAAGTCAAGTCTCATGTTAAAGTTACTGTGAATTTTATATAAAACATGCATAGTTTTTTTTAATAGGAACACAAGATTGATTTACTGCTACTACATCATTTATTGTATGTACAGCACTAAACTCTACTGTTTTAATGTTTAATAATGATGATTTTTTTCTTACTGCAGCTTCTCATGGGGCTTAAATTCTGTATTATCCACTGGAATAAACATTTAGGCCTTCAAACAGAATAAATCTGTATTTTGCTGCTCAATATAGTCAGACAGACCTTTTTTTTCTACCAGTAGCAGTAATAAACCACACCTCCCAAATGACTTAAAGGATAGAGCTGACGATATTGTAGATTTTTCTAAAATAGCATAAAAAGACGAAGAAACAATAAATTGATCTGCTTTGCTAACAGTTATTGTGTGTGATATATCTTATTCGTCTGTGCCGTAGACCTCCGTTGTTATCCAAAAACTATTACACTATTAAAACATTTTCCTTCATTGTCATGAACACACACACTGTAGTTTATAGTGACTCAATCCTCCCCCCTACACACACACACATACCATCCTGCTGCCAGAAATAGCGCACCAAATGTGGGTTCATCCACTACTGAATATAGTCCCCAACAAATGCACTATTTACACTTGATTAGTAATATTTGCTATAATTTTTTTTTTAAACATGAAACAATATATCTGTGAGCTGCATTTAAATATTTACGTCTTCAGTGGGAACCAATGAGTTTGGAGCTCAGATAGTAGAAAAATACAGAATATCACCAGACTTATTCTTTCATTTTGTGCCATGTATTGCTTCTGCTGCTTTAATAAAAAGTCAGTAAAACCTGTTGGAAAGCAAAGTATGAGAATGTCTCATGAGTACAGTGTCACTCTTCTGTTAGTTTCCTGTTTTGACCTAACTGTTAAAGCTCTGTTAGAAGCTGCAAGTGGTCAGAGTGGTTAGTTTCTCAGTGCTAGAACAAAAGTCACGTTGTGCTCCGGGTGACTGTAAATGATAGCAAATGACATTTTAATAAAGCCATTGCTGAGAAATGGTGAAACTGTCCTTAAACTGGATGACTGGATGGAAGATCTTATACTAAATATGTAGATTTTGGTGCACCGAGGCCTTCGTTTGATAGGTCAAGAGTTTCTATGTGCATATAATTCTGGATGTATTATGTTCAAATGATCAGCTGAGAACACACAGTTTTTAAATATATTCTACTGTCTTATGAATCTGGGGTATATCCTTATTTGTGCTCATTTTAGTATCTTATCAGAGTCTTGTGATCATTTCCATTTTGATACGATAGCAACTGCCCATGAGTTAAACAGAATCACAGTATATACAAGCAAAATTGCAGAAAAGTTAATACAAGAGAGTAAAAGACCAATCATTACAAGAAAATTGAACAAAAAGAGAGTCCTTGCAGTTACAGGAAGCAGATGTCCATTTTTTGAGATAAAAGTCTTTGGTAGTCCAAAAATTATCCGGTCTGAGAACCTATTGTCTATTTTGTAAGATCCCATAGTTCAGTCTTTTTCCCAACATGTCATCAGCACTCTCTTGGTATATTCGACGTTCAACGTTGACTGTTAAAATGTCACAGTTTGTGGAGTTCAGGGAGGTAAGACTTCGACGTAATCAGGAGTATCTAGAGAAAAGTGGAGAAAAGGTCGAACAAAATGAGTTGAAGAAAACGGGGATTAAACTGTGAGGAAGAGAAGAAGACAGAAAGATAGGTAGGAACATATGACGTACTCTCATAGTCAGGTTCTTCTTCAGGTGGTCTTGGGGGTCGGATCACCATGGCCGTCTTCCTTTTGACAGAGTGGCGTAGGTGCATTGCCAGGCCCTGATTCCTCCTCTTATAATGACGGATGAGATCATCCAAGTTCTTAAAAAATGTCTCCTGCACACCTCCTGCTGACTGCAGGATAAAAAAAACAGCAACAGGTCAGTAAAGAGACTAAAAGGCACAGAGAGGGAAAAATTCAATATCAAAGGAGCAGGAACACATGTGGAAAGGGTAAAGAATGACAATATGAAACATAATTATGAGAGGAGGGAAATAAAACAAAATGTAAGAGATGAGAAAAAGATGTATAGTAGCGGAAAAAGCTACATTTGAGAATGGGGGAAATAACAACCAGAAAAAGGCAAAAACAACAATATGTATCAGGGAAATTTACAGAAGGAAAAGAAGAGAAAAAACAATATTAAGTTGGAAGTGGAAACAATAATATGTGTGTAGAAAAACAGGCCTCAAGAATATAAGTGGGAAATGGAAAATGTCACATGTTGGAGTAGAAAAAATAGCATTGAAGTGGATTACAAGACACAAAAAGATGCTGTAGTGGCACAAATATGAGCAGCCAGACTGTGTGACGGTTCATAAATTCATCGTTAAGTTTGTGTGCAAAGTCTTTCTTCAGCTAGTGACTGAGAGTCAAAATTTAAGGAATTTGTCTTATCTAATAAATGCATAAGTAATGTATAAATTGGTTGCTAACTAACTGGATGTCACTGTTAGCATTACAAGCTGTGACATAACTTCCAAAAATAATTGTTTTAGGGGCCAAAAGATAAACTTAACTCTTAATCTGATAATCCTTTGTAAGTGTAGGTGTGACTTTGTTTTATTTCTGTCTGCATACCTGGAGAAATACTGTATGTGTGTTTAAGAATTAGTCATGCAGTTTACAGTGAGAGGGAAATATCCGACTATGCTAAGCTAACCAATGTTATTTAGTTATTTAGTCTAATGTTCTTGGCATAAAGTTTTGTAATTTGAGGTTCAGTGTGTTTTGTCTGTTAAAAATGTTAAGTGTCAGGTCAGATACCTCGAACATATTCCATATCATACCTCTTACTCTTCAATATAAACCTGTCCGATATCAGCAAGCTAACATTAGCTTTGTCAGTTGGTTCATTTAACAGTGTCACCTTAGGTTAGTGGCTGTAAATGAGTTTCAGTCAAGTGATTTACTAAATCAGGTTGCACCATCAAAATTTAAAAAATTTGTTTTATCTCATAAACACTTAAGTTGTGTTTAAATTGGTTGCTAACCAACAGGAAGTCATTGTTAGCATGTCAAGCTGTGACATAACTTCCAAAATTAACAGTTTTGTGTGGTGCAACCAGTTTTGATTTAGTGATGCTTACATCTCTACTTAGTAAACATGTATGTTATAACAAGGCTAAGTTTGGATTTATGAAGAGCTGTTGCAACCAACTAAGGGTGAATTACTGGATGACACCACTGACATGTAAACTGACAACATCAAAGAGATATAGGAAAGAGGAACAGAAACAAACAAGTGCATAAAGGGTTAAAATGAATGACACATCATGCTTTGCGTGGAATGGAAAAAAGTGTCCCCCAATAAAAGATAATATCAGTGAGTGTGGCACTAAGTGCTGTGCGGTGTGTTTGTCTCTAAACCAACGTCAGAGGAGTTTCCTGTGACACGAGGATGATCGGTGAGCGGCTGAGTTTCCACTATGGCTCAAATTAAATGTTCCTTTAAAAACACTCAGACTGTTTTTGCTGCAGCCAGACTGATATCCTGTCTAATCTGTATACAATGAGGGGGCGGCTGACATTTTTACCAGATATGAGCGTTTTTTTTTTTGATCTGACAAATGCATTACAGTAATCCTCCATTTAGATGAAGAGCAGAGATGTATTCTTTCATTCATGACGATTCATTTGCACACAAATTTCAATCTAGTCAGTAGTAGACCATTAGTTTGGTTTCGTTAGTGGTCTTAGTGTATGCAGGGCTGTAGCTGCCATTGCAGACACTAATGTCATGTCCTCAGTGTTTTTTTTAGCAATCTATGGGGAGTTTACAATCTACAAGTAAAAATGTTCACATAATTGTTGTCATACATGCCAATTCCAGTATGATTAAATTCAGGGGTGTGTCATAACCCGGCTCCTAGGCTGTGACAAATATGGGAATGGACACAATGGATGGCAATAAAGTAAAGATATTTATTATAACAAAGTAAACAACTGAAGCAGTAATTTGCAAATATGGAGAGTTTCAGACAGTAACATCAGTTGTGTAAGTGTGGGTGTGTGAGTAATGAAGTGTAAGGTGTTGTGGAGTAAAAACAAAACCAAAGAAGATCCTTCAGTAAAAGTACTACAGCAATGGAGAAATACTCCATTACAAGTAAAAGTCCTGCATGAAAAATACCACTTGTGTAAAAGTACATAAGTATTATCAGCAAAATGTAGTTAGAGTATTAAAGTAAAAGTAGTGTTTTGGTTCCTCTAACCATGTAAGGGCAGCACAGACCTTGGACTCTTTTAAAAAAGGCCTAAAAACCTATTCAGGAAGGAATACTGTAGCACTTTGAGTTTCACTATAAATGAAAAGTGCAGTTCAAATTAAATGTATTATTATTACATATAGTTCCTGGCCTGGGAACGCCTTGGGATCCTGCAGGAGGAGCTAGAGAGCGTTGCTAGGGAGAAGAATGTCTTTCCCGGATAAGTGGTGGGAAATGGATGGATGGATTATTATTATTATTTATTATTATATATGACATCATTAGATTATTAATAGTGAAGCATCAGTGTTAGAGCAGCATGTTACTGTTGTGGCTGCTGGAGGTGGAGTTAGTTTCAACTACTTTATACACAGTTAGCTAGTTTAGTCCAGTGGTTCCCAACCTAGGGGTCGGGCCCCTCCAAAGGGTCAGCAGATAAATCTGAGGGGTCGTGAGATGATTAATGGGAGAGGAAAGAAGAAAGAACAAAGTTCTGATACACAAATCTGTTTTCAGTTTTTGGAGCTGTTAACAACTCATAGACATCTGAAATGTGACCCTGACTACACACTGCTTTTTGTAAGACGTCAAAAGCCAAAAACTGGTTTCATCTTTAACAATGTGTTGTTTTTTAAAAGCTTGTTATATTATCCATTACTGAAAAGTAACCAAAGCTGTCAAATAAATGTAGTGGAGTAGAAAGTGCAATATTTTCCGCTGACATGTAGTGGAGTGGAAGTATAAAGTAGCATCACATGGAAATACTCAAGTAAAGAACAAGTACCTCAAAATTGTATTTAAGTACTTTCTACTACTTATTAAATTCAATTTACTTAAATTTGACTATTTTTAGGCCAATAAAAAAGAAATTTATACAGAACAAGAATTGAGCATCATAATATGTGCCTGTATGAATATAAAAAACCCTTTTTACTTTTGACAAAATGTGGAAAATGTAAAATGTTACATCTAAATAAAATATACCAATAAATATATGCCATCTACCAGCTGAGTGGTTAAGGTGCAAACCAAATAACCTCAACGCCCCCAGTTCTGTTCCAGTTTGAACCCTTTGCAACCCCCCCATCCCCAACCCCCCCCCCCCCCCCCCCCCCCCCCATCACCAATCTCCCTGCATTTCCTCTCTGTATCTCTGCTGTCGCTATTGAATAAAGTGGATTAAATAAAATGCTTGACACCTTTTGATACTTTCAAGTATAGTAAAGGCTTTGAAACCCTGTGTGTGTGTGTGTATGTGTGCGTGTGTGTTTACCAGGAGAGTATACTGTCCGGTGTGTGCCTGAAGTAGTCTGTAGGTATACACCACTTTCTGTTTACTGCAAACATAAACAGGATACAGACATTTAGACAAAACTTTCCATCAAGAGGTGACATTTGCAGACCTGTTACAATAAATTATATTAATGAGAAGACTTTTAGCGGCTGAGCTTATAGGACTTGGTTTTACAGTCCCGCACTGTGAGCTATTAATGGTGTTAGCAGAATTAGTCGTTGATAGTTAAACATCTTAGCCTAGTGAGAAACTATTAAAAACATAAGTGACATTTCTTAAAACTTACCTTTAAGAAAAAAAGCCTTTTATTAATCTTAGCTGAAAGTTTTAGTTTGTTCCAGAATGTTTTATATGTTTTATTCGTTATTTTGACTGTTTTTATCTTATTTTAATGTATTTTGGGCATTTTATTCTAATGTGTTATAATATATTCTCTGTTCTATGTTGTAACTTTTGATTTTTTCCTTTGTAAAATGCTTTGTAAAGCTGTTTTGAAAGGTGCTATATAAATAAAATTTATTATTATCATAAGCTGGTCACATGAGCATCTGGCACCTGGTTTGAATCCTCTTTACAGTGGCTACAGTTTACAATTTCATTTAGCAGACGCTTTTATCCAAAGTGACGTACATCTGAGAGCTGATACAACACAAGCAGGGATCTAGTCAGGAGAGAACAACATGAGTAAACGCCATAAAGCTAAGTTTGAGTCTGATAAGATGTAGATGCCAACAGGCAGTGCACAGAGGCATTTTTTCTCTCATCGGAATTGCCCTTTAAAAGCATCTTTCTGCATTTTTCTATGAAAAACATTTAAAACATTTGCAGTTGTTGGTGCATTAAGATAACTTTGTATATTGTCTCTCATATATATATACTGCACACCTGTAATGAAAACAGAAGAGCTGCAACCAACAGTACTGTTACGTAATCTCACCACATCACATTTATAAATGTCTGTTTAATTAATTATAGGTCAGCTTTGATTAAAATAGAAACTGAATAGAATAGTTCAGTTTGGGGGTTACTTACATTTTAAACGCATTAAATGCACTTTAATGAGCTCATGGGAAAAGTTCTTTGATGATGCACAAAAGTATTTCAATATTAATACTCTCAGTGATATGAAGAACTAAGATGCAAAATGTTTTGCATCTTAGTTCTTCAAGGAAATGCACAGCAGATTTCCTGCTAAACAAAAAGTACATTTCAGTTTTCTTCAGAAATATTCTTTCGATTATTGTTTTAAACAAAACATTATGGAGTATCTAATAATACTAGTAATACTAACACTATATAGTACAGTATATAATAGTAACATGAACACTTATACCAATATGGGTGCTAACATTAACACTATCTAAGTATGATTAATAAAGATACAACATTAGGAGTATTGTTAGCTGTAAAATTACAAAAAGAAACTAAAGGTCCAGATAAGGGAAGTCTGGCACAGTAAAGCTGGACTTCTCTTTATCTGGACTTTAGCCCGGTCTTTGCAGTACAGAGAGCAGAATACTCACTAGACACACAGACACATGGCTCCCTGGATGGTCTCGCTGTCTCGGATCAGGTAAGCTCCATCCTTATTCTTCTTTCCCAGCAGGTCTTCACACTCCTTCTTCGTCATAGCACCGTGGTAGCACACCGGCAGAGCTGATGCCATGATGAGGAGAGGCTGCAATGGACAGACATCCACCACAGCAAACACGACTCACTACCTTCTGTTTCTCAGATCATTTCTAAGAGGAGCAGTCCTGAATCCCCTTGAGAGAGCATGCACCTGCTGAGTGTTGTTATTGTCCCTGAAGTCTGGTGGAAGTGAGAGCAGAAGAAACAGGGCACGTCTGCAAAAATGAGAGAGGCAGACAGAAAGAGAGGTCAGCACTCAACAACACTGAGGTGTTCAGCAGAGTGCACTGTGAGAAAGAACAGTGACAGAAAAAAAAAAGCCTCAGCGCTGGCCTGATAGTTTCACAGGAAGTGTGTGTATGTGTGAAAGAGAGAGAGAGAAAAAAATAATGAGCAAAAGAAAGAAAAACAAGCCTGTGTGAATATCAGTAATAGCATAAATAGCAACAGGAGCACTTTCATCTAAACTCATCTTAACCCTTGGAGCTGCAACAATTAGTCAATTAGTGAAATAAAAAATTGCTGGTTCCAGCTTCTGCAGATATGACAATTTGCTGCATTTTTTTTATCATATATGATGAAATATGTTTTGGTTTTAGACTGTTTAGTCAGATAAAACAAGCAATTTAAGGATCATCACTTTGGGCTCTATGAAGTTATGATGGGGTTTTTTCACTTCTATTTGATGTTTTATAGATTAAAGAATCAATCGATTCATTGAGAAAATAACTGGTAGATTAATCCGTAATGAAAATAATCGTTAGTTGCAGCCTTTTTAGTATTAGTAACACACAATAAGATATCACTTTATTGATCCTCTGATGGGTTTACACGTCCCAGCAGTACAAGAAGGTTTATTAGAAGAACGTAAATCCATACAAAATAAATTCAGTGCTCTACAGATAGAAAATAGATAAAAAATAGAAAATAACAGACAGCATGCATACAAACACTCAATGGCAATAAAAATGTCTTGGAGCATAAGATGTTCTATCTCCTGATTTTGATTAAAAATTTGAGACCTTACTTTTGGTTTTGGGTGAACATTTTTTGGGTAATTATTACTTCAGTATCGCTAAACTCCTGGCTAGCCCTGGTAGTAGTGGTAGTAGTTGCACAGTATTAGTTGTAGTCACAGCGGTAGCACTACTTGTTAATTTTAGTCAAGTAAGATGTTATTTATATAGCCCAATATCACAAATTTGCCACAGGGGGCCACTATATACCAGAAGCAGTTGTAGTACAGTAGCTGTTGAGCTGCAGTGCCACTCAGTTATGTTGTGATAGAGATAAATAATGTATTTTAATGTATTTTGGTTATGATTAGTTCATTGTGTTTATATTTGACATATTTAATTCTTTCTGTTCATATCCTGAGCCTTCATAGTATGGAGCGGGTCATTTTTGACCCGGCCCAAGTATCCCTTTATATTTTGTCCCTATTACCACATTTTGAACAACAATGGTATTTTATATCCATATATATCTTATCAGTCATTAATAAATGGGTGATTAATCCTTCATTAATGTTTCAGAGAGTGATTTTTTTAAGGTTTGACACTGTTCATTTAAAGAAAATACATTCACAATCACAAGATATTACAATCTCATGTTATCTACAACAGGAGAACATAATAAACCATTAAAACCACCAGTCAACACTGCCTGTAAACCACATGCCTTCCTTTTTTTGGCAAAACTTCTTCAAATTTAACTCGGACAAGAAAGAAACTCCCATCATTGGCCTTGAACACGTTTCAAAACAAATACATCCACTCCTTGACCCCTTCACTCCTAACATAAAGTCAGCTACAAAAAGTCTGGCTGTTGTCCCGGACTGTAACTTGAGCCTGGAGCAACATGTTAAGAGAGTATTCCGGTCATGTTTTTATCAACGGAGGAATATTTCCAAAATTGGATCAGTTCTGTCCTTAAGTAACACAGAGAGAATTATACATGCTCTTATATCCTCCCGTCTCAATTACTGTAATGCCTTGTTTACTTACCTGACCAATCAAGCTGTGGAGCAGCTCCAAACTGTTCAAAATTCAGCAGCTACACTATTGACCAAAACAAAGCAATTCTCACACATCACACCAATCTTGGCTTCACTGCATTGGCTTTCAGTATCTTTTAGAATCAATTTTAAAGTTCTTTTAATCACATACAAGGCTCTGAATGATCTGGCGCTGGAGTATATAACTGAGCTCCTCACACCATACTGTCTAAACAGGCCCCTCAGGTTTGCCAGTCTGGGTCTTGTAACTGTTCCAGAGTCCAGCTGACTCTGTCACTGCCTTTAACTCCTAACAGCTGATTTTAGTGAGTTTGATTCTTTCTTTCATTGAGAGTTTTTATATTTTTCGTCTTTCATTCCTTTATTGTGTATATACAAGCATATATGTGTGTAAATGTATGTGTATGTATGTAAATATAATAACAATAATAATAATAATTGTGCACAATCAACTCTTCATTGGTTTGCAAATTTCAACCAAACTGCAAAGTAACAGTACTTTTAGTCCTTTTTGTTATGCAGAAGTTGCATCTCCTTCTCTTTTGTTCGCTTGTGAACGTGACTGTGGGGCTGCAAAATGATGAGGGTAAGCTTCAGCCTACTGTGTTGCTGCGGCTGCTGTGGCTGCTTTGTGGGGAAGGTGGCGCCGCCTTTGCATGAGAAAAGTCAGAAGGGCCTTTCTTCCATTTTCTATATCCTATGTTGACCTCTTCTTCTAATAATTTCTCTTCAACTCACTGTCTCCTTTTTCATCTTTGAATGACAGATCCACCAAATCACTCCTTCCCTTCCACCAAATTGGTGAACTAGAGGCTCAGGTACTTTTTATATTTCATATGAAAGCTGCCCTCCACTACAGGGAGGACTACTGTATGTAGGGTAACCACTATGTTGGTTGCCTAGGTGATGAGGGGTTTGATTTGTTATTTTGTACAGGCGTGTTTGCAGGTGCAGATGCCCATCTGGGTAGGACCACTGGCAAGTATAGCAATATGGTGCAGCTCTCATGACAGTGTCATGGTCTCGTTGAGCTCTGTCACCACTGTCCCAATGACAGAAATACACACACATGCCAACCTTTAGTTTCAAGATTGCACATAACCACCCTTTACCTTGATTTGACCCCCTCTGGTGACTTTTAAATCCATTTGAATACATGCAGGTCAAATTTGACCCGGAGCACCCGCTATGTACTAATATTTATACTAGCTGCACAAAAATAAAATAATTTTGAAATATTTCCATTTTTGTATATTCTGGGTCACATGAGGAAAAGTCGTGAAATTTATGGTGTTTTTATTACTTTAAAATTTCTAAAGGAGTCAAGTGTGACCCGAACAGTATGTAAGGGGTTGTGTGTGTGATTTAAAGGGATATTAATAATATGAAAGTATTCATTCAGTGGATCCAAGATCCATTAAATGACATCTGACTTATTAACTGTCAATGATATTCAATTTTACAGGTAAACCTACTCAATATTGTCTTGTAAATAGGTTTTCATGGCATATTTCTGTCTCTTAGAGCACTAATGATGGAAATAAATATTAATTATAGTGAAAGGCAAACTAGCAATAAAGGTATAAAATGTGTGGATCGATAAATTCTTTTGAAAACACATACATAATATTTAGGTGGACACATATTTTAGTTTTTTTAAATTTGATTTAATTTTATATTATTCTATTATTCTATTTATATTATTTCATATTATTCTATTTAATCCAATTGTATTTTCCAGAGTGGGGCATAATTGTGTTGCTAAAGGCACTCAGAAGGTTAGTGGGTACAGTCATAGGCGCCTGATTATGTATTAAAATGGTGGAGCGAATTTGTAATTGTAATTTAAAACAAATTCCCTGCATTTCTACACCACCTAACCTCTTGGATTAAGTCAAGACACAGCCACCTGCACTAGTCTAGATGAGTTAGGTTGAGAATGCTCAGTAAACCAGGAGTTCATCAGAACAGTGTATAATTGGGTGGATCAGGACAGGAAATTATTTTAAGAAGAAGAAGAATTTCACATTTGAAATTATATTCATTAAAAACATTACGTAACTTAAAATGTTAGTGGGTTGCAGGCTTGATGTGGATAATTTAACCTGGTTAAACAATGTTAAACCTGAAGGTTGCAATTCTCAAAACTCACAGGGCATCTTCAAAGTCTGACAACTGCAACAAAGTACAAACAGTTTGGATGAGATTTGGATCAGTTTTGATGAAGCTATTAGCACCACTAGCTGATATAATAAGAGTGAGATAATAATCATAATAATGAAAACACAGCGCGACGCACGAAGTGATGCGTCATCATATTTAAAAATAACTCCATCTAAATACTGACTAAAACTGAAACTAAAGCAAAGTAGTCTGCAGAAATCTAAACGTGTCACTTTCCACTGCTGAATATTTGACTGTTTGTTAATTCAGACACTTTGGCGCCACGAGGAAAAGCGCTGCTCTGCCTGTCTGTCTAGCTGTCACTCTGTTACGAAGGGTTGGACTGAACCAACTCAAAGGGTGGTCCGAGAACGTCAGATTTTTGTCAGTTACTGAAAATAGAAAAAAGATCATTGATATAGGCTGTTTAAATATAATCACCTGATTGGGGACTGTATGATGATAAGGTTATTTTTAAAAAGATAAAAAGTGGGGTAGCAAAACCATAACTTTGCTCCCCCTAATTAAATAAGGGGGATGCATTTGCTCCACTTGCTCCATTGCTCCGTCGCCTATAAAAAAAGTAAAATGACATGATGTTACATTTTCTGCTATAGTAGGTGGCGATATGCACATTAAAGCTGTTTACGATCCGCCAGTAAACCGATAGAAGAAGAAGAAGACGAAGAAGAGGAAGAAGAAGAAGAAGAATATGTTGCTAGGCAACTTGAAACGGGAAGTTAGGGGGCGGACCCAAACATAGTTGAACGCCTGCCTTGCACTAATCCATGCTGTGATTATAACAATAACGGCTTGAAAATAAGAAAACACTCGTTAGTTAACTATAGTCGTTAAAGCCTGATAAATAATCAATGTCGCTGTCACAAGGAGCGTAATGCCCGGCCTTAACAGAATTGGAGTTGTCTGTCAGGAGGAATTTGATGCTGAAAGCGCTAAAAACCTCAGCAAAGGTTAGTAAAATGGGAATTTTTCTAATTAGCGATAATTTTGTTCAGTCGTTTAATGGTAAAACTTCGTCAGCAACTTCTCTCCAGCTGGAGTTGTGTTTGTTTCATCCACCTTGTTGCCTCTGTTGCCGATAGATGGAGGAAGGAGGGGCGGTGTGTTGGAGGTTTTCGGAGCTGTGCTGACCCTGCTGTCCGCGGCCTTCATCCTCTGCACTTTCCCCCTCTCAGCCTGGATGTGTGCCAAGGTGACCTGATACAAACACAGCAAGGAAATAAAGACAATAACTCTGCCACTGTTTGTTTGTACATCTATCCTGAACAAGACATGCTATTCAAACTTTAACACTTATACACTGTAGATCTGAGGAATACTTGAACACAGTCTCATTTATCAAACAAAAATGTAAAGTATTATCGGGTTACAGCTTTTCAAATGAGATGATTTGCAGCTTTTCTCTGTTTTATATCATTGAAAAAAATATCTTTGGGTTTTGGATTGTTGCTCAGAAAAAACAAGCGATTTTAAAGATGTATTTTTGGACTGTGGGAACTTTTGATTGGCTTTTCGCATAACATCTTATGGACTAATCAATTAACCAGTTGTTCCAAAATAGTACTGACAGATAAATTGTTTGTTTAAGTACTACTACTTTAAAGGGCTTTGGTGTATGTGAAGGTGTGTGAGATCTTGTTTTAAATAAAATAAGACAGAACTTTATTCATCTTTTTGTGTCTAAGATGCTCAGTATACGTAATAAATAGTAATTAAATAAACATATAGCATATACTGTGCTATATATAAAGTCTACAACTAACCAACCAACTGTCCAAAAGCCAAAGATATTCAATTTAATAACACATAAGACAAGAAAACACAGCAAATCCTCAAAATAAAAGAGCTGGAACTAGGTAATGTTTGGCTTTTTTACCTGATAAATGACTTAAATGATTCACTTTAACTTTATGTTGGTCAACTCATTGATTAGTAAAAATAAATAAATGTCAAAAAACTGAAGACACGCCATGCACAGTAGTGCCCTGTAGTACAGTGAATTAAAAAAAGTATTCCAGCGCCTACCAGGATATCAATCCTAATATCCACTGGAATAATTTTTTGAAATAAATGAATGTATTTAACCTTCAGTCTGAATCCGTCTTTGTATCTTGTCTGGTGGTTTGTTTTCTGTCCTGCAGGTCGTTCAGGAGTACGAGAGAGCCGTCATCTTCAGACTGGGCCGCGTTGTTAAAGGACGAGCCAAAGGACCCGGTACTGATTATTTCTTTCTCATCAAAGAGACTCTTCTATTCTACAGAACAGTGTTGATTTGTCTTTCATATCAGTGAGAGTAAAATTACAGCCAACACATGATCACTATCTATCCAATCATGTTAAAATAGAAGAAATAAAACCTTTAAAAACTTGATTCAATTACAGGAAATGCAGTTTTTATTTCCAGTGAGCATAAACATTTACTTGCATTTATTCATTCAAATGAAGTCACATCAATGTCACAGCATTTACAACATACAACAACAATTATTTTACAAATTCAAATCATATAAATTAACTTGTCAGTGATATGTGAAAAGTATAGTATTAGTAAAGTAGTAGTAGTAAAGTAGTAGTAAAGTATAATAGTACATTTTAGTTGGTAGTCTGTACCATATTAACAGCTGCGACTATTACAGATTATAGATTACATGTATATTTGATGACCCACTGTAGGGATTTGTAAAACATCAATATCACATGTAAAGTCAAACCAGCTTTATTTAAATTCAGATTGTATTACTGTTTGTAACATGTTAAAATACATTGTGAACACATCAAGTGTTTTAAGTAATAACTCCAAGATTAACTCATTCATGTATGATCTTAAAGATCAGGTTTGTTTCAAACATCCTCTGCATGGAATAATAAATTATATCTGACTTGTTTTTTCCACAAAAAAATGTTAAGTTGCCTTAAAATTAAATCTACTCCTTCTTCCTCATTGAAAAAAACAAACTCTGCACATACATCACTCTGCAGAGAGAAGAGAACAACATCCAACTGAGAGAACAAGAAGAAAAACACATATTTGACTTCAGGGGGACCTGAAGTGTCAAAATGTTTTATATATGACTGTTTGTCCAGCTGGGATCATCTCACCTTCTCTCTGCAGGTCTGTTCTGGATCATCCCCTGGCTGGACGTCATCCAGACAGTAGACCTGCGGACCGTCTCCTTTAACGTCCTGCCACAAGAGGTCAGCAGCAGCTCTGTTATGATCACAGACTAGTAGTTCTTCACATCATCACCTTCCTCTTCCTCCTCAGGTCCTGACTGCAGACGGGTTGCTGTTAAAGGTGGACGCTGTCGTGTTTTACCGGGTGGTGGACCCGTCTCTCTGGGTGACGCGTGTTAAAAATGGTTACCAGGCCACACAAACACTGGCACAGACCACCCTGAGGGCCGCGGTGGGCGCACACACACTGACAGACCTGCTGGCACAGAGGAGAGGCGTCACAGAGAGAATGGAGGTGAGTGAAATGATCACACAGAAACATTTAATATTTGAGTTATTATTAAAGAGTAACGATGTTATTGTTAATTATTGGTTGATGCAAATTTAGGTCAGATATTACGAGCAATTAGTTGATTAATCAACTAGTTGATCGTCATGAGAATTAATCAGCAACAGCAACAAAATGACGAATGTTTAGTGGTTCCAGCTTCTTAAATATGAAGATTTTCTTGTCATAGAAGACAGTTAATTGAATATCTAAACATTTTAGATTGTTTGTCTGACAAAACAAGCAAATTGAAGACATCACTGTGGCCATTTCATAGACTAAACGATTTATTGATTAATAATGAAAATAAATCTCATCTCAAGAATCCTCAAAGACTCTGCATAAAAAATAAATCAGTTTGCTGCGTAATAATGAAATGTTCTCCAAGTTACAACTTTATTTCTTTTCTTTTTAAACAATCTTTATTAGTGTTTTCAAAAAGTAAAGTTTAAAAAAAAACTCTGGTTCACTTTTTTTTTTAAAGAGGACAAATCAAGAATGATTTTAAACTAAAATTAGAGAAAGTAAAATTAAAAGGTTTTTATGAAGCAAAAACAAAAAAAATGAAGTAAAAAATGAAGTAAAATACAAAACTAAAAATATGTGATAAAGTTACAACAAATCACAACATAAATGATACATATGTAGTTTAAAAAGAGGGTGCAGCATAATCATGCACAAAGAATTATAATAATATTAATAATAATAATAACTTTATTTATGTGGAACTTATCAATACAGGTTTCAAAGTGATTTACAAATAAACAAATATAGAAATTTATTAAAAATTAAGAAATAAACAAATGCAAGATTTATTTATTTGACATCTTCAGCTTGTACGACACATAAACATAAATATGTCACTGTGTAAGAAAACATAACATAAAGGAAAATAGATACGTTTACATGTATAAAACAGCAACAGAGTTTATGTGTTCACATAATTCAACAATATGTATGAAGTATGTTTTATGTCTTTATATGTTTTATGTTTTTATTTTGCACATTGAGCGAAGTAAACACAGTTTTGTTCTGCTGTGCATTAACCACATGTAGTGTTGTGATAAGAAGTTGAACTTTGAACTAAGGATAACGTGATCTAAATTTAGAGAAACATAAATCCTAAAAACATCTCTGCTCATGAGACAAAACATCTCAACAATCTCAGTTTTTCTGTCATAATTATTTCATTATATCAGAATTTATTTGACTATCTGAGGCTTCAGTTTGATCCTCAGTAGTGTGTTCCTGGTGCGACTTGTCATGTCTGATTTGTCCTCCAGGAGGCGCTGTTGGCTGCGTCCAGACTGTGGGGGGTCCTGGTGGAGCGGGTGGAGCTTAAAGACCTGACTCTCCCTGTCGGCTTGCAGCGCTGCATGGCTTCAGAGGCCGAGGCTGGCAGGAGGGCCAGAGCGAAGGTACCCGTCTACACACACACACACACACACACACACACACACACACACACACACACACACACACACACAATCTGTCTGTCAGATGCTTCCTGTCAGCTTCAGTTTTATAGATTTGTGTTTTTCACTGTCGCCTTGCCTGCTTTGAGCTCCTGCCATCTGTTTGAGTCACTGCAGGTTAAAGCAGACATTAAACATGCTGTGTGTGTGTGTGTGTGTGTGTGTGTGTGTGTGTGTGTGTGTGTGTGTATGTGTGTGTGTGTGTGTGTGTGTGTGTGTGTGTGTGTGTGTGTGTGAGTAGGTGTTCAGTTATCCAGGTCATGTGATGTCTAGCACTAGAGTATATTGGGAAGGTTCTGTTTGTTTTTGTGTTTTCTGCATACAGAGTGCAGCTGTGGGCAGGGATGGGTGTGGTTTTATGAGCCACCAGTGAACAGCTGAACACGACTATAATAGAAACTTGAGGCTGTCATAAGGAACCAGTGGGTGGCATTGTGGCTGTTTCATTAGCAGAGGACGTATTCTGCACATTTCCAGCTCTATATTTATATTCTGGGGCTCTACTGGAATATATTTGCATGATTTCCAGTTTAAAACTCCTTATTTATCTTCTACTGGTCCTTTATGCAGCCCCTCAGTTCAGCCTCTGTCTGAAACAGGCCGTTTTAGCTCCTGTCTCTTTAAGGCCCCGCCTCCTGATGAGCCCACTCTGTTCTGATTGGTCAGCTCCTGTCGGCTCTGGAGGCTACGTAAACAAACTATAGTAGCAGGATTTCACTTTTTTTTCTCATTCTCTACTGGAAATATAAACTTCTCAAATACATCCGTACACGTTCGAGCCCGAATCCGATCCAAAATATGCGAGTGGACAACATGACCAACCTTAGCAACAACCTTAGTAACAAAATTGACAGACGGCCGTTTCTGATCATGTGCGAACAATCTGACGTCATCACGAGGAGGAAGTAAAGGTAACTTTGCAAATAGGCATTCAGGGCAGGTTGAAGCCCTGGGTTTTGACTTTCAGGCAGCGTTTTTACACACATTCACCTTTTTGGAACTATGACCATGTTTAATATCTGACATAATAATCGTATATAAATGAAAAAGTATGGTACAAAAAGCATTTTAAGTCCCCATTAAACCATTTTATAGTCTTTCCTGTGAAGTTTTCACAGTGTTCATGTGGGTCTCTCCCTCATTCAAAAGACAAATATTGTGGTGGCAGGATCCATTAATGGACTTCAGGTTTCTTAAACCATCAGTCTCAGTCCAGACTGTACGTCGTTGTCCATGAGGAGTATTTGCACTAATCCTGAGGACTTTCCCTCTCATGTTGATCTTATAAAGGCCAGGTAAGCCCACGTCTCTGACTGTGATTCATAAAACATCTTTGCAAACACAAAATAATATAGAATATATCAGTAGTCTGAATGAGAACCATGGAAGTGAAAAGAAGTTGAAGACACTGGCACAAGTCTGATATCACTCATAAAAACAAATAATGAGTTTCTCTATTTTAATATATATATTATATATATATATGTGTGTGTGTGTGTATGTGTATATATATATATATATATATATATATATATATATATATATATATATATATATAAATACAACAGGAACAAAAGCATTCTTTGTGGCAATGCACACAAGTTCAAAGATGACCTTTTATGAAAACATGAATATCAGAATGAGGAAGAAAAGAAACAATTTTCACCAGTTTTATGCGTCTCACAAATTCATACCTGGTCTCACAGTTTGAACAGAGCATCACTCAGTATGTAAAGTACGTTCTGAACATCTACTACCTCTTTCTAGACCTTGTTATGAGGCATTTCTAATATTTGGAATATTCCTTTGTCCATTTTTCTTAGTGAAATATTCTTATCCAACCAACATATTGTGTTACAGGAAATAAAACATACAAACATAGAATCTTTTTAAAGATTTTCTACTTTCCTGCTGCACTTGCTGGTGTTTAAAATGTCTAAAATGTTCTTTCTGTTTGTGTTTAAGATGATTGCGGCGGAAGGGGAAGTGAAGGCATCCCGTGCTTTAAAGGAGGCGGCGTCAGGACTTTCTCCCGTGGCTTTACAGCTCCGATACCTGCAGTCTTTGTCCTCCGTCCAGAGCAGCGCGTCTATCGTGGTCTTCTCCCTCCCAACAGAACTGCTGGACATGTTCTTCTCCCATCAGCAGATCTCTGCAGGGAGATAAAAATACAGACTGAGCTCAATTATGAGGAAAAAAAACCATCAAACCAAAGGAACAAAACAAGCAAACAGACCTACCTGTGCAAATCCTCAAAATTCTCAGTGTCAAATGAATTGTAAATGTGTGTTTTAATTTTGTAATAATAAACTGTAAATTAATATCAATGTATTTACATTCCCTGTAGATTTAGTCAGCATCTTTATAGCTCAGTGTTTGTTTATGTTGTGTTACTGAACTGCATTTCCCAGAGATCACCTGTCAGTTAAACAGTGGCAGAAAAAGTATTCAGACTTAAGTAAAAGTACCAATACAACAATGTAAAAATACTCCATTACAAATAAAAGTTCTGCATGAAATATCCTACTACAGTAAAAGTACATACGTATTATGAGCTTGATGTAGTTAAAGTATTGCAGTAAAAGTAGTGGTTTGGTCCCTCTGACTGATATATTATTATATATGACATCATTAGATTATTAATAGTGAAGCATCAGTGTTAGAGCAGCATGTTACTGTTGTAGCTGCTGGAGGTGGAGCTAGTTTACACTACTTTATATACAGTTATGTACAGAGAAGTTTAGAGGGAAAAATCACTATTTGGTGGAGCTGTTAACAACTCACAGACATGTGAAATGTGACCCCGACTACACACTGCTTTTTGTAAGACGTCAAAACCCAAAAAGGTTGGAAACCACTGGTTTCATCTTTAACAATGTGTTGTATTTTAAAAGCTTGTTATATTATCCATTGTGTCAAATCTTCATCTGAAAAGTAACTAAAGCTGTCAAATAAATGTAGTGGAGTAGAAAGTACAATATTTCCCTCTGAAATGTAGAAAGTAGCTTCACATGGAAATACTCAAGAAAAGTACAAGTACCTCAAAAATGTACTTTAATAGAGTTTATGAGTCATTTCATGAGTATTAACATAAGCTGCTGTTATTAACACTCACTTGTCTGCTCTAAAACTGTTATATAAACTAATCTATTCTTCAATGAATGAAAAGATACAAAGAAAACAAACTAAAAAAGTGAAAACATACAGATTACGTTTTCATTCATGGGCACCCAATGAGCAGCGCTGAAAAAAAAACTGGCCCATAGTTGAACCTACTTGCTGATCTTTGGCATTTCTGTTGTCACATTTCTTGTTTCTTGACAACTTGGCTGACACGCTGATACTAATCGATCTGTGATAAACTAATATCAGAGTTCAAATCTGAGTCAAACCAGCTCTCAAAGGACTCAGGCGTTACGACAACCGCCGCACAGAAACGTAAACCTTTGCTTCCTGCCGAGAGGTGACGGCGGAGACTTAATGCAGCTGGTTATATCTGATAATACAGCTCATGGTGTCAGAGAACAGATACATGTTGGATCATCCCATTATCATTACCTAATACTGCAGTTTAACACTCATGAATCAGGTTCATCGGTTTAGCTGCGATTATCAACAGCTTTAGCTGAAGACTCTTATAATAGAACATCAAGCCCCTCTGACCTCTGACCTTTACTAACCCAGCCGCAGCAGCCTCAGATCTGAACGAGGGTCTGATTATTTAAGTGCATTGTGCAAAAAGTTTTTAACTCGTGTGCATCAGATTCTCTTCATCATCTTTAACTTTAATCACAAACACAAATCTGTTTACTGACGTTCAGACGTAATTATGAATCTATAAGTTATTTTTGCAGCCGCCATTTTTTCAGTTTGTCACTTTGGTTTTGAGCCAATTATTCCAATAATGTTTAAAGCAAAACAATTGGTGGTAAATAATGTTTTTAACAGTTTGAGACAGTGAGGACAGTGAAGGTGCTGCGTCTGTCTTTTCAGGAAACAAAACACAGAGTCTGCATCATTTTTAAATGTTGTTTTTCTTTATGCTTTATATGTTTTTCATTTTATTTTGCGTTTGTTTTTATTTGTTTTCAGACCAGTCGAAGGTTTAAATTTGGGAACAATTTGCTGAACGTAACCCAAACTAATCAATAACTGTTTTTTTATGGGCTTTTGTTTTTCCATCCATCCAAAGATGCACTTTATGGTTCCTTCTATAGATCAACATTGACTAAATATTTAGTAAACAAACTCAGTGATGGTTTTACATTTCAACCAAAACCTGATTTCTTCTTTCTGTGTCAGAAGGTTTTGAATTATTTGACTTTTGTTTCATATTTATTCTCTAGAGAAAAAAAAAAAGTTTAAAGAAATCAAATGAAACATCAAAGTAATATAAAGTATATTTTCAAGTGCCTTCATCATGTCAAATGTTTATTGTAAAAAAAAAACAAACACACAATATGACCACCTTTACACTAATACCCAGAAATAAACATTTATAGGATTGTAACTGGATTCTCATATCCATATTTGAATTTTTAGTTTAGTTAATTTAATACAAAATCTAATTAGGTTTTACGGTTGCATTCTGTTCAATGTCCGATTGACTAAAAGAAGCAAAAATATACAGAATCTGAGCATCAAAGTTCATATTTAACCTTTGAAATAGAGAATGTAACAACATTATCTGAGCTCTAAAGTCCACTTTCTAGCTTTTGGGGCTTTTAGCTGCATCTCACGAACTTAATTCAATAAGTGCAGCAGCTCTAGGTGTCATCACATTACCTAAAAGTGGAACAAAACTTTGTTATTTTGCTGTAAGTTGACGTCATAATTGTAGCATTTAAGTGTCTGAGAGTGAGGATGTGGAACAACAACAAAACCTCGTTAAGCTTTTGATCCCCCCCCCCCCCCCCCCCCCCCCCACCTTATGAATTACATCATGTGTCTTTAATTTCAGGGAAAAACTGTTTTAGATTCTGAATAAGTGTCACAGATACAGTATATTTTTATCTGATTTATCCTACACTTCATTGATGCTCTGTGATGTTTACACTGAGTTTCTTTACAGCTTCTCTTTTATTAGCTTTACATCAAAGTCACTGAGCTAAACGCTCTGCAAAAACCAAGAAGGTTATAAAACACTTACTGCTGTTCTGAAGATACTTGCAGAATATTCAAAGACTTCAAAGTCTATTAAAAAAAAGAAGATTTTTCAACCTTTTCCCAACTTGTGACTTTCTAAATTCCTTAATCCAACATATTCAGTGGCTGGAGGCTTACTGGACAGGAAACTGAGCTACAATGTGGGAAAAAGGTTAAAAATCCTTTTTATCGTGCAGCGGACTGAATATTTCTTCATCCAGATGGTTAAAAGAGTTTTTGAAGATTCTGAAATATCTTCAGAACAGAAGTGTTGTTAAACGACCTTCTGGGATTATAAAAATGACCAAGTGTGGAGCAGCTGCACACTGTAAAACAAAAAAAGTTCATTTACTTACAATATGCAGTAAAATTTACACTCGTTTCTCACTTTTGAATGTTGTTGAGTGTCTATAAATTTACAGCTAATAGCTGTTTGTAGATTTTCTGCCATCAATTTACAATCAAATCTTTTTATTCCCCAAAACTCTCCGTCTCTCTTTTAAAAATAAGGTCAACACTCATTATTTTACAGCATCACTGTACTGTTTTTTACAAGGTTTTGTTAGTAAAAACACCAAGAAATTAATGTAACATTCAAATATCATAATGAAAAAACAAGGCTTTCTGTCATAAATAGAGCAAATACCAGTCATCATTGAACATGAATGTATTTTAGATCACTAACAATACTTTAAACTCTGAATATTAAGAGTTAACTTTTAAAAAATAAAGTCAAACGATGATGATTTTACAAAATGGCTGCATTTTTACAAGACTATGTTAGCAGGAAATACACTGAAATTAAATTTTACTGTAAAATTCCCTAATGATAAAAGTGTCGACTCTCTCTTTTAAAAACAATGTGATGCTACAACTCAGCTGTATGTTTTCTTACAAGGTTTTACAGTCTGTCAACCCTCTCTGGATAAATAAAGTTTAATTTAAAAAAAAAAAATAGTTAAGCCTGATCGCTCATCGCTGGTTTTATAATCTCTTCACCCTGATCCACGCAGGCCTCTCTTTATTCGCCCGGTCAGGTGACTGATGAGAGGGCGTGGCCTCTAAAGATAAGCTCTTTAACCAGCCAGAACATTGTAACCTCCAGTGACCTTTTACCTGGCTCCTCACCTGTTCAGACCTGTCTGCTGAAGCACCGTGAATACAAGAACTTTGACATTTCGAAAAGAAGATTTAGACACGAAGCACATTTTTTGAGGCACAGTCTGTCCAGTCAGGTGTGATTTTTACTGTAATTTTACTTTAAAGCTGAATAAAGTTAATTCACCACAAAATGTCTTCTTTGATTTTTGTTAAAGTTGACGTTGTCTGGTGATGCAGTGCAGACGTCACAAATCAATCCCTCCTTCAACCGTATTATCATGTAACTTTGACAGAAATAAATCAGACATGTTGTTCACTGTAACGGTTCACTCACGCAAATGTCAAGTTCAGTTCAGATCTTTATTGTCCCGCAACAGGAAGTCGGCATAAAAACACAAAACCATGAATATAAACACAATAAAAACACAACAAACAATAAAGATTTAGTAAAAATATCTGTAATATAAATGAAATTCATACAATAAGGATGTTAAGAGCAAGTAAAACAGCAACAAGAAGAATAAATATAAGAGAAATAAAGTGATTTTTGACCCACTATGAAGCAGAAAAACTGCAGGTTGCACTGATGTTCCCATTGTTTACCATCTCTAATGTTGAGTTTAGTGTATTACTTCCTCCACCAGTAGTGAATGTTGACTGACTGGTTTCCTAAAAATCTATTTTTTGACATCACAGGAAAAAATATGACAATCTGCTTATTTTTTCAAAGCATCAGAGATCTGGATCCAGTCCTTAATGGCCTTAAATGAAAAGGCAGAGCTTCTTACAGGAAGTCTACTGTCTCCACTAACAAGTGGACCGTGAGGCTCTGATCATTTGCTCTGAACAAACTTGTACAAAGCTTTTCAGTGGCTGAATACAAAACTAAATTCTCAGACTTCAACATGTTATATTGACTACAGTCACTATGTCACAATACTGGTGCAGAAGACTTTCAGAGCTTGTTGAGTGACCTAATTGGTTTTAATACTATCCAGCTTTACCGAGACCAGCATGAAATGTAGTTGAAGTGATTTTGCATTCAGATATAAGCTGGATGCCACAACAATTAATGAGTTTCTATTATGTCTAAATATAGAAATGTTATATTTCAGTGTTTGGCTCATTTTCCTGATGTGATTCCAAGAATAACACTGAAGTATTTAACCTCATCTACATTTCTTATTATTTGACTGCTTGCATAAATATTTGGGGAAGTTCATTTATTAAAATGCTAAAATTTGTTTACTATCAATAAATACAAAGTACAGCTGAGGCTGATGGAGATATTAGTTATAATAAAAGTTTTGAAGGTTATGAACCAAAGTTATTGGACAAATTAAAAATTTGAGCTGATGATGGCGCGAAAGAAAAAGTTAACAGATCACCAAAGTTATTACAATTCATCCCGATGGGAACATGAACGTTTGAATTAAATTTTAAGTCCAATCGCTGTTGAGACATTTTACTCAAACTTGATGAAATGAAACTTCATGACGATCCATCTGACAGTTTTTGAGATATTTCAGTTGAGACCAAAGTGGGGGTCTCACCAACAGACATTACCATCCATAGAGCTGCTAAAAATACAATTAAATCTTTAATTCTTTAATATATGACATTCATTTTTGCCACTAAATGAAGAAGTTATTTCCAAGATGGCAGAACAATTAAATAACTAAATACTTTTCACAAACTTCATGTTCTGTTCATGTTTCTGGTTGTGATCAGATCATGAAGGTTGCAGTTTTCCCTTTGATAAACACATTTTGCAGAGGTTGTACTGCACATCTTCTCTGAACCCCCCAGTGAGCGAGTCGCCTACATGCTGGTCGCTCTCGATGACTTTCAGCGGTCGACCAGAGCTCCTGTTCTGTCGTCCAACCATTGATTATACAGTTACAGTCTTACATTACTGTAACCCTCGGCTCAGTTTCCCTGTGTTTGAAGTGTTTTTGGAGTCTGGCTCTCTGCATGTGAAATTACATGTGTTGATGTTGAGCTGAGTGAGTACAGGGCAGGCTGGGCTGGGCGCTGCGTGGTCAGAGCCTGTGGAGCTATTAATAACCGGTGTGGCTCCCAGTTATGACTGTACACATTTACCCACAATCATATTTTAACCCCACAGGACCAACTACCAGGTTTTCATGTCCTTCTTTGTTGTCAGTTTTTCCACTGAACTCTGTGTTGTATTATAATGTAAAATATACTTTTAACAGTGTTTTTATGACTTTCATTACAGCAGCTGAAATTATACCCACACAAGACCCAAACAAGACGTCCAACATCAGAGATTTCTGAACTCACTGGTGAAGTGTTGCTTTTCTGTGCTTTTTTGACAGAAAATTGAATCCAAACATGCAACATTGAATTTAGAGCTTCAACAATTAGTCAATTAATCAATTAGTTGTCAACTATTAAACTAATCGCCAACTATCTTTGATGATCGATTAATTGTTTGGAATCATTTTTCAAGAAAAAAATATCCAAATTCTCTGATTCCAGCTTCTCAGAAGTGAATATTTTCTGGGGGTTTTTTGGCCTCTATGACAGTAAACTGAATATCTTTGGATTGTGGTCAAAACAAGACATTTGTCACTTTGGGCTTCAGGAAACAGTGATCGACACTTTTCACCATTTTCTCACATTTCATGGACTAAACAACAAATCCAGAAAATGATCGACAGATTAATCGATAATGATAATAATAATCGTTAGTTGCAGCTCTAGTGATGCATCTGAGATGCAACATTTATTTTTTTATTTATTTATTAGTTTATTTGTCAGGGACGATGCAAAAAACATTGTAACAGGTTAAAATAACATGAAAGAGATGTATTGCATATAGGATTTATAGCCAAGGCTAATTTGCTACCCCTGTCCCTCGTTAGGCTTTTCTACTTAAAATAGTCATAACATATCACTACCAGAAATACATTAAAATAGACAAATATTTTTTGCATGCACATGAATCAGATTTAATTTAAGCAAACAAAAATGTATCCTGTGCTCAATAAATGTCTTTTCATGTTTGCTATAATCCACAGAAGCAAACACTAATTAGTACTTACTCTAGTTACTAGTAAGCAGTTTTTCTTCTCACACAGGATATATTTCTACGAGCCAAATTTAGGTTATTCTTTGCATCATAAAATGTATCTACAAAATATTTTTATTAATTGGTTTATCTTATCTTATCTCTTATATTGGCTTATCATCTGTTGTCCCTTAGAAGATGTTACACAGTCACCTAATAGAAGATTAAAATACCCACAGTCCTCCTTCTGTGCAAAAACGTATTTAAAAGTTGATCTGAAGCTAATATGAAGCTTCAGCGTCCAGGTGAGTCAAATCAAGTAGATATCTTTCAACGTTACAGTCTTTTTAGTGCCAAAGTCCCTCTTTTTGTTTCTATACTTCCACCTGCAGCTCAACAGGGAAACACTGTCCGAGGAAACACAAAGAGGGAATTTGATGCTAAAAAGACTGTAAATGTGTCAGATATCCACTTGATATGACTAACTCAGACTGCTGAAGCCTCATATAAGCTTCACATCTACTTTTAAATGACTGTGTGGACACACTGTGGAGTTTGGCCTCCATCACTTACATTGAAAGCACATTTGAAGGATCTTTTAATATCCAGTATGAACAGGAGGAATGATTACAGCGAGGAAAACCTCTTTCACTGTTCATATGTGCACCTGACTGTTGTTTTAAGACACCCGTGCAATTGGATTGCCAATCCCCGTGCGTGGTTAATTAATCCGTGTGCTTGGATTAGCAATCCATTCCCACGGTTTGTTAATCTGTTCTTTCGTATTTCCACGTCATTATTTTTTTTTCTACCACATGACTTCTCAGTTTTAAACATTTTGGATCCTCTGATAAAAACTAACACTGACCTTTTTTCCCTCCCTATCAGTAACCGCTGCCCTTGTCTCTCTACTCGCTGTCTCCAGCTAATTTATTAAACTTCCTTACTTTTCTCTCTCTCCCTCCCTCTCTTTCTGTCTCCACCTCTCCATCCCTCTAGAAACTGATCCTTACTGTAAAGAGATGACACCTCCCTCCCGGTTTGTAACACCAATCCCTCCCTCGTCCAGTCAGTCCCTCCTTCACTCTGCGTCCAGAGAGCTCCTTCCCTCCCTGTCTGCCTCTTCCTCTCTGTCATTCCCTCTACGTCTCTGTGCTGGTTGGAAGGATGCTGCCCTGCAGACTCCTGGGTCTGCTGGGACTCCTCATGCTCTGCAAAGGTAAGAAAAAAAAACACCAATAATTCTGTTTATTTACCATGAGAAAAAAAAAGAGGAATGTCTGGTCACTGTGACATCTCAAACGTGCTTACAGTTCAGTCCTTATCTTTAAGGGACTGATCGTGCAAGACAAAAATACCCACAAACATGCAATATGTGTGCGTACGCGCGCGTGTGTGTGTGTGTGTGTGTGTGTGTGTGACTGCAGACAGAAACAGCTTAGTGAAGTGTAGGAAGGAACAGATTATTTAAAGTCAACCTGCCCCCCCATCCGCTCCAGTGTGAGCTTTAAGTTTAAAATGGAAAAGCCTGTTTCTGTTTCTGTCTGGTGGTGGTAAAAGTAAATATACAGTGTGTATGTGTGTGTGTGTGTGTGTGTGTGTGTGTGTGTGTGTGTGTGTGTGTGTGTGTGTGTGTGTATGTGTGTGTGTGGCTGGATTGGGGCCATCTCCCCCCCCTCAGCTGTTCCCGCCCTCCTCCTGTGATTGACAGCTGTAATCACCTCTTGTGTTCAGGGTGGGACAAGTGGAGATAAGATGAGGTGTTTTTTTATAGCAGCCTGATCCTATTGAGGGCAGTGTCGCACTCGTGTGTGCTAATTGCAGAGAGGAGATCACCGACCGCCACGGTCAGTGAGCCCTGATGCTAAACTAAAGCTAACTAGTTGTGTTTGAAGCTATGATGGAGACTGACGACGTTGTTCTTGTGTTGTATATTAACCTCATCAGGTGGACACAAACACCATCCAATCAGTTTTCCACACATAACGACTTTATGAAGTAACAATATGTTAGTTTTGGTGTTTTTCAAGTTGTTGTGAAGTGGCCAAAAATCAAATAATGCAACTTCCTTAAATGTAATGATGATAAGTCTGAGGTCGTTTCATCACCTCGTCTGCTGCTGAACTTCTGTTTTGATAATCAGGTCAAAAATGTTGTCAAGTCATGTTTCTTCTAGTTAAAGATAATCTCTAAAATTAGGTCATTTTTATCAGTAGCTGATTTACAAAACGCTGTATATGCTTTTATCTGTTCTCCGCTCGATCACTGCAACGCACTTTACTCCTCTTCCATCTCTAACTGGTACAAAACGCTGCTGCTCAACTTATTACTGGAACAAAGAGGCTTGATCACATCACCCCTGTGCTGCCTCTCTACACCGGCTCTCTGTTATTGCTCACCTTTAAAGCCTTGAACAGCCTTCACCTACATACATCTCTGACTTATTGACCTGGTATGTGTCCTCTCAGCCATTAACCCTCCTGTTGTCCTCGGGTCAATTTTGACCCGGGTTTCAAAACAGCATCCTGACTAAGAAATTATGAATTGTTTTAACTATAGTTGAGATCAGAGGAAAATATGTGAAAGTTTAGTCAGGATACTGTTTTAAAACCATTTTAATTTTTTTAGATGACAGCACATAATGACACCTGTTGTCCTCCCGGGTCAAAATTGACCCGAGGACAACAGGAGGGTTAAGATCTGTAGACGGAGCCCTGCTGGTTCCTCCGATTGGTGACTAATAGTGATCAAGCTTTTGCTATTAGAGCTCCAACACTATCTCTGCCTGCTGAACTCTGACACACTAATTCACTTCTTTTAAATCTCTTCTTCAAACTTTCCTCTCTGTAAAAGCTTTTGGAAATGTTTGATATTTGCTTTTATTTATTTGATCTGATTCATTTTATTGTCTCTACTTTCTTTTTATCTGTCCTATCTGGTTTTCTTTTCTTTTTGTAAAGCACTTTGTGACACTGTTAAGAAAAGTGTTATATAAATAAAGTTTATTATTATTAACTACTACTGACATAAACATCAGCACATTGAAAAAACCTCTCAGTAAACTGGCAGCCATGATGATGATGAGATGGCGAACAGATATATTGTATTTTAGTTGATTCCTGTCATATTTAAACTTAAAATACATTTAGATTAAGGCATTATGGTTTAAGACTAATTAGTGTCCCCTTGTGAAGAGACCTTTTACGACTCGTACGACGGCTCTGAAGTCATAAATTTATGTTCGTACCTCAAAGTGCGTCTTAAGAATGAATCTGTTTGCTTCTTGCGTGAGGCTCGTCGTTAGATGTGGTAATAAAATGGGTATTTAGTGTGAATATCAGCCCGTCTTCATCCTGGAAACAACATTGTACAGACTAAAGGACACTTTAAACAGGCTAAAGATTCTCTATCTCTCCTGACTGCCAGCTTAATCCTCACATCATGGAGCTAAAGAGACCCAAACAGAACTCACTGTCACTTGGTGGGTAACCAGACAAAGAACTGATCCTGCAGTTTACAGTCAGACTGAATTAACCTTTGACCTTTGGCACAGACGACGAAACGTTACGGTGAAAGGTGGAAGGACACAGGTTGAAGTGGGTCAGACGGTGAAACGTAAGACAGATTAATACCACGCTAACCTTTACCTAATACCCTGTACTATGATTATTAAAAAGGAGTATATACATCATATTTATCACTACATTACAGCTAATTATAGTGCTTCTTATATTTAATTTAACTCTAATTTATTTATCTTTACTCTTCCTCTTTCTCATAGCAAACACAATTCAAGACATACAGAGAAACATTACATAGACAGTAAAACTCAGTAACTTCTTCCAATATAATCAGAGAAAAGAAAGAGTAAAGTAGGAATCATTTAATCATTTAAAACCAGCTTTAATAGCAGGATAGTCGGTTCCCTCTTGACCTCTATAAAGTCAAAAACATAAGTGTGCTTTGACTTGAGTGAAACGAGTAAAATCTACTTTGAGTTTTATGTCACGAGGTTGTTGAGAGTTCGTTGCTTCACCGCAAAACAGCACTCGAGTGTGGACATTTATTCCTCATGTTGGGAAAACATATCTGTTGTAAAATGTTCTAAACTCAAAGTTTAAGAAGTAAGTGAACCTTGAGTTTATAATATTTCATCACAGACTGTAAAGACAGTTTATAACAGCTGAAGAATACAACTCTCTGTGCTCACCTTTAGTTTGTGTCTTGGTCCAACACATTCCTGGTCTTGTTCCTGGTCTTCTTCAGGGACCTTTGACCTCATCGTGTGTTTGTTCATGTTGCTTAACGTCTGTCTAAAGAGATTTGTTTACTCATGACTGTCTGAGGCTGAAAGAGCAGAAGTTTCAGAAAGTTTCATCACAGAGAGAAGTGAGGCTGATCTTGTCACTGCTACGTCGACAGTTCAAATCCAGACGAGGACCTTTGTTGCATGTTATTTCCTGTCGTCTCCCTGGGCAGGTTAAATATACTTTTAAAAAGCATCTTAAAGTAAAAGGCCAACACAGTGTGAACTCTCCACTACAGCAAAAAACAGCGCTGGAAGAAGTATTTACACTCAGACTCTCTTTATTGTCAACCTTCCATACATAAGTATGTATTTAGGATGAAATACTGTTAAACAGTTAAACAGGGAGGCAGTGCAAGACATGAAACACATGACATAAACTGAACAAATCTGTGCAGGAGACTGAAATGCAAAAACAATATAGACTATAAGACAAGACACTAGACAGACAGTTACATCTTGTACTTAGATAAAAAGTAGTAATAACACAGTGTAGACATACAACTGAGTAAAATTATTGCATGAAACATTTTACTTAAGTAGCCAGTCCCTGTCTTTTTTTCTGGATTTTTAGGTTTAAGTCCCTCCTCACTTAAAAATGACTATGACATCACAGCTTGTTTGGAGCCAATCATGATCCAGTATGAAACGTGCTTGTGTGAAAACACTGAGAGTGGATTTTTCAGTGAGGTAGACATCAGTTAAACTTTTTAAATGATGAATATTTACATATTCAAAAGAAATTTCAACGTTTTTTTGTCTTAAAACATGTCTGGAGGGGAACTTTGGGCATGTGAGGTTTGACACAAAATGTCCTCCATGTTGTCGTCCAGGTGAGGAGGAGAGCGGCGCTGGCGAGTATTGCGATAACTTCACAGACCTCAATCTGTCGCATTGCTTCATGGGAACCAGACTGTACGTCCGGCTGCTGCTCTACACCCGCTCCAACCTGGACTGTGGCCGCGAGCTCGACCACCACCACCTGTCCTCTCAGCCGCTCTTCGACGTCTCCCGCCCCACCGCCTTCGTCATCCACGGCTACCGGCCCACCGGAGCGCCCCCTATCTGGATCGACCACATCGTCCACCTGCTGGCCAAGCAGGAGGACATGAACGTCATCGTGGTGGACTGGAACAAAGGCGCCGCCAACCTCAACTACTTCACCGCTGTGACCTACACAAGGGAGGCGGCCCAAAACCTGACCGCGTTCATCATGACTATGCAGGTGAGACGTTTTTCACAGGAGTTGATTGAGAATTAACTAGAGCCAAAAGGAGAATGAATATTATACTTCATCTGGTTGACACAAACATGACTCCAATCACATGATTATGTTGCTCTGTGTCTGCTGGATGTGTAAATAAGTAAACAATGTTAGTTTTGGTGTATTTTGAGTTGTTGTGAAGTTCTGCTGCCCCCAAGTGGCCAAAAAAAATCAATGAATGCAGCTTTAAAGCAGCTATTAATTACATTTTTATAATAAGAATCTATGATCTGTCAGTGTGTAATGTGTTGGTTGTGGCTCGTAGTGATGAACCTACAGAGAATTATCAGAGACTCTGCAGCTCCTATCAGCTTTACGGAGCTTTATAGTGAGTTTCAGCTCATTGTTTATCTGTCCGGCTGCAACTTTTACTGTTCTGGTTCACTCTCAGTGCTCTCATAGTGTCGTTTTCAGAGAAAAAAGCTGTAAAAAGCTGCTGTACACTACCTGCTCAGCACCAAACAGCAAACAGTTAGCTGTAGACTAGCTGGTGAACATAGTGGAGCATTTAGCAGCTAAAGAACCAGATATTTCCCTCAGGAGTTGGTAGAGAGCAAAAACAGAGCTAAAAGAGAGTGAATATTGGACTTACATTCACCAGGTGGACAGAAACACGACTCCACATGAATGATAATGTTGCTCTGTAACTGCTGGATGTGGAAATAAACAACTGTTTGCTGACAAGCTCAACATATCAACTTAAAAGCTGATAATATGTCAGTGTTGAGTTCACTACTTGTTTCTGCTGAGAACAAGAGGATAAAAGGTCAACATTTGCAAGTTCAGGCCAGGAAATTGTTTAATGGAGGTGGTTGAGTTTCATCTCGTAATCAGTTTAGTTAGTAGACAGCAGCCAATAAATGCATTGTGCATGCATCTAAAGGTTAATGTTTTATTTCATGAGATGGTATAATCTTGTATGACGTTAGTGGAGGTGTTTATTTTATGTCTCTGGGCCTTTACGAGATGCAGAAATAGCTGTGTTTGTTCTAATAAACACAAAGAAAAAAGCAGAAACTATCATCCGTTTGCATATAAGTCCAGTAATGTTTTCCATCTGTGTTTGTCTTATAAAACGGGAGCTGAAAGACAAACAGAGAGTCCCTCAAATGTAACAGTGAGTTTTGAATGCTGTGTGTCTGCAGGAGGCAGGAGCCCCTCTGAGCTCAGTTCACCTGATCGGTGTCAGTCTGGGAGCTCACCTGGCTGGATTTGTAGGAGCAAACCTGAAGGGAAAGATTGGACGGATCACAGGTAAAAGAATCAGGATGCTTGGTTGAGGAAGAATTTTAGTGGCCAAAAAACCCAGCAGATAGGAGATTAAGTTGTTAAAAGTCTGCAGGAATGAATAATCTAATTTGCTGAGGTGATAAACTTTAATACCAGTGAAGTCACGTTATAAATAAAACACTCTGGGATTCAGGCTTTTGGACATTTTTGGCTCCATGTACTGAGATTAAATTAAACTCGTTAAGACAGCTGGGTTTGATGACGATCACAACTTAAAGATAAAGCAGATAAAGGGTTTTACGCATTAAGAGTCCTTCAGAGTTTGTATCTCCTCCAGGTTTGGACCCGGCGGGGCCGATGTTTACCAGCGCCATGCCAGACGAGAGGTTGGACCCATCAGACGCCATGTTTGTGGACGTACTTCACACCGACATGAACTGTGAGTATCTGAATCCACTTTTCTCTGATAATAAATAAACTCACAGGAGGAGTTTGTCTCAGAGATGTTAGTGCAGATAAACTTGTTATCAACTCACTAAACATGATATAAAACATCTTTTTTCTGTCCTCCAAAAACTTTGTGGTCAAAGTTACTGATACTGAATAATCAGCTCAAAACAGAACTTTAGCTTCATAAATCAAATCAAAAATAAAACTTAAAATATGTGACAGTCTTACACTTGATTGAATCTTTATTCTGTGTGTTTTCTAGCGTTTGGCCTGAGAGGAGCTCATGGCCACATTGACTTCTACGCTAACGGAGGAGCCGACCAACCAGGGTGTCCCAAAACCATCTTTTCAGGTAAAAACACCCCCCTGAGTTAAAAGATGCTCTCACACACTCACGAACACACACTCACTGCAGCGTTGTGTCTGTCTCCTACAGGGAAGTCTTACTTCGTGTGCGACCACCAGCGCTCGGTGTTTCTGTTCTTGTGCTCTCTGAACCGGACCTGCAGCCTCACAGGGTACCCCTGCTCGTCCTACAGCGACTTCCTGGACGGGAGGTGTCTACAGTGTGAAGCCTTTAAACCAGCGCCCTGTCCTGTGCTCGGTACGTGAGAAAATGTTTAAAGGGCCTCTGTGACCTTTATCGTCAGCTGGTAATCGAAACAGATGGCAGGGTGGTGTGCAGGAAGTGTGCAGCAAAATTGCAGGCATGACCTTGAATGACCTTCCTCATTTGTAGGGTTAGGACTCTGAAGAAGGTCCAGTCAGTCCTGGTTGATCCTAGACATCCTCTGTCCAAAGAGTTTTTAGCCTTTTAAATTACTAAATGTGATTTTTATATTGTATTTATTGTCTATGTATTCTTGGTTATTCTGGTTATGTGGTTACTGCCGGCTGTACAACAAATTGCCCCTCAGGAATAATAAAGATAACCTTGATCTGGTGGTAAACCAGTATGAACTGCAACAAGTCCTAAATAATCTTTTCACCCTTCAGACATGAAGATAAAGGTCTCTGCTCATCACACTGTTCTCCATCTTAAACTATCGATACGAAAATATTCTGCAATTAATCCCATTAAACAAATACTCTGATGTGAGTAAAAATCGTTCCTGTGAGGATGCACCAATCTGAATCTTTCTCTCCTGAAATCTGTTGAACTCATTGGGTTCATTTTTACGTGAGATAACGTGATGTCAGGAGTCGCTGTGGAACTGAAAACTTTAATGAATCACAGACACACTGAATTTTATAATGATGATGCTGATGAAGATAATGTATTTAATGTGGAGTTTTCTCTACAATCTGAATCAGAAAAATCTATATTTGTGTTAAAACTAATTAATGTTTTCATTATCAATGAATCTTCAATTTATTTTGTCAATTAATCAATGAATCAGTCTATAAAATGTCAGAAAACAGTGAAAATGTTGATCACAAGGTGACATCTTTATATCACTTGTTTTGTCCAAAACGCCAAAATGTTCATTTTTTATTGTCATATAATACAAAGAAAAGCACAACAAAGCCGCAACTACTGATTGTTTTCATTATCAATAAATCTGCAAATTCTCAAGTAAATATCTGTAAATTTTTTGCCTGAAGGACAAAATAATGTCTTCACGTGTCAGACCAAAGACTTTCAATTCACAGTGAAACAGATAAAAACAGAAGATGGAAGCAGAGAATTTGGGGTATTTTTACTTGAAAAATGACTGAAACAGTTAATCGATTATCAAAACAGTTGCCATTAATTGCCCATTGATTGACTAAGCTGTAGATAATTTTTTCGATTTATCATCTAGTCCATTAAATTTCAAAAATGTCAGCAAATTCTCACATTTGAGAAGCTGGAAACAGCGAATGTTTGGTCTTTTTACACTATTTTCGTGATGAAAACAATTAACCGACTAATCGTTTCTGCTCTGATCTAGAATAAACACCCTGATCAGACTGTTGTGTGCATATAAACAGTCACTACAGGCCAGTAAAACATGACTTACATGTTTTGTGAACTCACTGCAGAGTTTAACCTCTTACTATGTCTGATCACCTGTATGGTCTCACCTGCAGGTTATGACGTCAGCCAGTGGAGGGAAACTCTGCTGCAACTCGGACAGACCAAAGTGTTCTTCAGCACCACCGCAACACCGCCCTACAAGAGTGAGTCCAACACACTGTCATCAAAGTCTGACGGGAATCTGAACTCTTTCAGATTTATTGTGCCTGTATTTCAGTGTTTTTTTAATATTTATTCTGTTTTATTTATCATCTTCTGTTACACTGCAAAACAAATCAACCTAAACATGTTGTTTAGTTTCATTTTTAGTCTTCAGGACCTTTTTTTTTCATAATATTTTGCCAGTGTGGGTCCAACAGTTGTTCCTACTTCTTTTTCTATTTCTTGTGTTTCACTTGTTACCTTTGAACAAGACAGAACTTATCTCATTAAATTACTGTCAGATTTTTGGTTTGTTTAAAGGAATATTTTAGGATTTAACTGTAAAAGGCTGATGATCGGGATTATTTTTGCAGTGTTCATCATTACTGGTGCTTGATTGGACTGTCTGTGCCCTGTTTGTGTCAGAGCTGAACTACAGAGTGGACATGGTGACGTGGAACCAGTATCTCCGCTGGGGAGTCGTCTACATCCGGCTGCACAGCGGCAGAAACTTCACAGAGGCTCGAGTAGACCAGTGAGTCTTCAACATAGGGGTGTGCCCGAATACAAATACATTATTTGGCTAAGCACAAATAGTATTTGTTTCATACAAATATTTTAAAAGTTATTTGTTTTCGGGATAAAAAAAAATACCAGCACGCAGGTCGGTTACATCTCTATCTCAGTGTCTCTCCTCTGCTCCGCCGTGACGTCTATCAGCAGGTCTCAACCAGGGGAGTCACATCCACCTGCTACATGACGCACATTTCATAATTTGGACATCACTCCTGGAGTTGGGGGTGTTCCTCAGAGATAAAGCTGAGCTACTGACACAAGCAAAGTGCTCCCAAGGGACTCTCCATAACCTGTTGTTCCTCTTCTCATTTCCACATAGTTAGGTGGTGAAAAATAGGCAATAAATGAAAAGTGCAAAGCAATAATCACTTCTGAAGTTACATGCTGTGCTGTCTCTGTGTTATGGGTGTACTAATAGGTAGAGGTCTGTCTGCAATGAGGTGATGAGTAAAGTTTTAGCTCAGTAGTCAGTGCAGTCGTCTATGATCTGGGAGACTCCAGTTAGAGACCCAGTGTGGGGACCTCCTTCATAAGGTAGTTTATTCATGAACAATTATTCTAACACTTTAATTTTCTAAAATTAGAGGCGTGATAAAAACAAAAACAGGATTTTTAAGCCTCTTTCCACTTTTATTCGAATACAAATACAAATACAAATACAAATACAAATACAGATACAAATACAGATACAGATACAAATACTGGGCTCTCTGCACATCCCTACTTCAACACCTCAGTCTGCTGAGGTTTACATAACGAGTACAATTAAAATGTCTGCCTTTAATCAACTTAGATTAAGAGCAATTATATAATGAGCAAATATTTTCTGGATACTTGTACGTTTTCTGCTAAATTTTCTGTCCATTAACACTTTTAAGTATTTTTCTGAATATCATCAACGTTGCATCGAGATTCTAAGATTTTTTTTCTCTATTTAGAAACTTTATTTTACCAACTTTTGTTTTTTGTTTGTTTTTGTTTGATGATGTGCTTTTAAAAGTTTACATCCAATTATTTATAATTTGTTTATGTCAAGATCACAAGTTAATTATGTTGTTATTGAGGGATAACAATGTTGTTTTCTATAACAGGAGAAATTGCTTGGAAAAGAAGGTCATTTTCTCAAGATAGCCACATAATTAATCTGCTATCATGAGAAAATGATGTTGTTATCCAGAGATAATGGGGTAATATGAAATTACATCACTCTCTCTCTCTCTTAGTTCTCATTTCAGCGTCTTCCTTCAGGGACCTTCAGCCTGCCGGTGAAGCAACATCTAATTTTAATTCTCCTCTTCTTTCCTCTCAGTAAACTCCTCCGGTTCGAGCAGTACACCTCCACACGCCTGCTGGCCCAGTTCGATGAGGATCTGCAGCACGTCCAGAAAATCTCCCTCCGCATCAACACCGGCAACGTGATCGGCCCTCGTTACAAGATCAGACTTCTGCGAATACGCTTCACACCGCTGGAACGTCCTGAGAGGTCGGTCCTGAACGCACAGTGTTGAACTTTAAGACATTTAGCTGTTTTTTTATTTTACGCTACAAGTAGCCAGGTCTTGGCTCAAAAGCACATGACTGTTGGCATCTGCCACCACTGATTACTCAAACTCTTATAAGCTTCTATTTTCCCTTAAATTCCCAATTAAAGGAGACATAACATGGTTTTTGTGATTTTACACAGAGTCAAAGTTCAAAAACTTGAGGTGAACGTATGTAAAGAAGTGAAATTCTGCTACTATAGTTTGTTTACGTAGCCTTCAGATATAGAGGAAGCTTCCTGAAGCTGACCAATCAGAACAGAGTGGGCTCATTGGGAGGCGGGCCTTAAAGAGACAGGAGCTAAAACGGCCTGTTTCAGACAGAGGCTGAACTGAGGGGCTGCATAAAGGACCAGAAGATAAATAAGGAGTTTAGAACTGGAAATCATGCAAATATATTCCAGTAGAGCTCCAGAATATAAATATAATATACGTGGAAATGTGCAGAATATGTCTCCTTTAAGTCTTAACTTATTGAAGTACTTAAACCTTTACCTTCACATGGTAGACTAGAGAGGTGAAACTGTTAAATTGAGCAGCGTATTGCTCACACTTCACACTTACAATGTATGATCACAGATAAACCAACTCTGTAGAATTGTATCTAATCAGGAGGTTGCTGACCTTACAGATTAGTGCCAGTCATTTGAACTGGTTAGACTTGACTTTTATTGGTAATTACAGATCTGTCATTTTTTCCTGAAGGAGGTCAGAAGTCCCAATCCAGAGAATCCTTTAAATAATGACTCAGATATTCACAGAAGCTTATAATGGTGGAAATAACCGAGGGATTATCTTCACAATGAACAGAAACCACAGCGTCGGGAAAGAGAGATTTTGGTTGGAAAAATCTGGTTTGGGTTTTTTATAACTTTGAGGCAGAATCTAAAATTAAATAGGAACCGTTCCTCTGGCTGGAGGGAGTTTGGTTTAGCGTTGCTCGACCGTTGCCACATATTTTGGTGTTGTCCATGTATCCGGCCTTAATTATATGTAACGTGTACTAACACATGTACTCCCCTCTCTACCAGGCCGCTGATGTGCCGTTTTGACATCATCATGGAGGAAAACATGGAGGTGGCGTTTCGACCTTTACCCTGCGACCCTCGCCTCTAACTCCCTGACCCGGACACTCCTCCTCTTCTTCTTCTATGGTAACACATGTAACTCACCCTAAACCCTGCTGAAGGACACCCAGACGTCCTCTGGATGATGCAGGGTCTATGGGCACCGGGCGGACCTCCAGGGGCCCTACAGGAAGAGCCGCAGCCTCCTCATTGGCTGATGAAGATGAACCAGCTGGTGCTGTGGATTACTCTGGTTATTGGACAGTCGACATACAGACGAAAGAAAAACTGTCGCGTGGTTAAAGTCACGTCTCTGCTGGTCCGGATGAGATTTTTTTTTTTTTGATAGAGTGACTCAAGATTTGAAACAGAAACAGAAAAAGCTGCTGCAGGAGAGATTTACATGTTCGTGAAGGTGAGATCAGTTCTCCCAACAAATCTTTAATCTTTATTTCTGCATTTTTCCCTGAAACTGTAGTGAAACTGTGAGTAATACAAATCTATAAATCAATATACAATATATTCTGACAGCAGAGCAACACACAAAATGATTTAACATACATCTTAAAGGAGCAACACTCCATCTGTCAGCGTCTAAAAAGTGATTTCAAGAATAAATTTAAAATATAATCATGTATTTATGTGGATAAGACAGAACAAAAATAACATATGACCTTGTATACATGTATATGTTACTATATTGTGAACATCATGTATCACATAATTTGGAAAATTGTCACTAATCTAAACTCTAAATTCTCATAAATAAACCAGCGGATGAAAAATATCATCACAAAACTGAAAACTGGGCTGTTTGTATTAGCTCAAGAAATGTTTTGCATATTTTGAAAATACATATCATATCATGTACATAAATAAATTTAAATTATTATGCACTTTGTGTGAAAGGTGCTATATAAATCAAGTGTATTATTATAAAAAACATATGATACACTTACAGTACATAATGTGTTGCAGAAATCTACCCAAAGTATCTAAAATTGGCTTCAAACTGATGAACTACAACATTAAAATGTTCTTACATGAATTTGTTAGTGATAAAAACAACCAGTGTAATATACTGTAATAATATAAAAACTATAAAAGAAGCCAGTCTGCATATTGAGTACTTGTACTTTTGATACTGTAAGTATATTTTGATGATAATGATTTTACTTTAGTAACATTTTGAATTCAGGACTTTTACTTGTAATGGAGTATTTTTAGATAGATTAGGCGACTAAAGTGCAGCTTCTTTTTTTCTTCTGTGCCTTAAACCAGCAGTTCTCAGAGTTCTCGGTTTGTAACCCTCCTCGTCTGAAGTTGTCTCCTAAAGAACATATTGCAAAGTATTTCCCAAAAACAGTCATCTCATAACAGCGTGGGGAGGCGGAGGGAGTCTGAGACCTGCTACTCCGCTGCTATGAAGTTGGTCCACAGCAAAACAAACACCAGTTATAAGCTTTTGCACTGCAGCAGTTCTGTGTTTAATGTGAGTTTTATCATAAAAACACCGTCAGCTGTAGAATAAAGCCATTTCACCAGAACTACAAGTAACAAGTTTAATTGTTATCACTTTACTTTAAGTCTCCTTAATTCAGCATTTATTAGCAGCAACATTTAATTAATGGTTTCAGACACATTATAAAGTAGCTGATATAAGTGTTTATTAATGTATTTTTATATCTCCACCGGTGGAGTTTGGTATAAATAAACAGAATATGAATGAAAATATAGTAAAACACAATTGTTATAATATAAAAAATGTATTTGTAGATTTTATAACTTGTTGATATATACATTAATAAACCTTATATCTGCTAATTAATACATTAAAACGTGTTATAAATGCTGAATAAGGAGACTTAAAGTGTTACGGTTTAGTTTTGAGTGTCATTGAAATATTATGTTGTGACTGTTGATGTAACTGAGCAGCCGATACAAAAACCCTCTGATGTATAACTAATGAAAAATGTGTCACAGTCTTGAAATACTTCAGTTATGTCTTTTTTTAAAATGTATTTTCACTCAGTTTGAAATAAATATTAATTTCAAAACATGACTGTTTTAAAGCCTCGTGGACTCGCAGCATCATCTTGAAGTCATTTTCCATCTTATCTTTGTTTGCTGTTTTCTGCCGTCAGCAAAAAAAACAAAATCTGACTAAAGGCCTCGAGGACAAAACATTGTTGAGGTTCTTCTGAGGTTCAGTCACAGTGACCTGATGAGGTTTGAACCAGCTGTTTCACCGTCTTTGCTTTGCTGTTTCCATATTAACTCTGCTTCATCTAAATTTTATCATAGATGAAAAATAAGAATCACTACTGAAGATTTTATAGCCTAGAATTACTCATCATATCCCTTATTTCACAGGAGTTCCCACCAGTATACAAGAAGAATTCATTATAATATAATTAACAATATAAACTACTTTTTATGTTGTTTGTGTGCTTGCTACAATCAACACTTCCTAGCTTCTGTAGCCATCAGCAGTGTCAGCTTTAATGCTCACAATCCTCTGTCCAAACAATCCCAGACAGCTGAAGCTTCATATTATCTTCAGATAAACTTTTAAATTCATTTTTGTAAACTTAAAACTGGATTTTGTCCTCCATCACTTTAGAAAGGGAACTTTTAATGTCCAGCATGAACAGGAGGGATGATTACAGCAAGCAGAACCTGTTTCTATGTTCATTTGGGCTCCTGACTGTTGTTTTAAGACATAAGAAATATTTCTGAACCCGTCCTTTAACTCTGAAACACCACCGACACTCAAAATCAAAATGACAAGTGTTTTATTATGAAAAGCGACACGTGGTGAGCGGTACGTGCTCGTGTGTCACTGACAGTAAGGCTGGTATTATACTGATAGAGTGGTACAGACTAGATTAAACTGAAATTAAACAGCAGTAATCAACATAACATCTGCAGTGTTTTTCATAACAAAGAACTCAAAGAAACAAAAGTCTACAAACGTCACTGGTGGTGTGTTCTTCACTGGAAAGTGGCAACAGGAAGTGAGAAACAAACAAATGTATGAATGTACAACAAAAAGGTCATTTAACATCCAGTATCTTCACACGAGCCTTTAACATCTCTGCTTCTCAACGATACAGCCGTAGACGACATTATCTCCGACAGACAGCAACCGCTTGATTTAAAAAAAACATAAGTATAGGTTTAAATGAAGGCAGCAAATCAACATGAAAGGAGGACAAACGTGAAAACAAAGAACTCAGAAAACAGGAAGACACAGATAAACAGAAGTGAAAAAGACAGAACAGTTACAGGATCACCGGCGCTGCAGGTATCAATGTTTCACATTCAGGTTCATCAGATTCATCGTTCAGTCTGCCGCCCACAGCGGAGCAGGAGCGGAGACTCTTTCACAGTTTGGTACGACGTCGACATCGTGTTGTTGACCAGAATCACCGGTGCAATTTGGCCCGAGACGAGAACAAAACGCTCTCGTTAAGTGGCTGGTTTTTAGAAAGGTTGTGTGATCAGTCTTCATAAAATCAGCAGCATCCCAGTGAAATATCTTCCCATTAGTCTGATCACCAGTTTGGACCTGAGAACGGAAGAAAGACAAGAAAGAAAACAATTCAGGTCATGTTGATCAGGTGGGTCAACGGTGGCTTTAATGCAGCTCAAACTGTATTTGACCAGTGTGAATGGAGGAAGAGGAGGAGAGAAAATGGGATTTGGGATGAGCTCAGGTGATTAGAAGCTGATCAGTGGGAGGGAAACCTCCTTAAAACCGTAACGTGTCACTGAGTCAAAGGTCGAGGGGAATATTCCACCGCCCGAAGCTGCCAGAGGATGCCGACGAGGTCGTTACACAACAGGAACAAACCCAGTTCACCACTGAATAAATCTGACTAAATGCGTCACGCTGAGCTGCTGATAGTGAATCCGTGCAGGGAGAACACGACTGTGAGACACCGGAAGGCGTCGTAGCTGCTGAGATGCGACAATTAAACATTATTGTTTAGCAACGACAAGTTCTTGTTGTTCAAATTTATGATTGAGATGCAATTAAAAAACAAACAAAACAAAAATAGTTAATGAAATGTTTGTTTTTAATGCACAGATGATGAGAACAGGTTTATGTGCTCAAACATTAAAGGTTGTAGAGTTTCTGACCTCTAGTAGCAGAGACGGAGCAGCTTTTTATGAGCTTTTATTCTTGTAGGCTGCAGAGAAACGCAGCGATGCACCAACAAAGGCAGTGAAGAAGAAGACCTCAAGCTCGTAAACTACTGAATACTTTGTTTCATGAGGACATAACATAACTTTTGTTTATTTACAAGAAAACTCCGCAGAGCAGCTTTAAGAGTCTCGTCCTGTTGATCCACTCTGCTGCAGCTATACTGGAACAAACTGGTATTTTATCACTCTCATGACTGGTATCTGCTCATCTCAGCTCATTAATTATTTTTGAATTGTTTTGTTGATTTTAAAAGTAGGAAGATCATCCACACAAAGACGTTGGCTTTCAGTGACTGCAGTGAAGTTTCCAATCACAAACTCAACGACTCAACAATTAAAGGCTCAATATACTCAAAAACTGACATGTTTTTATGACATTATGTGTTGTCATACATGGATCTGTTCACACATCTGTCGGCACTTTATGGCTGCTTTAGATTCTCTGAACGTTGTCAAAAATAAAGATAATTTCTCCTGTTATGTAACTGGTCACCACATCATTACAGACCAAACTGTATTTTTTTCACAAAGTAAAGCTTTTTTCCTCACGTGTTAGTCTGTGTCTGTATTGGTGTGCAGGGATGTTTGTTACCTGCAGGGTTGTTGCGGTTATTCTGTCGTCTCATTGGTCCCTGACGGTTGCTGAAGTGATTGTTCCTTCGTTGCGGGCCTGTGTTCGGCCTGTAGGAAGCTCCTCTCCTTGGTCCCTGAAAGAGAGAAAGAGGTTAAAGATTGACTGAAAGGTCATAGGTCAAATTCTACTGCAACTCGACTCTTAAAGACACTCACCATGTTGCCTTCCCATCTCCTGTTTTGCTCCTCTGGCCAGTTAGAGAATCCTTCGTCCTCCATCTGAGCCACATCATCCTCTAAACTCTGCTCACTGAAACAAACATGAGCACAAGTTACAGGAAACTTCAGTTTATTATAAATGTAAGTTTAGTGTTTGGTGGGAAACAGTAAAGAGACTCTTGAACATCAGCGACACGTAGCTGAGAACTGCTGATTTTAAAAGAATCATTTCAGAGTTTCACCTCACAGCGATCAAACGCTGCTGTGAAAAACATCCTGTGTGGTTTTTTATTACTCGACTGTAATTTTACTGATTCTCATGAGAGAAAAGTGCCAAAAAGAAACATGAAGAGCTGCAGGGTTGAGTACACATATTCTTGTCTTTAATTTTCAATTAATAATCACAAACTTTATTCCAATTTTATCTTTCAAAGTACTGAAAGATTAATGCTTCACACTTTGATAGCTTTAATTATTTGTCCTCCTTCCAGCCGAGGAGCTTTAGTTTATCTTGGTTATCTTTAGTTTTAATCTACTTTGTTGTTTTTGGGAGAGAAAAATGGTAAATAACAAACAAAATAACAAAGACTTGAATCCTCCTTTTATATTATATTTGTATTTATATAATGTGTTTATGTGCTTTGAATTTTAATCTTGCATTTCTGTTTCACTGCTGTGTAATCATTTACTCTTTGGGACAATTTAAGTGAGTGATTGATATTTTGTGCGTAATGTTCTTGTGAAGCACTTATGTAACTTTGTTTGAGTGTATACATTTTCAACATGTACGCTCTGAGCTTAACTTTTCTTATTATTGAGACTGTATTGAACAAGGATTTACACTTTTACATGGCTCTCAGAAACGTGTTTGTATGCTCTTATAACATTTATCATTTAGTCAGATCTACATTATCTCACCTATCAGAAAAAATACAAACTTGAACTTAAAATGTGAAAACTCAACTCACACGTGAGTCAGCGCTCTTCTACAAGCAGCTTTGTCTCAAAATCTCCCCGATGAGTGTTACTTAACCTCACCGTACACAAGAAACTGATGACCGCAGAGTGATAAATACTGACAAGACGCAAGGAAGAAGAACCACATTTCTGCAGGTGAAGAAGAAGCAGGAGTATAATCTCACCTGACTGGGCCTGCTGGTCGCTTCTGTGAGACACTGTTCCCTGGTATTGTGACCTTCACGCCCTCCAGCCTCTCCTGTCTCCTCCTCTCCAGGTCATGTCTCAGGTCCCCCGGGCCTCGCATCGGCGGCTGGCTCAAACCCTGTTATCACAACATCAATACAATCCATAATAGTCTCCACTGTCTAGTGACTTCAGGATGCTAGGACGGTAATTATTTACCTGTACGGGTCCCAGTCTGGAGAACAGCGGCTTGTCGTCATCGAGAAGTGTTTCCATATTTAAGCTGAAGCCTCTGCAGAGCAGAAACACCAGGAAGGGAAAACAGTTTTAATCACCAGTGTTTACATTATAAGATAAATCTTCAGCTCCATCTGAATTATAATTAAGGGATGTGTTTTAAATTGCTGGTGTGTGTTCTCTCAATTACTTTGTGAGCACATTTCATTTAAATAGGTCTTAGGCAATGCGACATACCGGTTTGAGCTGAACCTCTCATCCAACGTCAGCTCCTCCGTCTCTTCTTCAGTGTAGCCGCCTTTTTGGGGAGCTGAGAAACGCTCGTTCAGGGTGGCGCCATCACCTCTGAAATACTGCTCTGTAAACACAGACGAGAGACAAGAATTCACTTTGTAAACCTGGAGTCTGATATATCTAATATATATGCAACAGTAAATTAAAAGCGACACACAAACGTCTCTTTACCCTTTGGGTGATGTGATGCACCGAGCTGGAACAAATTATAATGTTGTGAAGCAGTGTAAAGGTGTTAATGTGTAGCACGTTTTCCTTTATGATTCCATTAAACAGTGGATGTTGATTTGTTTGCTCCAACAGTTTTGGTGAGTTCTTAAACCCAGATGAGAATCAAATTCTGGCCTGTGCAGCGTGTATGATTTAATTCTGGACTCATTCCTCTAGTGTCTGTTTTTTCAGTGAAAAAACTGTGACACAGCAGATACTTTTTGTAGATTTTAGTTCAGCATTTAACACCATGCAGCTACACATATTCAGAAACTGAGAGATGCTTGTTAATTGGTTTATCATCAGATAGTTTCATTCCTTTTTAACTGATCTCACTCAATACATTAGGATTGATAATGTCCTGCCGAGTATTTTGGTGTGTACATTCATAACATTCTCAGCTGGGAGGCACTTCTGTGTTTCTATGCAGATTGAGATTACACAGTACTGAACAACAGCTCTTGATATACAGCACATAATTCAACATCATCAGGGAGGCGCCTGATCGTCTCAAATTCGTTCTGCAGCAGGACAACGAGTCCAAACATCCAGCCAGGGTCATAAAGAACTATTTTCAGCAACAAGAAGAACAAGGAGTCCTGCAACAGATGGTCTCTGATCTCAACAACATGGAATCAGTCTGGGATTACATGAAGAGACACAAGCAGCTGAGACACCAAAATCCACAGAAGAAGAACTGTGGCGACTTCTCCAAGATGCAGGAAAAACCGACCTGCCGAGTACCTGAAACACTGCAGGTGAACCGAGGAGAACTGCTGCTGTTTTAAAGGAAAAACTGCTCACAGCAGATATTGATTTACTTTAAGTTTCATCTGTTAACTCAACTTTGTATAAAGTTAATTGACACAAGGTTCCAAGATGTAGATTAAATCCAATTTAAGGCTTAGGGTTTGTGCAATAGCTATGTATGGTTGAGTGTAATAATGAATATGTTGTGTCTTTTTTTAATATTTAGTGGTTTATGTCTGTAAATTGTATATTTGTTGTACTCAAAATGGAGTCCAAGACTGATTTCCTTACAAGTACATTAAAGTATTTCTATTCTAAACACATGTATGTACAGATGTAGATACACATGTGTGCATAATGTGCTGACCTTTGACGTGATGCACCAGTGTGATGATTTCCTGGGCAAAAGTCCCAGTGTGCATGGCGGATTCCCGGTACGTCCCAGAGTGCTCTAGCATGGGCAGGAAGTCCAGACGCTGTCGACCCACGTTGACCAGGTCTAGAGAGAGCTGCCTGTCTGACGAGTAACACATCTGGCTGCAGAGGAGGAGGTGGAGGAAGAAGAGAAAAGTTAAAACCAACTGCCAAGAGCCCATAACTGAAATAAGTACACAGAAGAAAAATGACCTGGTAAATTTTTTCACTCCTCTTCATTGTAAAAAGAAAAAAAAAATTGGCTTGGACTTTAGTTTCAAATGCTGGACGACCCTGTAATTTTACCATATTTGATGATTTTCCTTGTTAAAGAGCTAACAGAGAGTTTTGCTACCTAACTTGTTTAGGGTGAACTGACAACGAATGAATTACTCCTTTGAGTAGCCTTTGTCAGTTTTGGAGGCCACTAATTTCTATGCCTTGTGAAAAAAAAAGTTTCAAGTCCTGAAAGACAAAACACTGTAAGCGTATATTTCTTACTTTTAGCTAAAATGCCAATAAGTGTTAAAGAAAACCCTTTCTGTGCCTGTCAGTAGAAAAAGACAAATAGAATCAGCATCTTTACCTTACCCAACAAACTTACCTTGGAAACATTTTCACGACTTCAACAATGGATTGTTTACGATAACTACATCCTAAAATTAACTAAAAAGAATGGACGTGTACCCTAACAGAAGTACACACAATCGTACTAATTCAGAATCTTTTTATGTATAGTTGAAAGGTTTAAAGTGAAAGCCGGAGAAGACCAATAGACAGGGGAGTTAAAGTTTGGGTAAAAGTTCACACTTCTTTTCTTGTTTGATCCATTAAATCTTCAGTTTGGCTTGATTGCTTAGAATCCCAGTTTCTCCGATATTTCGGACACTGACTCCAGTCATGGTAAAATTTAAATTGTCCGCTCTTGTTCAATGATGGCTCGTTATTTAGAGCGGTTCCCCAGTTTTCCCAGCACTTGACAGCTCCTCATTCAGCTTTCGATTGTTCATTCAGTTTCTCCTTTTGACACAATTTATGATGCTCCAATATCTCCTTTTTTCAGATTGATGTTTATATTCATAGTTTTATTATCTCCTTTCAACAGCACTGATGTTTTAACAGCATTGTCGTCTGTGTTTATGGCTTCATTTTGCCATTTTAGTGCCAATGATGTTTATGCTCATGGCTCTGATGTCTCCTTTAGACAGAATTGATTATGCTTAAATTTCTCCCTTTATTTCATCCACATCTTCAATTTCTTGTATAAACAGCAATAATGGTGCTTTGATTTCCTTCAGCATTGATGATGTTTCTGTTCATGGCTTCAATTTTCCCTTTCAACAGCATTGATGATGTTTATGTTCATGGCTTTGGATGCTGTAATTTTTCAAAATTTATGATCATGTTCACAGTTTCAATTTCTCATATTTTCAGCACTGATGTTTTTGTTCTTGGCTCCAATTTCACCGATGCTGGAACTGATGACGTTTGAACTTCTCCATTTATTGGATGATTATCTTCATGCCTTCAATTTCTTCTTTCAGCCAAATGACTTCATGTTCGTTAGTAAACTGAACTCACAGAATCATCTCACATCATTAATTACTCTTGGAGGTAATTAACTGATTCAGAGGTCCTGTTCTTGTATAGAATCAGCAAAAACAAGATTCCTTAGTTGTTCATGTCTCTCTGACCTTGGATATGTCTCAGCAATCCTGGAGTGGATGTACTCCCAATTCCTCTCTCCAAAATTAGTATGTGATTAAATTAACATCGTTGCCATTGTACAAACATGTTTCAGTAGTCTTGATCTTCTTCAAGCCAAAGGTACAAATTCTTCCTCCTGCTCTTCTACGCAGGGTAGGAAATCATGCCAGAGCATTTTTTGACCTTGGCTGATGTGCTCGTCTCCTCTTCTTCCCACTAAGGAACAATCAAAATGTGCATGTTCTTTTATCTTCAAACCTCAGCTTCGGTTGGGAAAATAGCTCAAGTAGCATGTGGACTGACGACTCCTGTCAAGCTTGAAAACGCTCTCATCTTCCTGTCAAATATTCCAAACATTCCCCCCTCACTGTAGAGCTCCAACATCATAATTTTCTGCTTTTAACATCCTTCCTTTAATGATAGTTCCTTCTCTCTCATGTCATAAAGACAAAGTAAATTGCATTGCTTTCTCAGGAGATAAATGAGTAATAGCCAAAGCTTGCCCATCTTAAATCCTTGTTTTCACAGAGCACTTTCTGTCTCTGCCAGCATTGTTTGACTTCCCTTCTGAAACAAGATCAGCCGACATGTCCTTCCTCAGTTTGTTGGGTTTACCTTTCCAGATCCAGCTTTACAGTCACTCAGCTCTCTTCAAGTAAGTCAGAAAATCAGAAGCGGCGCCAATGAAAACCAGCTCACCCATAGGCAGCATGCGTGGCATCAATCAGGTGGTGGTTTAACACAAAATGAGCATGATGGTAGTCGTCCCATATGTAGAGAGATTTGTAAAATGATGTTCAGTGCCGTATAAGAAGAAAGGATTGAAGATGATGAAGAGTGAAGTCTTCCATTTTCAGGTGGATTAGTAGGCTCTGTACCATATTCACACACTGAGCCACGTGCAGGGTGATGATGGGAATCAATGCCTGGTTCAGCTCTTCGGGATGATTTTGGGTTCAGGATTCAAACATAAGTCCACAGTGACTGTATAATGGTTAGTTTCTGCAGCCCACTCAACTTCTCTCATCAGAAAGATTTTAAGGTCTTGCTTCTTCAGACAGACAAGTTCGATGGCCTTGATGTTTCGTCTGTTGTCCTGGGATGTGTATCTGCTGGGATTTGGTTGAATCCTGCCTGTATCTCTTCCCATACAACAAAATCAACACTTTTGATGAAAACATGTCCATTGTGAAGCTCTTCTTCCAAACATTCAGGCCGAACACTGTTTCCTTCTTTAATTTCGATCATGTCCAGATTGTTCTCAGTAGTTGTTGCATTTTGTCTGGTTAAGCAGTCTTCGTAAATGTAAAATAGTGGCTTCAATTAGTATTCTGTTTTTGGATGTGCTGTGCTCTTCTCTATCTTGCTTCATATATGAATCATCAGTGTACAAATACACTGGCAATGCACCATAGTAACCAGTTTGTGTGCAGCAGAAATATGAGAATTGTTGACTTCATATAACTCCAGTTAACTGTTTCAGACACTTGCCTTCTCTCATTTTTGTTGAATGAGATGCAACAGAAATTCTCATTTTTATGAATTTGCTTCCAGTGGAATCTTCTTTATTTGAAGAGGTGATGCCAGCTCATTTACGAGATGTTAACTTGCTCCAAAACACAGCCACCACTCATCAGTGATTCATGAACATTTCCTTGGCTTCTACAGTAAAAGTAGTTGGAAGAGCTGGATGCACGTCTTTCTGATGGCATGTCAATCCAAAAGTTTTCATGTGAGTGTAACTTCACCTTCGGATTAAAATGTTTCTTGAAGAAAATTGCGCAAGGCATCCCGGTCCACAAGGTATAACTGTACATCTAATTTGTAGATGCACATAGTAGCAGTGCCTTACCATCTAGGACACATTTTTTCTGACATTGTAAATTCTGATGATGTTGGTTCCAACTTCAACCAAATCCTGTTCAATTAAAATTTTTAACTCCTGTTTATCAGTGTCTTCACCTGCAGTCTCCACTCTCCACATGGCTGTTTCTTTTCATGCAGCAGCTTTCCATGAGTTTAGAAAAAGAAAGTGTGAACTTTCACCCCTCACCCTTGATCATTTTTGATTGAAAAATACTTTACCTGTTTTGGTTTACGGGTCGGCTCATGTCCACCTTGATGGTTAGCGTTTCCTCAGTTACAACAGCCATGTTATTGGTTTTCTGTTCATTCCACCCGCGCTCCCTCTTACGGGGCATTTTAGGATCCAAATCCACCCTCGGTAGGTGTCGGTCAAGACTTCCGGCCCTTTCACGTTCCCACTGTTGAAGTCTGTCTTCCTCTGCCCAGTTAGGCTCTTCTTCACTGGAATCCTCGTAACAGTCTTCCCTGAGGGGTTGGTACCCTGGTCTTTGCTGTTCGTGAGGAAGATCTTGGTATCCCTGGGGGGACTGCTGTGAGCGTGGTTGATTCCTGGGCGGCCCAGTCCTTCCACCCTGGCCGCGATTAAACCTCCCTCTCAATGGGCGAGAACCGCCCCTCCCTCTGTGCATCATGGGACCATCTCGATTACCATATCTTATGGGGTTTGGTCTGTCTTGCGGCAGAGTGCTCCTCCTAGTTTCATGGTAGTTGGAGTCTCTCCAATTATCTTGAAAATGCCGTCCTCTCATGTCTTCCCGAACTTCCAACCTGCTCTTTGACATTCTGAAACGCTCCTGAGAGGAGCTCATTGGATGGGGACTCCTCTGTCGATCAAGGTCATGATCTTCACGATCATCAAGTTGTTCCCACCTTGGCCGTTCTCTGCTTTCTATGATGCCGTGATCATGTTCAATGACAAGTGGTCCTGAGTGCCGAATGTCCCCATGGGGAAGGCCCCCATGGGTGTCTCCTCCATACCCATCTCTGTGTGTGCCCACTGAGTAACGCTGTTCCCCAAACTTCTCCTCATTCCCGTACCTGTGATGGCATAAGAGGAGGTGACATGGTTCAACAACACATGGAACCATTAAATCTTCTCATCTGGTTCAAAACTTAATGTTTAAATTATCTTTGGATTTATAATTAATAAATATCTGATTTACTACTACATCTGTGATGTAGATTTTTAAAACAATAGTTTCTATTGATAACTACATTATGTTCAACAAAGACATGCTTGCCAACAAAACTTACAGACATGCAATATTTTTGGACTAGTATTTAGCAATATAGGAAATAAGGCATGATGACAGTAAGTGAGGAATTTTGCTCTATGAAAAATAAGAAAGATGAGAATCCTCTGCATTCTTGGTTTCCTTTTTTCCCTGCGATAGTGCTGCAAAGCATTTTGCTTAAAATTTACCCAAGATGATTGGCGTCATCCATTTCTCTTCTTTGCCTTTTAAAAGGAGGATTTCTCTCTTGGGATGGAGCCTCTCTTCGTCCGAATCTGTTAGGACCCTGTGCGTTCCTCCTGCCTCTTTCCCTACCTGCTCCCCCTCTTTGGTCATCCGATCTTACACTGGGACTGGGGTCTCTGAACCTTCCTCGACCTCTGCCCTGCTCCTCTCTCCTCCAGCCCATCCCCGGCTCTCTCTGTGAGTGGTCTGGATGAGATTTTGGTGTCAGCGGCAAGCTTTCCCTTGGTAACCTCAGAGGAGAGAGGGGCGACCTCCCCCTGCTTTCAAATCTCTGGAATTCTTCTCTAAACCCTCCTCTCCGTCTGTTTCCATCTCCTCCTCCGTCATGCTGTGGGGAAAACCTCCGGTCACCATAGTCCATCACATCGTGATGGGGTGATGGCCTCCTGCGGTAAAACTCCTCCTGGTCTGGATGGCGTTTCTGCCCAAACTGACGGTCATCTGGGAAAGGAGGGGATCTTCTCTGGCCTTCTGGATACATGTCTTCCCCAAAGTAGTCCCAGTGCTCTTCAGGATCTTCTCTGGGGCGGTGACTCCTGTCCAACGGATTCCCGTCCAATTCTGCAAGAACTTTGTAAGGATCAAAGTCAGGTTCTTCCCATGGGAACCTCCTGAAAAATGAAATATTGGAGAAAAAAAACACATCACCACTTGTACTACAGAAATCAATAAATCTGAATAGACACTGTTTTGTGTACAACAGCAAATTATCAACTGTCAGTTATTAGCAACGCAGATCTCCTGGGACACAGTATTATAATCACAAAGACAATGCATTTACCTGTAACGTGGTGATCGGGACCTCGGTCTTGACATTTGCTCAACCTTCAAGAAAAGGAGAGGTTTTTATTACAAGATTAATGCTGCAGGCAAAACACAGTGAACCACAATACAGTGCAGGCAGTGATTAAGTTATCAAAGAGAACAGCATTTTTTTTTTTACAAAGTATAACTAAGAAATAACTACACTGTGTGTCTAATTTCTGTCAACAACAACAGTCTCCTAAGGGTAAACTCTTGTGGCAAGGTGTTTTAGAAGTTAAAAATCAAGTGTTATCTCTCCAAATAATTTACACTTGTTTTAAAAATGTGACCTGGAGACCTGAAATCTTAAGCTGCTCGAACAGACAAAATAACGCAACACCTGCTAGGAGACTATAATGATTTTACTGGGATACCTGTATCTTTTCTGATTCCCAATTAGAAATTGTCTCAAATATTTTGTCTCTACCCTGACTGATGAATGGTCATAAAGACAAAGAATTAAAAACTAATATAATATATACTGACATGAGAATTTATCCTTATACTGTTTTAATAGTGTGGCCCAACTATACTATAAAAATGAATCAACATCACTCTTAGAGCTTCAACAATTAGTCAATTAATTGATTAGCTGCCGACTATTATATTAATCTACAACTGTTTTGATAATCAATTCATTGTTTTAAGTCATGTCCAAATTCTCTGATTCCAGCTTCTCAAATATGAATATTTTCTGGTTTCTTTTGTCCTCTATGACAGCAAACTGAGTATATTTGGACTGTGGCCAAATCAAGACATTAGAAGACTTCACATTGGGCTTTGGGAAACAATGATTGACATTTTTCAGCATTTTCTGACATTTAAGGACTTAACACATTAATTGATCAATAATGAAGATAATGTTAGCTGCAGCCTAGCCTTTCTAAAACAGTTATGAACAAAATAACCGTCATGAAGGCATGCTATATCACTGTGGTAGTGGTAAGACGTCAAAAGCCAAAAAGGCTGGAACCACTGGTTTCATCTTTAACAATGTGTTGTATTTTAAAAGCTTGTTATATTACTCATTGTGTCAAATCTTCATCTGAAAAGTAACTGACACTGTCAAATAAATGTAGTGGAGTATTATCCTACATATTTCCCTCTGAAATGTAGTGGGGTGGAAGTAAAAAGTAGCATCACATGGAAATACTCAAGTAAAGTACAAATACTTCAAAAATGTATATAATCTATATCACACAGCTACACAAAATAAATGTTAATGGCAGATTAGTTGAGTTGCTTGAATTGCTAACGTTAATTTAGCTGTCATAGGTCACGGTAATAACGCTGCCAATGACAATTCAAGAGCGTCAACGTTGTTTCCAAGGACAACTAGTGTTTGGTTTTAGTATTTGAGATGCAACTTTAGTTTTAAACTCAGCCATAGCTTTCCAGATGTAATAAACAGACACTTAAATTCACCTTAACGACATCTCTACGCTGTACTAACTATTTTGGAGGGGGTGGAGTGTTCATAAGTACTCCAACATCGCCTATATACGCCCTCAAAATAGCTCACTGTGAGTTTACTCACCAAATCCTCCAAACATTACTAGCAGCTAACTGTTGGTGGTTAAAGCTAATTAGCAGCTAACGTTACGCAGTTCTCTTACCTCCGTCCACGACACGCGCCAGGCCACCGCAGCTTACGTTAGCTAAAGCGACGATAAACACACGAAAAAATCGCAATAAAACAATGTGTAATGTTAGAATACAATCCGATCTATCACCACATACGACCAATAACTAACTACATGTGTTGTGACTTCAAACAGACAGACACACAGACAGATAGACAGACAGAAAATGGCTGTGATGACGTCACGTTAACCTTTGTACTTTACGAAAACTGCCGAACAAAAACGAGTTCGGCACTTCGGCCACGGGCTTCTCAGATAGAAATACTGTGATGAGCTATATGTGGGCTCTGGGTAGTTATGATGGGCATTTCATAACAGTTTTCTGACATTTCTTAGACTAAATCAGTGGCAAATAGTAGGTCAAATCTGGCCATTCAACAAAAATATTTGGCCCTCAAACGTAAGCTGAAGTTTCCTCTTTTATAGATGACTTCAAATATTTTACATGGCTCTTCATGAATCAGACAGCAGACACAAATGTACACATTAGGCTCATGTAAATCCCAGTAAATGTGACCTCTTAACATCTTATAAACTTACCAGATCTATCTATCCATCTATCTATCTATCTATCTATAGCACAGGTACAAAACATAATGTGATCTTTTTGACCAGAACAGATTTCACATGTTGCATTGTAATGACAAAGGATTTTGTTTTATTTCTATAACTTTTAGAAGCTTAAGGAGATAAACACGCAATAAATAAAGCAAAAAATAGAGAAAAACTTGAAAAAAATATGTCAGAAATAAGTTCATCTTGTTAAATATGCACTTCTGTTATGTCATGTAAACAAACCACGTACCAGTATCAGCTGTGCACTCAAGATCAGACTGGAGACGTAACCACTCAAGTAAAAGATGGGTGAGTACTTGCTGTCCTACGTTTGTACTTTTTAAACAGTAAACACACATTTTATATTGTGATATTTAGATGTTTGTTTACTGGAAATGACATATAGCCAACAGCAACTTAACCAGACACTTCCAGCTCCCTGCTGCTACCTTATTTAGGTTTTTGCAGTGAAATGAGGAGGTATGGTAGAGATATCTCCTCATTTTCAACTAAATGAATCAACAGCAGAGGAAAACTGGGCTGTCTTCAAGTCAAAGCGCTGCAAAACTGAACAGGACAAAGGATCCAACAAGATTGAACTGAAACACAGGACTGAAATACTAACTGAACTAATGAGGAGATGAAACAGGAGAACAGCAAAGAAGCTCATGAGCAGTAAACTTAACGTTACTTTAATTATGATTAGGTTACAACATTACTTATTTTAGATGCTCTACTCTTTGAGTGTAATATTTCTCCTTTTATGGGTCTCTAGCTTCTGAATAATTTCCTAATGATAATCATAATTATTATTTAATATTATTATTATTATAAACTATTATAGGGAACATGGACTGTGTTAAATTGGTACACCTCAAATTAATTGATTCCAACTAATTGCTAGTATAACCTAGAGAGAACTTTTAGTCAACTGAACATGCAAAATGTGAAAATTGTCAACAGGTAAGAATACAATTCAACGTGTAGTTTTCAATAATGAATGGATAATGAATGGATATTTACTTAGGTTTAAATTGGACTTTTCTTTCAAGGAAATTTCTGTTTTCCCTAAATTTGGTACCAAATTCCATTATTCTTTCAAGGATACTTAGATACAGGATACTTCAGACAAAATACATTTTGCTTATTAGCAAAATTACCTTAGCTGGAAAGTTAATGCAGTATTTTGTTTTTATGGTTCCATAACCTTTCCAATAATTTCAGAGAACTTGGTAGTGTAAGGGAAATAGAGACTGTGCTGAACTGGTGCACTTCACATTAATTGATTCCAATTAATTGCTACAGTAGTAAAACCTGGAGGGAATCTTTTAGTCAGTGCAAAGCAGGTCAACTGAACATGCAAAAATGTGAAAATTGTCAACAGGTAAGAATACAATTCAACATCTAAATTTGGTACCAAATTACATCAAGGATACTTGCTTGGAAATAATCTGGAAATCACAGACCTGTTAAATAAAGTGTTACTTTTTTCTCTTTATTTGAACCAAACCTTATCTGGAGAAGTATTACAGTATTTTGTTGTGCTCTCAGATATAGTTCACTAAAATCTAAACTTCCTAGTTGTAAGCAAAACAGCAGTTAAGGAAAGTCAACGTCATCCTGCAAGGTTTGAAACCACTCTGACCTCGTCGTAAATCAGCTATGAAACTCCCTGCCTGAGTTTCTGGCCAACTCTGTAGGATCCTTTAAATCACTTCTTAAAACTCACTTTTATTGAATGGATGTTTCTTAAAGAGGATATATGCTTTTTGTGATTTTTTTTTTTTAAAAAGTATACTGTTATAATGTCAGATGTGTATGTGTATGCTTCAACCTGCTCTGAACGCTTGGTTCAGTAACCAATACCTTTAACCAATGGGGACCAGCAGCTTTTTGTCCATAATATGATGTCATGTGTGAACAGATTTCTGTCCCAACAAAGTGAGTGACACACATATTTGCTGCATATAAAACTACAATTAGGGAACTGTTATACATTGCACCACACTTAGACCTAAACAGGCTGCAGGACTTTTTAAGTTCCGGGTCATCACTCCTGCCGGCTCTGCTGACAGAGAGGGGCATTCACTGGCACTGCTGTCTGTGTGGCCGTTTCAGTTCTGTTTGCATGTCCAAAAGTCATAGATCAACAAACCGGTGAGCAAACACACAGGATTTGTTTGTTGTTTGCTTACAAGGAACAAGATTTTTTTTGGAGCACCAGTCTCAACAATGTCCAGCATCGTTAAAGTGATATTGCTCCTGGACGTCATGGTCTCTGCAGCCCAAAGTAAGTTTTTATTCCTCTTTTTGTCATTTTGGATAGACAGTATTACATAGACAACATTAGGTTTGTATGGTCGACAGACAAACAATGAGAGTACAAGAATAAAAAGTATTTATTTTGGCTATGTTGGTAGCTATGAGCTGTAATTCTGCACAGTCCAAATGATTTTTGATTAAATTAAATTATGTTTTTCCTTGTCTTCTTCTCTAGTGGATGAAGGAGGGCGGTGTTTGTGTCGTCATGTCTGGAATCATTTTCCCCGAGAATCTGAAATAAAAGACATCCAGATCTACCCAGCAACCCCATTCTGTGACAGAGTGGAGATTCTGTAAGAATTTGAAATATTCAGTTGATATAGAGGTATAGGTCAAATACAAACCCTACATATTTTAGTTAATGACATGCAATATAAAATGTCACAAAATTGTGTGACCTGAATGAAAACACAGAGTTAGTTATAATGATTCCAAAATATATTACTGACAGAGAACAGCCACTAAAGTTACAAACAACAAGAGTATTAACTCCTGCTAAAGCCACAGTGACATTTAAACAAGCACTGCCATGACTTTTG